>NC_133203.1:5137236-5437236 GCF_958299795.1 Porites lutea | reverse complement strand
TCCCAGTCATCCCTACTCATCCCTACTCATCCCAGTTATCCTAAGGTATCCGTTGTCATCCCTTACCATTCCAGTCATCCCTAGTCATAGCTAGTCATTCCTAGTTATCCTTAGTCATCCCAGTCATCCCTAGTCATCTCCTGTCGTCCCAAGTCATCCCAAGTCATGATTAGTCCTCCTTAGTCATCCCTAGTCATGTCAGGCATACCTAGTCATCCCTAGTCTTGCCTACTCATCCCAGTTATCTTTAGTCGTCCCTTGTCATCTTTAGTCATCCCAGTCATCCCTAGTCAACTCTAGTCATCCCAAGTCATCCCAGTCATCCCTAGTCAGCCCAGTCATCCCTAGTAATCCGAATTCATCCCTAGTCATCCAAGTCATCCCTAGTCATCCCTTGTCATCCCTAGTCATCCCAGTCATCCCTAGTCATCCTTAGTGATCCCTAGTCGTCCTTGGCATCCCTAGTCATCCCCAGTCATCTTTAGTCATCCCTAGTCATCCCTAGTCATCGCAGCCATCCCCAGTCATCCCAAGTCATCCCAGTCATCCCTAGTCATCCCTAGTCATCCCTAGTTATCCCTGTCATCCCTAGTCATCCCTAGTCATCCCTAGTCATCCCAGTCGTCCCTATTCATGCTTAGTCATCCCTAGTGATGTTAGTCCTCCCTATTCTTCCCTAGTCATCTTTAGTCATCCCTAGTCATCCCTAGTCATCCCAGTCATCCCTAGCCATCCCAAATCTTCCCAGTCATCGCTAGTCATCCGTAGTCATCCCTAGTCGTCCCAGTCATTCTTAGTCATCCCTAGTCATCCCTAGTCATCCCAGTCATCCCCACTCATCCGAATTCATCCCTACTCCTCCCAGGCATCCCTAGTCATCCCTAGTCATCCCTAGTCATCCCAGTCATCCCTAGTAATTCCAAATCATCCCAGTCATCCCTAGTCATCCCTAGTCATCCCTAGTCATCCCTAGTCATCCCAGTCATCCCTAGTAATCCCTAGTCATTTTTAGTCATCCCAGTCATTGCTAGTCATTCCTAGTCATCCCAGTCATCCCTAGTCATCCCTTGTCATTCCAGTCATCCCTAGTCATCCCTACTTATCCCTAGTCATCTTTAGTCTTAAAAGTCATTCCTAGTCCTCCCAAGTCATCCCCGTCATTCCTAGTCATCCCTAGTCATTCCAGTCATCCCTAGTCATCTTAAGTCATCCCAGTCATCCCTAGTCATCCCTAGTCATCCCTAGTCATCCCAGTCATCCCTAGTCATCCCTTGTCATTCCTAGTGATCTTAATCATCCCAGTCATCGCTAGTCATCCCTAGTCATCCCTTGTCATCCCTAGTCATCCCAGTCATCCTTAGGCATCTCTAGTTATCCCTAGTCATCCATAGTCATCCCAGTAATCCCTAGTCATCTTTAGTCATCCCAGTCATCCCTAGTCACATTAGTCATCCCCAGTAATCCCCGTAATCGCTAGTCATCCCAGTCATCTTTAGTAATCCCTAGTCATGTTTAGTCATTCCAGTTATTACGAGGCATCCCTAGTCATCCCAGTCATCCCTAGTCATCCCTAGTCATCCCAGTCATCCCTAGTCATCCCTGGTCATCCCTAGTCATCCCAGTCATCCTTAGGCATGTCTAGTTATCCCTAGTCATCCCTAGTCATCCTAGTCATTCCTAGTCATCTTTAGTCATCCCAGTCATCCCTAGTCAACCCTAGTCATCCCTAGTCATCCCTAGTCATCCCTAGTCATGCCAGTCATCCCTAGTCATTCCTAGTCATCTCCAGTCATCCCAGTCATCCCAATCATCCCTAGGCATCTCTAGTCATCCCTAGTCATTCTTGTCATACCTAGTCATTCCCAGTTATCTTTAGTCATCCCTAGTCATCCCTAGTCATCCCAGTCATCCCTAGTCATCCCTAGTCATCCCTAGTCATCCCTAGTCATCCCTAGTCATCCAAGTAATCCCTAGTCATTCCTAGTCATCCCAAGTCATCCCAGTCATCGCTAATCATCCCTAGTCATCACTAGTCATTCGAGTCATTCCTAATCATCCCTACTCATCCCTAGTCATCCCTAGTCATCAAAGTCATCCCTAGTCATCAAAAGCATCCCCGTCATCCCTAGTCATCCCTAGTCACCTCTAGTCATCCCTCGTCATCCCTGGTTATCCCTAGTCATCCCAAGTCATCCCAGTCTTCCCAGTCATTCCTAGTCATCCCTAGTCATCCCAGTCATCCCTAGTCAGCCCAGTCATCCCTTGTCATCCGAATTCATCCCTAGTCATCCGAGTCATCCCTAGTCATCCCTTGTCATCCCTAGTCATCCCAGTCATCCCTAGTCATCCCTAGTCATCCCTAGTCGTCCTTGGCATCCCTAGTCATCCCCAGTCATCTTTAGTCATCCCTAGTCATCCCTAGTCATCGCAGCCATCCCCAGTCATCCCAAGTCATCCCAGTCATCCCTAGTCATCCCTAGTCATCCCTAGTCATCCCAGTCATTCTTAGGCATCTCTAGTTATCCCTAGTCATCCATAGTCATCCCTAGTCATCTTTAGTCATCGCAGTCATCCCTAGTCACATTAGTCATCCCCAGTAATCCCCGTCATCGCTAGTCATCGCAGTCATCCCAGTCATCTTTAGTAATCCCTAGTCATGTTTAGTCATCCCAGTTATTACAAGGCATCCCTAGTCATCCCAGTCATCCCTAGTCATCCCTAGTCATCCCCGTCATCCCTAGTCATCCCTAGTCATCCCAGTCATCCTTAGGCATGTCTAGTTATCCCTAGTCATCCCTAGTCATCCTAGTCATTCCTAGTCATCTTTAGTCATCCCAGTCATCCCTAGTCACCCCTAGTCATCCCTAGTCATCCCTAGTCATCCCTAGTCATCCCAGTCATCCCTAGTCATTCCTAGTCATCCCAAGTCATCCCAGTCATCGCTAATCATCCCTAGTCATCACTAGTCATTCGAGTCATTCCTTATCATCCCTACTCATCCCTAGTCATCCCTAGTCATCAAAGTCATCCCTAGTCATCCCAAGTCATCCCCGTCATCCCTAGTCATCCCTAGTCACCTCTAGTCTTCCCTCGTCATCCCTGGTTATCCCTAGTCATCCCAAGTCATCCCAGTCTTCCCAGTCATTCCTAGTCATCCCTAGTCATCCCAGTCATCCCTTGTAATCCCTACTCATCCCTAGTCATACCTAGTCATCCAAGTCATCCCTAGTCATCCCTAGTCATCCCAATCATCCCTAGTCATCCCTAGTCATCCCTAGTGAACTTAGTCATCCCTAGTCATCCCTAGTCATCTTTAGTCATCTCTAGTCATCCCTAGTCATCCCAGTCATCCCTAGTCATCCCAAATCATCCCAGTCATCGCTAGTTATCCGTAGTCATCCCTAGTCGTCCCAGTCATTCTTAGTCATCTTTAGTCATCCCTAGTCATCTCAGTCATCCCTACTCATCCGAATTCATCCCTAGTCATCCCAGGCATCCCTAGTCATCCCTAGTCATCCCTAGTCATCCCAGTCATCCCTAGTAATCTTAAATCATCCCAGTCATCCCTAGTCATCCCTAGTCATCCCTAGTCATCGCTAGTCATCCCAGTCATCCTTAGTAATCCCTAGTCATTTTTAGTCATCCCAGTCATTGCCAGTCATTCCTAGTCATCCCAGGAATCCCTAGTCATCCCTTGTCATCCCAGTCATCCCTAGTCATCCCTACTTATCTCTAGTCATATCTAGTCTTAAAAGTCATCCCTAGTCTGCCATACTCATCCCTTGTCATCTCTAGTCCTCGCTTGTCATCGCAGTCATCCTTAGTTATCCCAGTCATCACTAATCAGCTCTGTCATGCCACTCATCCCTAGTCATCCTAAGCATCCCTAGTCATCCTTTGTCATCCCTAGTCATCTTTTGTTATCCCACTCATCCCTAATCATCCCTAGTCATCCCTAGCCTTCTCTAGTCATCTTTAACCATCCTTTGTCATCTCTAGTCATTGCTTTTCATCCCTTTCATCACTAGTCACATTAGTCATCCTCAGTAATCCACGTCATCGTAGTCATCCCTAGTTATCCCCGTCATCCCTAGTCAACCTAGTCATCCCAATCATCCCTAGTAATCCCTAGTAATCTTTAGTCATCCCAGTTATTGCAAGTCATCCATAGTCATCCCAGTCATCCCTAGTCATCCCAAGTCATCCCAGTCATCCCAAGTCATCCTCGTCATCCCTAGTCATCCGTAGTCACCCCTAGTCATCCCTAGTCATCCCTGGTCATCCCTAGTCATTCCAAGTCATCCCAGTCATCCCAGTCATCCCTGGTCATCCCTATTCATCCCAGTCATCCCAGTCATCCCTAGTAATCCTTAGTCATCCCTAGTCATACCTAGTCATCCCAGTTATCCCTAGTCATCCCTAGTCATTCCAGTTATCCCTAGTCATAGCTAATAATCCGTAGTTATCCCTAGTCATCCCAGTCATCCCTAGTCATCCCTTTTCGTCCCAAGTCATCCCAAGTAATGATTAGTCTTCCTGAGTCATCCCTAGTCATCTTAGTCATACTTAGTGATCCCTTGTCATGCCTAGTTATCCCAGTTATCCTTAGTCATCCCCTTGTCATATTTAGTCATCCCAGTCATCCCAGTCATCCCTAGTCAACCCTAGTCATCCCAAGTCATCCCAGGCATCCCTAGTCAGCCGAGTCATCCCTAGTCATCCGAATTCATCCCTAGTCATCCAAGTCATCCCTAGTAATCCCTTGTCAACCCTAGTCATCCCAGTCATCCCTAGTCATCCCTAGTCATCCCATGTCATCCCAGTCATCCCTAGTCATCTTAAGTCATCCCAGTCATCCCTAGTCATCCCTAGTCATCCCTAGTCATCCCAGTCATCCCTACTCATCCCTAGTCATTCCTAGTGATCTTAATCGTCGCTAGTCATTCCTAGTCATCTTTAGTCATCCCTAGTCATCCCTAGTCATCCCAGTCATCCCTAGTCATCTCAAATCATCCCAGTCATTCCTAGTAATCCCTGGTCATCCCTAGTCATCCCAGTCATCCCTAGTCATCTCCAGTCATCCCAGTCATCCCAATCATCCCTAGGCATCTCTAGTCATCGCTAGTCATTCTTGTCATACCTAGTCATTCCCAGTTATCTTTAGTCATCCCTAGTGATCCCAAGTCATCCCAGTCATCCCTAGTCATCCCTAGTTATCCCTAGTCATCCCAGTCATCCCTTGTCATCCCTAGTCATCCCTAGTCATCCCTAGTCTTCTTTAGTCATCCCTAGTCATCCTTAGTCATCCCAGTCATCCCTAGTCATCCCAAATGTTCCCAGTCATATCTAGTCATCCGTAGTCATCCCTAGTCGTCCCAGTCATTCTTAGTCATCCCTAGTCATCCCAGTCATCCCTAGTCATCCCAGTCATCCCTACTCATCCGAATTCATCCCTACTCCTCCCAGGCATCCCTAGTCATCCTAGTCATACTTAGTGATCCCTAGTCATACCTAGTTATCCCAGTTATCCTTAGTCATCTCTTGTCATCCCTAGTGATCTTAGTCATCGCTAGTCATCCCTAGTCATCTCTAGTCATCCCTAGTGATTCTTGTCATACCTAGTCATCCCTAGTCATCCCTAGTCATCCCAGTCATCCCTAGTCATCCCAAATGTTCCCAGTCATCGCTAGTCATCCGTAGTCATCCCTAGTCGTCCCAGTCATTCTTAGTCATCCCTAGTCATCCCTAGTCATCCCAGTCATCCCTAGTCATCCCAGTCATCCCTATTCATCCGAATTCATCCCTACTAATCCCAGGCATCCCTAGTCATCCTAGTCATACTTAGTGATCCCTAGTCATACCTAGTTATCCCAGTTATCCTTAGTCATCTCTTGTCATTCCTAGTGATCTTAGTCATCGCTAGTCATCCCTAGTCATCTCTAGTCATCCCTAGTGATTCTTGTCATACCTAGTCATCCCCAGTTATCTTTAGTCATCCCTAGTCATCCCTAGTCGTCCCAGTCATTCTTAGTCATCCCTAGTCATCCCTAGTCATCCCAGTCATCCCTAGTCATCCCAGTCATCCCAGTCATCCCTACTCATCCGAATTCATCCCTACTCCTCCCAGGCATCCCTAGTCATCCCTAGTCACCCCTAGTCATCCCAGTCATCCCTAGTCATCCCTTGTCATTCTAGTCATCCCTAGTCATCCCTACTTATCCCTAGTCATCTTTAGTGTTAAAAGTCATCCCTAGTCCTCCCAAGTCATCCCCGTCATCCCTAGTCATCCCTAGTCATTCCAGTCATCCCTAGTCATCGCTAGTCATCCCTAGTCATCCCAGTCATCCCTAGTTATCCCTAGTCATTCCTAGTGATCTTAATCATCGCTAGTCATCCCTAGTCATCTTTAGTCATCCCTAGTCATCCCTAGTCATCCCAGTCATCCCTAGTCATCTCAAATCATCCCAGTCATTCCTAGTAATCCCTGGTCATCCCTAGTCATCCCAGTCATCCCTAGTCATCTCCAGTCATCCCAATCATCCCTAGGCATCTCTAGTCATCCCTAGTCTCTGTTGTCATACCTAGTCATCCCCAGTTATCTTTAGTCATCCCTAGTCATCCCAAGTCATCCCAGTCATCCGTAGTCATACCTAGTTATCCCTAGTCATCCCAGTCATCCTTTGTCAACCCTAGTCATCCCTAGTGATCTTAGTCATCCCTAGTCATCCCTAGTCATCTTTAGTCATCCCTAGTCATCCCAGTCATCCCTAGTCATCCTAAATCTTTCCAATCATCGCTAGTCATCCGTAGTCATTCCTCGTCGTCCCTGTCATTCTTAGTCATCCCTAGTCATCCCTAGTCATCCCAGTCATCCCTACTCATCCGAATTCATCCCTACTCATCCCAGACATCCCTAGTCATCCCTACTCATCCCTAGTCATCCCTAGTCATCCCAGTCATCCCTAGTAATCGCAAATCATCCCAGTCATCCCTACTCATCCCTAGTCATCCCTAGTCATCCGTAGTCATCCCAGTCATCCCTAGTAATCCCTAGCCATTTTTAGTCATCCCAGTCATTGCTAGTCATTCCTAGTCATCCAAGTCATTCCTAGTCATCCCTTGTCATTCCAGTCATCCCTAGTCATCCCTACTTATCCCTAGTCATCTTTAGTCTTAAAAGTCATCCCTAGTCCTCCCAAGTCATCCCCGTCATCCCTAGTCACCCCTAGTCATGACTAGTCATCCCTGGTCATCCCTAGCCATACCTAGTCATCCCAGTCATCCCTAGTCATCCCTAGTCATCCCAGTCATCTCTAGTAAACCCTAGTCATCCCTAGTCATCCCTAGTCATCCCAGTCATCCCTAGTCATCCTTAGTCATCCCTAGTGATCTTAGTCATCCCTAGTCATCCCTAGTAATCCCTAGTCATCCCAGTTATCCCTAGTCATCCCAAATCATCCCAGTCATCGCTAGTCATCCCTAGTCATCCCTAGTCATCCCTAGTCATCCCAGCCATTCTTAGTCATCCCTAGTCATCCCAGTCATCCCTAGTCTCCCTAGTCATCCCGGTCATCCCTACTTATCCGAATTCATCCCAGTCATCCCTAGTCATCCCTAATCATCCCAGTCATCCCTAGTCATCCCAAATCATCCCAGTCATCGCTGGTCATCCCTAGTCATCCCAGTCATTCTTAGTCGTCCCTAGTCATCCCTAGTCATCCCAGTCATCGCTAGTAATCCCTAGTCGTCTTTAGTTATCCCAGTTATTGGAAGTCATCCGTAGTCATCCCAGTCATCCGTAGTCATTCCTAGTCATCCCAGTCATCCCTAGGCATCTTTAGTCATCTTTAGTCATCCCAGTCATCTCTAGTCATCCCTAGTCATCCCTAGTCATCCCAGTCATCCCTAGTAATCCGTAGTTATTTTTAGTTATCCCAGTCATCGCTAGTCATCCCTAGTCATCCCTTGTCATCCCTAGTCATCCCTTGTCATCCCTAGTCATCCCAGTCATCCTTAGGCATCTCTAGTTATCCCTAGTCATCCATAGTCATCCCAGTAATCCCTAGTCATCTTTAGTCATCCCAGTCATCCCTAGTCACATTAGTCATCCCCAGTAATCCCCGTCATCGCTAGTCATCCCAGTCATCTTTAGTAATCCCTAGTCATGTTTAGTCATCCCAGTTATTACAAGGCATCCCTAGTCATCCCAGTCATCCCAAGTCATCCCTAGTCATCCCAGTCATCCCTAGTCATCCCTAGTCATCCCTAGTCATCCCAGTCATCCTTAGGCATGTCTAGTTATCCCTAGTCATCCCTAGTCATCCTAGTCATTCCTAGTCATCTTTAGTCATCCCAGTCATCCCTAGTCATCCCTAGTCATCCCAGTCATCCCTAGTCATTCCTAGTCATCTCAAGTCATCCCAGTCATCGCTAATCATCCCTAGTCATCACTAGTCATTCGAGTCATTCCTAGTCATCCCTACTCATCCCTAGTCATCCCTAGTCATCAAAGTCATCCCTAGTCATCCCAAGTCATCCCCGTCATCCCTAGTCATCCCTAGTCACCTCTAGTCATCCCTAGTCATCCCTAGTCACCTCTAGTCATCCCTAGTCATCCCTGGTCATCCCTAGTCATCCCAAGTCATCCCAGTCTTCCCAGTCATTCCTAGTCACCCCTAGTCATCCCAGTCATCCCTTGTAATCCCTACTCATCCCTAGTCATACCTAGTCATCCAAGTCATCCCTAGTCATCCCTAGTCATCCCATTCATCCCTAGTCATCCCTACTCATCCCAGTTATCCTAAGGTATCCCTTGTCATCCCTTAACATTCCAGTCATCCCTAGTCATAGCTAGTCATTCCTAGTTATCCTTAGTCATCCCAGTCATCCCTAGTCATCTCCTGTCGTCCCAAGTCATCCCAAGTCATGATTAGTCCTCCTTAGTCATCCCTAGTCATGTCAGGAATACCTAGTAATCCCTAGTCTTGCCTACTCATCCCAGTTATCCTTAGTCGTCCCTTGTCATCTTTAGTCATCCCAGTCATCCCTAGTCAATTCTAGTCATCCCAAGTCATCCCAGTCATCCCTAGTCAGCCCAGTCATCCCTAGTAATCCGAATTCATCGCTAGTCATCCAACTGATCCCTAGTCATCCCTTGTCATCCCTAGTCATCCCAGTCATCCCTAGTCATCCCTAGTCATCCCTAGTCGTCCTTGGCATCGCTAGTCATCCCCAGTCATCTTTAGTCATCCCTAGTCATCCCTAGTCATCGCAGCCATCCCCAGTCATCCCAAGTCATCCCAGTCATCCCTAGTCATCCCTAGTCATCCCTAGTCATCCCTAGTCATCCCAGTCATCCTTAGGCATCTCTAGTTATCCCTAGTCATCCATAGTCATCCCAGTCATCCCTAGTCATCTTTAGTCATCCCAGTCATCCCTAGTCACATTAGTCATCCCCAGTAATCCCCGTCATCGCTAGTCATCGCAGTCATCCCAGTCATCTTTAGTAATCCCTAGTCATCTTTAGTCATCCCAGTTATTACAAGGCATCCCTAGTCATCCCAGTCATCCCTAGTCATCCCTAGTCATCCCTAGTCATCCCAGTCATCCTTAGGCATGTCTAGTTATCCCTAGTCATCCCTAGTCATCCTAGTCATTCCTAGTCATCTTTAGTCATCCCAGTCATCCCTAGTCACCCCTAGTCATCCCTAGTCATCCCTAGTCATCCCTAGTCATCCCAGTCATCCCTAGTCATTCCTAGTCATCCCAAGTCATCCCAGTCATCGCTAATCATCTCTAGTCATCACTAGTCATTCGAGTCATTGCTAATCATCCCTACTTATCCCTAGTCATCCCTAGTCATCAAAGTCATCCCTAGTCATCCCAAGTTATCCCCGTCATCCCTAGTCATCCCTAGTCACCTCTAGTCATCCCTCGTCATCCCTGGTTATCCCTAGTCATCCCAAGTCATCCCAGTCTTCCCAGTCATTCCTAGTCATCCCTACTCATCCCAGTCATCCCTTGTAATCCCTACTCATCCCTAGTCATCCAAGTCATCCCTACTCATCCCTAGTCATCCAAGTCATCCCTAGTCATCCCTAGTCATCCCAGTCATCCCTAGTCATCCCTACTCATCCCAGTTATCCTAAGGTATCCCTTGTCATCCCTTAACATTCCAGTCATCCCTAGTCATAGCTAGTCATTCCTAGTTATCCTTAGTCATCCCAGTCATCCCTAGTCATCTCCTGTCGTCCCAAGTCATCCCAAGTCATGATTAGTCCTCCTTAGTCATCCCTAGTCATGTCAGGCATACCTAGTCATCCCTAGTCTTCCCTACTCATCCCAGTTATCTTTAGTCGTCCCTTGTCATCTTTAGTCATCCCAGTCATCCCTAGTCAACTCTAGTCATCCCAAGTCATCCCAGTCATCCCTAGTCAGCCCAGTCATCCCTAGTAATCCGAATTCATCCCTAGTCATCCAAGTCATCCCTAGTCATCCCTTGTCATCCCTAGTCATCCCTTGTCATCCCTAGTCATCCCAGTCATCCTTAGGCATCTCTAGTTATCCCTAGTCATCCATAGTCATCCCAGTAATCCCTAGTCATCTTTAGTCATCCCAGTCATCCCTAGTCACATTAGTCATCCCCAGTAATCCCCGTCATCGCTAGTCATCCCAGTCATCTTTAATAATCCCTAGTCATGTTTAGTCATCCCAGTTATTACAAGGCATCCCTAGTCATCCTAGTCATCCCTAGTCATCCCTAGTCATCCCAGTCATCCCTAGTCATCCCTAGTCATCCCTAGTCATCCCAGTCATCCTTAGGCATGTCTAGTTATCCCTAGTCATCCCTAGTCATCCTAGTCATTCCTAGTCATCTTTAGTCATCCCAGTCATCCCTAGTCATCCCTAGTCATCCCAGTCATCCCTAGTCATTCCTAGTCATCTCAAGTCATCCCAGTCATCGCTAATCATCCCTAGTCATCACTAGTCATTCAAGTCATTCCTAAACATCCCTACTCATCCCTAGTCATCCCTAGTCATCAAAGTCATCCCTAGTCATCCCAAGTCATCCCCGTCATCCCTAGTCATCCCTAGTCACCTCTAGTCATCCCTAGTCATCCCTAGTCACCTCAAGTCATCCCTAGTCATCCCTGGTCATCCCTAGTCATCCCAAGTCATCCCAAGTCATCCCAGTCTTCCCAGTCATTCCTAGTCATCCCTAGTCATCCCAGTCATCCCTTGTAATCCCTACTCATCCCTAGTCATACCTAGTCATCCAAGTCATCCCTAGTCATCCCTAGTCATCCCATTCATCCCTAGTCATCCCTACTCATCCCAGTTATCGTAAGGTATCCCTTGTCATCCCTTAACATTCCAGTCATCCCTAGTCATAGCTACTCATTCCCAGTTATCCTTAGTCATCCCAGTCATCCCTAGTCATCTCCTGTCGTCCCAAGTCATCCCAAGTCATGATTAGTCCTCCTTAGTCATCCCTAGTCATGTCAGGAATACCTAGTAATCCCTAGTCTTGCCTACTCATCCCAGTTATCCTTAGTCGTCCCTTGTCATCTTTAGTCATCCCAGTCATCCCTAGTCAATTCTAGTCATCCCAAGTCATCCCAGTCATCCCTAGTCAGCCCAGTCATCCCTAGTAATCCGAATTCATCGCTAGTCATCCAAGTGATCCCTAGTCGTCCCTTGTCATCCCTAGTCATCCCAGTCATCCCTAGTCATCCCTAGTCATCCCTAGTCGTCCTTGGCATCCCTAGTCATCCCCAGTCATCTTTAGTCATCCCTAGTCATCCCTAGTCATCGCAGCCATCCCCAGTCATCCCAAGTCATCCCAGTCATCCCTAGTCATCCCTAGTCATCCCTAGTCATCCCTAGTCATCCCAGTCATCCTTAGGCATCTCTAGTTATCCCTAGTCATCCATAGTCATCCCAGTCATCCCTAGTCATCTTTAGTCGTCCCAGTCATCCCTAGTCACATTAGTCATCCCCAGTAATCCCCGTCATCGCTAGTCATCGCAGTCATCCCAGTCATCTTTACTAATCCCTAGTCATGTTTAGTCATCCCAGTTATTACAAGGCATCCCTAGTCATCCCAGTCATCCCTAGTCATCCCTAGTCATCCCAGTCATCCCTAGTCATCCCTAGTCATCCCTAGTCATCCCAGTCATCCTTAGGCATGTCTAGTTATCCCTAGTCATCCCTAGTCATCCTAGTCATTCCTAGTCATCTTTAGTCATCCCAGTCATCCCTAGTCACCCCTAGTCATCCCTAGTCATCCCTAGTCATCCCTAGTCATCCCAGTCATCCCTAGTCATTCCTAGTCATCCTAAGTCATCCCAGTCATCGCTAATCATCCCTAGTCATCACTAGTCATTCGAGTCATTCCTAATCATCCCTACTTATCCCTAGTCATCCCTAGTCATCAAAGTCATCCCTAGTCATCCCAAGTCATCCCCGTCATCCCTAGTCATCCCTAGTCACCTCTAGTCATCCCTCGTCATCACTGGTTATCCCTAGTCATCCCAAGTCATCCCAGTCTTCCCAGTCATTCCTAGTCATCCCTAGTCATCCCAGTCATCCCTTGTAATCCCTACTCATCCCTAGTCATCCAAGTCATCCCTAGTCATCCCTAGTCATCCCAGTCATCCCTAGTCATCCCTACTCATCCCAGTTATCCTAAGGTATCCCTTGTCATCCCTTAACATTCCAGTCATCCCTAGTCATAGCTAGTCATTCCTAGTTATCCTTAGTCATCCCAGTCATCCCTAGTCATCTCCTGTCGTCCCAAGTCATCCCAAGTCATGATTAGTTCTCCTTAGTCATCCCTAGTCATGTCAGGCATACCTAGTCATCCCTAGTCTTCCCTACTCATCCCAGTTATCTTTAGTCGTCCCTTGTCATCTTTAGTCATCCCAGTCATCCCTAGTCAACTCTAGTCATCTCAAGTTATCCCAGTCATCCCTAGTCAGCCCAGTCATCCCTAGTAATCCGAATTCATCCCTAGTCATCCAAGTCATCCCTAGTCATCCCTAGTCATCCTTAGTCATCCCTAGTCGTCCTTGGCATCCCTAGTCATCCCCAGTCATCTTTAGTCGTCCCTAACCGTCCCTAGTCATCGCAGCCATCCCCAGTCATCCCAAGTCATCCCAGTCATCCCTAGTCATCCCTAGTCATCCCTAGTCATCCCTAGTCATCCGTAGTCATCCCTAGTCATCCCAGTCATCCCTAGTCATCCCAAATCTTCCCAGTCATCGCTAGTCATCCGTAGTCATCCCTAGTCGTCCCAGTCATTCTTAGTCATCCCTACTCATCTCTAGTCATCCCAGTCATCCCTACTCATCCGAATTCATCCCTACTCCTCCCAGGCATCCCTAGTCATCCCTAGTCATCCCTAGTCATCCTTGTCATCCCTAGTAATTCCAAATCATCCCAGTCATCCCTAGTCATCCCTAGTCATCCCTAGTCATCCCAGTCATCCCTAGTAATCCCTAGTCATTTTTAGTCTTCCCAGTCATTCCTAGTCATCCCTAGTCATCCCAGTCATCCCTTGTAATCCCTACTCATCCCTAGTCATACCTAGTCATCCAAGTCATCCCTAGTCGTCCCTAGTCATCCCAGTCATCCCTAGTCATCCTTACTCATCCCAGTTATCCTAAGGTATCTCTTGTCATCCCTTAACATTCCAGTCATCCCTAGTCATAGCTAGTCATTCCTAGTTATCCTTAGTCATCCCAGTCATCCCTAGTCATCTGCTGTCGTCCCAAGTCATCCCAAGTCATGATTAGTCCTCCTTAGTCATCCCTAGTCATGTCAGGCATACCTAGTCATCCCTAGTCTTGCCTACTCATCCCAGTTATCTTTAGTCGTCCCTTGTCATCTTTAGTCATCCCAGTCATCCCTAGTCAACTCTAGTCATCCCAAGTCATCCCAGTCATCCCTAGTCAGCCCAGTCATCCCTAGTAATCCGAATTCATCCCTAGTCATCCAAGTCATCCCTAGTCATCCCTTGTCATCCCTAGTCATCCCAGTCATCCCTAGTCATCCTTAGTCATCTCTAGTCGTCCTTGGAATCCCTAGTCATCCCCAGTCATCTTTAGTCATCCCTAGTCATCCCTAGTCATCGCAGCCATCCCCAGTCATCCCAAGTCATCCCAGTCATCCCTAGTCATCCCTAGTCATCCCTAGTCATCCCAGTCATCCCTAGTCATCCCAAATCATCCCAGTCATCGCTAGTCATCCCTAGTCATCCCAGTCATTCTTCGTCGTCCCTAGTCATCCCTAGTCATCCCAATCATCCCTAGTAATCCGTAGTCATTTTTAGTTATCCCAGCCATCGCTAGTCATCCCTAGTCATCCCTAGTCATCCCTAGTCATCCCAGTCATCCTTAGGCATCTCTAGTTATCCCTAGTCATCCATAGTCATCCCAGTCATCCCTAGTCATCTTTAGTCATCCCAGTCATCCCTTGTCACATTAGTCATCCCCAGTAATCCCCGTCATCGCTAGTCATCGCAGTCATCCCAGTCATCTTTATTAATCCCTAGTCATGTTTAGTCATCCCAGTTATTACAAGGCATCCCTAGTCATCCCAGTCATCCCTAGTCATCCCTAGTCATCCCAGTCATCCCTAGTCATCCCTAGTCATCCCTAGTCATCCCAGTCATCCTTAGGCATGTCTAGTTATCCCTAGTCATCCCTAGTCATCCTAGTCATTCCTAGTCATCTTTAGTCATCCCAGTCATCCCTAGTCACCCCTAGTCATCCCTAGTCATCCCTAGTCATCCCTAGTCATCCCAGTCATCCCTAGTCATTCCTAGTCATCCCAAGTCATCCCAGTCATCGCTAATCATCCCTAGTCATCACTAGTCATTCGAGTCATTCCTAATCATCCCTACTCATCCCTAGTCTTCTCTAGTCATCAAAGTCATCCCTAGTCATCCCAAGTCATCCCCGTCATCCCTAGTCATCCCTAGTCACCTCTAGTCATCCCTCGTCATCCCTGGTTATCCCTAATCATCCCAAGTCATCCCAGTCTTCCCAGTCATTCCTAGTCATCCCTAGTCATCCCAGTCATCCCTTGTAATCCCTACTCATCCCTAGTCATACCTAGTCATCCAAGTCATCCCTAGTCATCCCTAGTCATCCCATTCATCCCTAGTCATCCCTACTCATCCCAGTTATCCTAAGGTATCCCTTGTCATCCCTTAACATTCCAGTCATCCCTAGTCATAGCTAGTCATTCCTAGTTATCCTTAGTCATCCCAGTCATCCCTAGTCATCTCCTGTCATCCCAAGTAAATCCCAGTCATCCCTAGTCAGCCCAGTCATCCCTAGTAATCCGAATTTATCCCTAGTCATCCAAGTCATCCCTAGTCATCCCTAGTCATCCCTAGTCATCCCAGTCATCCCTAGTCATCGCTAGTCATCTCTAGTCATCCTTATCATCCCTAGTTATCTCCAGTTATATTTACTCATCTCTAGTCATCCTAGTCATCCCTAGTCATCCCAAGTCATCCCAGTCATCCCTAGTCATCCGAGTCATCCCTAGTCATCCCTAATTATTTCTAGTCATCCCTAGTCATCCCAGTCATCCCTAGTCATCTTTAGTCATCTCTAGTCATCTCTAGTCATCCCTAGTCATCCCTAGTCATCCCAGTTATCACTAGTAATACCTAGTCATTTTTAGTCATCCCAGTCATCGCTAGTCATCCCTTGTCATCCCAGTCATCCCTAGTCATCCCTAGTCATCCCTAGTCATCCCAGTCATCCCTAGGCATCTCTAGTTATCCCTAGTTATCCCTAGTAATCCCTCTCATCCCTAGTCATCTTTAGTCATCCCAGTCATCCCTAGTCACATTAGTCATCCCCAGTAATCCCCGTCATCGCTAGTCATCCCAGTCATCCCAGTCATCCCTAGTAATACCCAGTCATCTTTAGTCATCCAGTTATTGCAAGGCATCCCTACTCATCCCAGTCATCCCTAGTCATCCCTACTCATCGCTAGTCATCCCAGTGATCCCTTGTCATCCCTAGTCATCCCTGGTCATCCCAGTCATCCCAGTCATCCCTAGTCATCCCTAGTCATGCCTAGTCATCCCAGTCATCCCTAGTCATCCCTAGTCATCCCTAGTCATCCCTAGTCATCCCAAGTCATCCCAGTCATTGCTAATCATCCCTAGTTATCGCTAGTCATCCTTAGTCATCCCAGTCATGCCTAGTCATCCCTACTCATCCCTAGTCATCAACGTCATCCCTAGTCATCCCAAGTCATCCCCCTCATCCCTAGTCATCCCTAGTCACCTCTAGTCATCCCTAGTCATCCCTTGTCATCCCTAGTCATCCCAAGTCATTCCTGTCATCCCAGTCATCCCTAGTCATCCTTAGTCATCCCATTCATCCCTAGTAATCCCTAGTCATCCCTAGTCATACCTAGTCATCCCCGTCATTCCTAGTCATCCCAGTCATCCCTAGTCAACCCTACTCATTCCAGTTATCCTAGGTTATCCCTTGGCATCCTTTAACATTCCAGTCATCCCTAGGCATAGCTAGTCATCCCTAGTTATCGTTAGTCATCCCCTTTTATATTTAGTCAGCCCAGTCATCCCTAGTCAACCTTAGTCATCCCAGGTCATCCCAGTCATCCCTAGTCAGCCCAGTCATCGCTAGTCATCCGAATTTATCCCTAGTCATCGAAGTCATCCCTAGTCATCTCTTGTCATCCCTAGCCATCCGAGTCATCCCTAGTCTTTCCTAGTCATCCCTAGTCATCCTTGTCATCCCTAGTCATCCCCAGTCATCTTTAGTCATCCCTAGTCATCCTTAGTCATCCCAGTCATCCCTAGTCATCCCAAGTCATCCCAGTCATCCCTAGTCATCCCTAGTCATCCCTAGTCATCCCAGTCATCCGTAGTCATCCCTAGTCATCCCTAGTCATCCTTAGGCATCCCAGTCGTCCCTACTCATCGCTTGTCATCCCTACTGATCTTAGTCATCCCTAGTCATCCCTAGTCATCTTTAGTCATCTCTAGTCATCCCTAGTCATCCCAGTCATCCCTAGTCATCCCTAGTCATCCTTTTCATCCCTAGTCATCCCCAGTCATCTTTAGTCATCCCTAGTCATCCCTAGTCATCCTTAGTCATCCCAGTCATCCCTAGTCATCCCTAGTCATCCCTAGTCATCCCAGTCATCCCTAGTCATCCCTCGTCATCTCTAGTCATCCCTAGTAATCCTTAGGCATCTCAGTCGTCCCTACTCATCCCTTGTCATCCCTACTGATCTTAGTCATCCGTAGTCATCCCTAGTCATCTCTAGTCATCTCTAGTCATCCCTAGTCATCCCAGTTATCCCTAGTCATCCCTAGTCATCCCAAGTCATCCCAGTCATCCCTTGTCATCTCTTGTCATTGCTAGTCATCCCAGTCATCCCTAGTCGTGCGAGTCATCCCTAGTCATCCCTTCTCATCCCTAGTCATCCCAGTCATCCCTTGTTATCCCGAGTCATCCCAGTCATCCTTAGTCATCCTTAGTCATCCCTAGTCATCCCAGTCATCCCAGTCATCCGTCATCCTTATCATCCCTACTTATCCCTTGTTATCTCTAGTCATCGCTTGTCATTCCAGTCATCCTTAGTGATCCCAGTCATCTCTAGTCATCCCTGTCATCCCACTCATCCCTAGTGATCCCAGTCATTCCTAGTTATCTCTAAACATCCCTTGTCATCTCTTGTCCTTTTTAGACATCGGTTGTCATCCAAGTCATCCCTAGTCATCCCAGTCATCCCTTGTCATCGCAGTCATCCCTAGTCATCCCAGTCATCTCTAGTCATCCCTGTCATCCCACTTATCCCCAGTCATCTCCGTCATCCCTAGGTATCCCTAAACATCACTTCTCATCCCTTGTCCTTTTTAGTCATCAGTTGTCATCCCAGTCATCCCTAGTCATCCCAGTCATCCCTAGTCATCTCTAGTTATTCTAGTCATCCCTAGTCATCCCTAGTCATCCCAGTCAACCGTAGTCATCACTAGTCATCCCAGTCAACTCTAGTCATCCCTGTCATCGCAGTCCTCCCTAGTCATACCAGTAATCCCTAGTCATCCTTAGTCATCCCTACTCATCCTTAGTCATCTCAGTCATCTTTAGTCATCCCTAGTCATCCCAGTAATCCTTAGTTATCCTAGTCATTCCTAGTCATCCCTACTCATCCTTTGTCATCTCTAGTCATCGCTTGCCATCCAAGCCATCCCTAGTCATCTTAGTCATCCCCTGTCATCCCAGTCATCCCTAGTTATCCAAGTCGTCCCTGTCATCCCTAGTCATCCGTACTCATCCCTAGTTATCGCAGTCATCCCTGGTCGTCCCTAGTCAACCACTCGCATACCTTGCTATCTCTACTCATCGCTTCTCATCCCAGTCATCCCTAGTCCTCCTAGTGATCCTTAGTCATCCCAGTCATGCCTAGTGATGCCTAGTCATCCCTAGCCATCTCTAGTCATCCTAGTAATCCCTAGCCATCCCTAGTCATACCAGTCAACTCTAGTCATCCCTAGTCATCCCAGTCATCCCTAGTCATCCCTAGTCATTCTTGTCATCCCTAGTCATCCCCAGTCATCTTTAGTCATCCCTAGTCATCCCTAGTCATCCCAGCCATCCCCAGTCATCCCAAGTCATCCCAGTCATCCCTAGTCATCCCTAGTCATCCCTAGTCATCCCTAGTCATCCCTAGTCATCCCTAGTCATCCCTAGTCATCCCAGTCATCGCTAGTCATCCCTAGTTATCCCTTGTCATCCCTAGTCATCCCTTGTCATCCCAGTCATCCGTCGTCATCCCTACTTATCTCTTGTCATCCCTAGTCTTCGAAGTCATCCCTAGTCATCCCAAGTCATCCCTGTCATCCCTAGTCACCCCTAGTCATGCCTAGTCATCCCTGGTCATCCCTAGCCATCCCAAGTCATCCCAGTCATCCCAGTCATCCCTGGTCATCACTAGTCATCCCAGTCATCCTTAGTAATCCCTAGTCATCCCTACTGATACCTAGTCATCCCAGTCATCCCTAGTTATTCCTTGTCATCCCAGTCATCCATAATCATCCCTAGTCATCCCTAGTCATTCCAGTCATCCCTAGTCATCCCTTGTCGTCCCAAGTCTTCCCAAGTCATGATTAGTCCTCCGTAGTCATCCTTAGTCATCCCATTCATACCTAGGCATCCCTAGTCATGCTTAGTCATTCCAGTCATCCCTAGTTATTCCTTGTCATCCCAGTCATCCATAATCATCCCTAGTCATCCCTAGTCATTCCAGTCATCCCTAGTCATCCCTGGTCATCCCAGTCATCGCTAGTCATCCCTAGTTATCCCTTGTCATCCCTAGTCATCCCTTGTCATCCCAGTCATCCGTCGTCATCCCTACTTATCTCTTGTCATCCCTAGTCTTCGAAGTCATCCCTAGTCATCCCAAGTCATCCCTGTCATCCCTAGTCACCCCTAGTCATGCCTAGTCATCCCTGGTCATCCCTAGCCATCCCAAGTCATCCCAGTCATCCCTGGTCATCACTAGTCATCCCAGTCATCCTTAGTTATTCCTTGTCATCCCAGTCATCCATAATCATCCCTAGTCATCCCTAGTCATTCCAGTCATCCCTAGTCATCCCTTGTCGTCCCAAGTCTTCCCAAGTCATGATAAGTCCTCCGTAGTCATCCTTAGTCATCCCATTCATACCTAGACATCCCTAGTCATGCTTAGTCATTCCAGTTATCCTTAGTCATCCCTTGTCATCTTTAGTCATCCCAGTCATCTCTAGTCAACCCTAGTCATCCCAAGTCATCCCAGTCATCCCTAGTCAGCCCTTATACATGACTAGTCATCCCTGGTCATACCTAGTCATCCCTAGTCATCCCTAGTCATCCCTAGCTATCCCAGTCATCCCTAGTCATCCCTAGTCATCCCTAGTGATCTTAGTCATCCCTAGTCATCCCTAGTCATCCCAGTCATCCCAAGTCATCCCTAGTCATCCCAGTCATCCCTAGTCATCCCTAGTCATCCCTAATCATCCCTAGCTATCCCAGTCATCCCTAGTCATCCCTTGTCATCCCTAGTCATCCCTTGTCATCCCTAGTCATCCCAGTCATCCTTAGGCATCTCTAGTTATCCCTAGTCATCCATAGTCATCCCAGTAATCCCTAGTCATCTTTAGTCATCCCAGTCATCCCTAGTCACATTAGTCATCCCCAGTAATCCCCGTCATCGCTAGTCATCCCAGTCATCTTTAGTAATCCCTAGTCATGTTTAGTCATCCCAGTTATTACAAGGCATCCCTAGTCATCCCAGTCATCCCAAGTCATCCCTAGTCATCCCAGTCATCCCTAGTCATCCCTAGTCATCCCTAGTCATCCCAGTCATCCTTAGGCATGTCTAGTTATCCCTAGTCATCCCTAGTCATCCTAGTCATTCCTAGTCATCTTTAGTCATCCCAGTCATCCCTAGTCATCCCTAGTCATCCCAGTCATCCCTAGTCATTCCTAGTCATCTCAAGTCATCCCAGTCATCGCTAATCATCCCTAGTCATCACTAGTCATTCGAGTCATTCCTAGGCATGCCTACTCATCCCTAGTCATCCCTAGTCATCAAAGTCATCCCTAGTCATCCCAAGTCATCCCCGTCATCCCTAGTCATCCCTAGTCACCTCTAGTCATCCCTAGTCATCCCTAGTCACCTCAAGTCATCCCTAGTCATCCCTGGTCATCCCTAGTCATCCCAAGTCATCCCAGTCTTCCCAGTCATTCCTAGTCATCCCTAGTCATCCCAGTCATCCCTTGTAATCCCTACTCATCCCTAGTCATACCTAGTCATCCAAGTCATCCCTAGTCATCCCTAGTCATCCCAGTCATCCCTAGTAATCCGTAGTCATTTTTAGTTATCCCAGTCATCGCTAGTCATCCCTAGTCATCCCTTGTCATCCCTAGTCATCCCTTGTCATCCCTAGTCATCCCAGTCATCCTTAGGCATCTCTAGTTATCCCTAGTCATCCATAGTCATCCCATTCATCCCTAGTCATCCCTACTCATCCCAGTTATCCTAAGGTATCCCTTGTCATCCCTTAACATTCCAGTCATCCCTAGTCATAGCTAGTCATTCCTAGTTATCCTTAGTCATCCCAGTCATCCCTAGTCATCTCCTGTCGTCCCAAGTCATCCCAAGTCATGATTAGTCCTCCTTAGTCATCCCTAGTCATGTCAGGAATACCTAGTAATCCCTAGTCTTGCCTACTCATCCCAGTTATCCTTAGTCGTCCCTTGTCATCTTTAGTCATCCCAGTCATCCCTAGTCAATTCTAGTCATCCGAAGTCATCCCAGTCATCCCTAGTCAGCCCAGTCATCCCTAGTAATCCGAATTCATCGCTAGTCATCCAACTGATCCCTAGTCATGCCTTGTCATCCCTAGTCATCCCAGTCATCCCTAGTCATCCCTAGTCATCCCTAGTCGTCCTTGGCATCGCTAGTCATCCCCAGTCATCTTTAGTCATCCCTAGTCATCCCTAGTCATCGCAGCCATCCCCAGTCATCCAAAGTCATCCCAGTCATCCCTAGTCATCCCTAGTCATCCCTAGTCATTCCTAGTCATCCCAGTCATCCTTAGGCATCTCTAGTTATCCCTAGTCATCCATAGTCATCCCAGTCATCCCTAGTCATCTTTAGTCATCCCAGTCATCCCTAGTCACATTAGTCATCCCCAGTAATCCCCGTCATCGCTAGTCATCGCAGTCATCCCAGTCATCTTTAGTAATCCCTAGTCATCTTTAGTCATCCCAGTTATTACAAGGCATCCCTAGTCATCCCAGTCATCCCTAGTCATCCCTAGTCATCCCTAGTCATCCCAGTCATCCTTAGGCATGTCTAGTTATCCCTAGTCATCCCTAGTCATCCTAGTCATTCCTAGTCATCTTTAGTCATCCCAGTCATCCCTAGTCACCCCTAGTCATCCCTAGTCATCCCCAGTCATCCCTAGTCATCCCAGTCATCCCTAGTCATTCCTAGTGATCCCAAGTCATCCCAGTCATCGCTAATCATCTCTAGTCATCACTAGTCATTCGAGTCATTCCTAATCATCCCTACTTATCCCTAGTCATCCCTAGACTTCAAAGTCATCCCTAGTCATCCCAAGTCATCCCCGTCATCCCTAGTCATCCCTAGTGACCTCTAGTCATCCCTCGTCATCCCTGGTTATCCCTAGTCATCCCAAGTCATCCCAGTCTTCCCAGTCATTCCTAGTCATCCCTAGTCATCCCAGTCATCCCTTGTAATCCCTACTCATCCCTAGTCATCCAAGTCATCCCTACTCATCCCTAGTCATCCAAGTCATCCCTAGTCATCCCTAGTCATCCCAGTCATCCCTAGTCATCCCTACTCATCCCAGTTATCCTAAGGTATCCCTTGTCATCCCTTAACATTCCAGTCATCCCTAGTCATTGCTAGTCATTCCTAGTTATCCTTAGTCATCCCAGTCATCCCTAGTCATCTCCTGTCGTCCCAAGTCATCCCAAGTCATGATTAGTCCTCCTTAGTCATCCCTAGTCATGTCAGGCATACCTAGTCATCCCTAGTCTTCCCTACTCATCCCAGTTATCTTTAGTCGTCCCTTGTCATCTTTAGTCATCCCAGTCATCCCTAGTCAACTCTAGTCATCCCAAGTCATCCCAGTCATCCCTAGTCAGCCCAGTCATCCCTAGTAATCCGAATTCATCCCTAGTCATCCAAGTCATCCCTAGTCATCCCTTGTCATCCCTAGTCATCCCTTGTCATCCCTAGTCATCCCAGTCATCCTTAGGCATCTCTAGTTATCCCTAGTCATCCATAGTCATCCCAGTAATCCCTAGTCATCTTTAGTCATCCCAGTCATCCCTAGTCACATTAGTCATCCCCAGTAATCCCCGTCATCGCTAGTCATCCCAGTCATCTTTAATAATCCCTAGTCATGTTTAGTCATCCCAGTTATTACAAGGCATCCCTAGTCATCCCAGTCATCCCTAGTCATCCCTAGTCATCCCAGTCATCCCTAGTCATCCCTAGTCATCCCTAGTCATCCCAGTCATCCTTAGGCATGTCTAGTTATCCCTAGTCATCCCTAGTCATCCTAGTCATTCCTAGTCATCTTTAGTCATCCCAGTCATCCCTAGTCATCCCTAGTCATCCCAGTCATCCCTAGTCATTCCTAGTCATCTCAAGTCATTCCAGTCATCGCTAATCATCCCTAGTCATCACTAGTCATTCGAGTCATTCCTAAACATCCCTACTCATCCCTAGTCATCCCTAGTCATCAAAGTCATCCCTAGTCATCCCAAGTCATCCCCGTCATCCCTAGTCATCCCTAGTCACCTCTAGTCATCCCTAGTCATCCCTAGTCACCTCAAGTCATCCCTAGTCATCCCTGGTCATCCCTAGTCATCCCAAGTCATCCCAAGTCATCCCAGTCTTCCCAGTCATTCCTAGTCAACCCTAGTCATCCCAGTCATCCCTTGTAATCCCTACTCATCCCTAGTCATACCTAGTCATCCAAGTCATCCCTAGTCATCCCTAGTCATCCCATTCATCCCTAGTCATCCCTACTCATCCCAGTTATCGTAAGGTATCCCTTGTCATCCCTTAACATTCCAGTCATCCCTAGTCATAGCTAGTCATTCCTAGTTATCCTTAGTCATCCCAGTCATCCCTAGTCATCTCCTGTCGTCCCAAGTCATCCCAAGTCATGATTAGTCCTCCTTAGTCATCCCTAGTCATATCAGGAATACCTAGTAATCCCTAGTCTTGCCTACTCATCCCAGTTATCTTTAGTCGTCCCTTGTCATCTTTAGTCATCCCAGTCATCCCTAGTCAATTCTAGTCATCCCAAGTCATCCCAGTCATCCCTAGTCAGCCCAGTCATCCCTAGTAATCCGAATTCATCGCTAGTCATCCAAGTGATCCCTAGTCATCCCTTGTCATCCCTAGTCATCCCAGTCATCCTTAGTCATCCCTAGTCATCCCTAGTCGTCCTTGGCATCCCTAGTCATCCCCAGTCATCTTTAGTCATCCCTAGTCATCCCTAGTCATCGCAGCCATCCCCAGTCATCCCAAGTCATCCCAGTCATCCCTAGTCATCCCTAGTCATCCCTAGTCATCCCTAGTCATCCCAGTCATCCTTAGGCATCTCTAGTTATCCCTAGTCATCCATAGTCATCCCAGTCATCCCTAGTCATCTTTAGTCATCCCAGTCATCCCTAGTCACATTAGTCATCCCCAGTAATCCCCGTCATCGCTAGTCATCGCAGTCATCCCAGTCATCTTTACTAATCCCTAGTCATGTTTAGTCATCCCAGTTATTACAAGGCATCCCTAGTCATCCCAGTCATCCCTAGTCATCCCTAGTCATCCCAGTCATCCCTAGTCATCCCTAGTCATCCCTAGTCATCCCAGTCATCCTTAGGCATGTCTAGTTATCCCTAGTCATCCCTAGTCATCCTAGTCATTCCTAGTCATCTTTAGTCATCCCAGTCATCCCTAGTCACCCCTAGTCATCCCTAGTCATCCCTAGTCATCCCTAGTCATCCCAGTCATCCCTAGTCATTCCTAGTCATCCCAAGTCATCCCAGTCATCGCTAATCATCCCTAGTCATCACTAGTCATTCGAGTCATTCCTAATCATCCCTACTTATCCCTAGTCATCCCTAGTCATCAAAGTCATCCCTAGTCATCCCTAGTCACCTCTAGTCATCCCTCGTCATCACTGGTTATCCCCAGTCATCCCAAGTCATCCCAGTCTTCCCAGTCATTCCTAGTCATCCCTAGTCATCCCAGTTATCCCTTGTAATCCCTACTCATCCCTAGTCATCCAAGTCATCCCTAGTCATCCCTAGTCATCCCAGTCATCCCTAGTCATCCCTACTCATCCCAGTTATCCTAAGGTATCCCTTGTCATCCCTTAACATTCCAGTCATCCCTAGTCATAGCTAGTCATTCCTAGTTATCCTTAGTCATCCCAGTCATCCCTAGTCATCTCCTGTCGTCCCAAGTCATCCCAAGTCATGATTAGTCCTCCTTAGTCATCCCTAGTCATGTCAGGCATACCTAGTCATCCCTAGTCTTCCCTACTCATCCCAGTTATCTTTAGTCGTCCCTTGTCATCTTTAGTCATCCCAGTCATCCCTAGTCAACTCTAGTCATCCCAAGTCATCCCAGTCATCCCTAGTCAGCCCAGTCATCCCTAGTAATCCGAATTCATCCCTAGTCATCCAAGTCATCCCTAGTCATCCCTAGTCATCCTTAGTCATCCCTAGTCGTCCTTGGCATCCCTAGTCATCCCCAGTCATCTTTAGTCATCCCTAACCGTCCCTAGTCATCGCAGCCATCCCCAGTCATCCCAAGTCATCCCAGTCATCCCTAGTCATCCCTAGTCATCCCTAGTCATCCCTAGTCATCCCAAATCTTCCCAGTCATCGCTAGTCATCCGTAGTCATCCCTAGTCGTCCCAGTCATTCTTAGTCATCCCTACTCATCTCTAGTCATCCCAGTCATCCCTACTCATCCGAATTCATCCCTACTCCTCCCAGGCATCCCTAGTCATCCCTAGTCATCCCTAGTCATCCTTGTCATCCCTAGTAATTCCAAATCATCCCAGTCATCCCTAGTCATCCCTAGTCATCCCTAGTCATCCCAGTCATCCCTAGTAATCCCTAGTCATTTTTAGTCTTCCCAGTCATTCCTAGTCATCCCTAGTCATCCCAGTCATCCCTTGTAATCCCTACTCATCCCTAGTCATACCTAGTCATCCAAGTCATCCCTAGTCGTCCCTAGTCATCCCAGTCATCCCTAGTCATCCTTACTCATCCCAGTTATCCTAAGGTATCTCTTGTC
The DNA here is from genome assembly GCF_958299795.1 of Porites lutea. Taxonomy (NCBI): domain Eukaryota; kingdom Metazoa; phylum Cnidaria; class Anthozoa; order Scleractinia; family Poritidae; genus Porites; species Porites lutea. Next base: position 5,411,343 of record NC_133203.1, on the reverse strand, counting down.
ATCCCTTAACATTCCAGTCATCCCTAGTCATAGCTAGTCATTCCTAGTTATCCTTAGTCATCCCAGTCATCCCTAGTCATCTGCTGTCGTCCCAAGTCATCCCAAGTCATGATTAGTCCTCCTTAGTCATCCCTAGTCATGTCAGGCATACCTAGTCATCCCTAGTCTTGCCTACTCATCCCAGTTATCTTTAGTCGTCCCTTGTCATCTTTAGTCATCCCAGTCATCCCTAGTCAACTCTAGTCATCCCAAGTCATCCCAGTCATCCCTAGTCAGCCCAGTCATCCCTAGTAATCCGAATTCATCCCTAGTCATCCAAGTCATCCCTAGTCATCCCTTGTCATCCCTAGTCATCCCAGTCATCCCTAGTCATCCTTAGTCATCTCTAGTCGTCCTTGGAATCCCTAGTCATCCCCAGTCATCTTTAGTCATCCCTAGTCATCCCTAGTCATCGCAGCCATCCCCAGTCATCCCAAGTCATCCCAGTCATCCCTAGTCATCCCTAGTCATCCCTAGTCATCCCAGTCATCCCTAGTCATCCCAAATCATCCCAGTCATCGCTAGTCATCCCTAGTCATCCCAGTCATTCTTCGTCGTCCCTAGTCATCCCTAGTCATCCCAGTCATCCCTAGTAATCCGTAGTCATTTTTAGTTATCCCAGCCATCGCTAGTCATCCCTAGTCATCCCTAGTCATCCCTAGTCATCCCAGTCATCCTTAGGCATCTCTAGTTATCCCTAGTCATCCATAGTCATCCCAGTCATCCCTAGTCATCTTTAGTCATCCCAGTCATCCCTTGTCACATTAGTCATCCCCAGTAATCCCCGTCATCGCTAGTCATCGCAGTCATCCCAGTCATCTTTAGTAATCCCTAGTCATGTTTAGTCATCCCAGTTATTACAAGGCATCCCTAGTCATCCCTAGTCATCCCAGTCATCCCTAGTCATCCCTAGTCATCCCTAGTCATCCCAGTCATCCTTAGGCATGTCTAGTTATCCCTAGTCATCCCTAGTCATCCTAGTCATTCCTAGTCATCTTTAGTCATCCCAGTCATCCCTAGTCACCCCTAGTCATCCCTAGTCATCCCTAGTCATCCCTAGTCATCCCAGTCATCCCTAGTCATTCCTAGTCATCCCAAGTCATCCCAGTCATCGCTAATCATCCCTAGTCATCACTAGTCATTCGAGTCATTCCTAATCATCCGTACTCATCCCTAGTCTTCTCTAGTCATCAAAGTCATCCCTAGTCATCCCAAGTCATCCCCGTCATCCCTAGTCATCCCTAGTCACCTCTAGTCATCCCTCGTCATCCCTGGTTATCCCTAGTCATCCCAAGTCATCCCAGTCTTCCCAGTCATTCCTAGTCATCCCTAGTCATCCCAGTCATCACTTGTAATCCCTACTCATCCCTAGTCATACCTAGTCATCCAAGTCATCCCTAGTCATCCCTAGTCATCCCATTCATCCCTAGTCATCCCTACTCATCCCAGTTATCCTAAGGTATCCCTTGTCATCCCTTAACATTCCAGTCATCCCTAGTCATAGCTAGTCATTCCTAGTTATCCTTAGTCATCCCAGTCATCCCTAGTCATCTCCTGTCATCCCAAGTCATCCCAGTCATCCCTAGTCAGCCCAGTCATCCCTAGTAATCCGAATTTATCCCTAGTCATCCAAGTCATCCCTAGTCATCCCTAGTCATCCCTAGTCATCCCAGTCATCCCTAGTCATCGCTAGTCATCTCTAGTCATCCTTATCATCCCTAGTTATCCCCAGTTATATTTACTCATCTCTAGTCATCCTAGTCATCCCTAGTCATCCCAAGTCATCCCAGTCATCCCTAGTCATCCGAGTCATCCCTAGTCATCCCTAATTATTTCTAGTCATCCCTAGTCATCCCAGTCATCCCTAGTCATCTTTAGTCATCTCTAGTCATCTCTAGTCATCCCTAGTCATCCCTAGTCATCCCAGTTATCACTAGTAATACCTAGTCATTTTTAGTCATCCCAGTCATCGCTAGTCATCCCTTGTCATCCCAGTCATCCCTAGTCATCCCTAGTCATCCCTAGTCATCCCAGTCATCCCTAGGCATCTCTAGTTATCCCTAGTTATCCCTAGTAATCCCTCTCATCCCTAGTCATCTTTAGTCATCCCAGTCATCCCTAGTCACATTAGTCATCCCCAGTAATCCCCGTCATCGCTAGTCATCCTTAGTCGTCCCTAGTCATCCCAGTCATCCCAGTCATCCGTCATCCTTATCATCCCTACTTATCCCTTGTTATCTCTAGTCATCGCTTGTCATTCCAGTCATCCTTAGTGATCCCAGTCATCTCTAGTCATCCCTGTCATCCCACTCATCCCTAGTGATCCCAGTCATTCCTAGTTATCTCTAAACATCCCTTGTCATCTCTTGTCCTTTTTAGACATCGGTTGTCATCCAAGTCATCCCTAGTCATCCCAGTCATCCCTTGTCATCGCAGTCATCCCTAGTCATCCCAGTCATCTCTAGTCATCCCTGTCATCCCACTTATCCCTAGTCATCTCCGTCATCCCTAGGTATCCCTAAACATCACTTCTCATCCCTTGTCCTTTTTAGTCATCAGTTGTCATCCCAGTCATCCCTAGTCATCCCAGTCATCCCTAGTCATCTCTAGTTATTCTAGTCATCCCTAGTCATCCCTAGTCATCCCAGTCAACCGTAGTCATCACTAGTCATCCCAGTCAACTCTAGTCATCCCTGTCATCGCAGTCCTCCCTAGTCATACCAGTAATCCCTAGTCATCCTTAGTCATCCCTACTCATCCTTAGTCATCTCAGTCATCTTTAGTCATCCCTAGTCATCCCAGTAATCCTTAGTTATCCTAGTCATTCCTAGTCATCCCTACTCATCCTTTGTCATCTCTAGTCATCGCTTGCCATCCAAGCCATCCCTAGTCATCTTAGTCATCCCCTGTCATCCCAGTCATCCCTAGTTATCCAAGTCGTCCCTGTCATCCCTAGTCATCCGTACTCATCCCTAGTTATCGCAGTCATCCCTGGTCGTCCCTAGTCAACCACTCGCATACCTTGCTATCTCTACTCATCGCTTCTCATCCCAGTCATCCCTAGTCCTCCTAGTGATCCTTAGTCATCCCAGTCATGCCTAGTGATGCCTAGTCATCCCTAGCCATCTCTAGTCATCCTAGTAATCCCTAGCCATCCCTAGTCATACCAGTCAACTCTAGTCATCCCTTGTCATCCCAGTCATCCCTAGTCATCCCTAGTCATTCTTGTCATCCCTAGTCATCCCCAGTCATCTTTAGTCATCCCTAGTCTTCCCTAGTCATCCCAGCCATCCCCAGTCATCCCAAGTCATCCCAGTCATCCCTAGCCATCCCTAGTCATCCCTAGTCATCCCAGTTATCCCTAGTCATCCCTAGTCATCCCTAGTCATCCCTAGTCATCCCTAGTCATCCCAGTCATCGCTACTCATCCCTAGTTATCCCTTGTCATCCCTAGTCATCCCTTGTCATCCCAGTCATCCGTAGTCATCCCTACTTATCTCTTGTCATCCCTAGTCTTCGAAGTCATCCCTAGTCATCCCAAGTCATCCCTGTCATCCCTAGTCACCCCTAGTCATGCCTAGTCATCCCTGGTCATCCCTAGCCATCCCAAGTCATCCCAGTCATCCCAGTCATCCCTGGTCATCACTAGTCATCCCAGTCATCCTTAGTAATCCCTAGTCATCCCTACTCATACCTAGTCATCCCAGTCATCCCTAGTTATTCCTTGTCATCCCAGTCATCCATAATCATCCCTAGTCATCCCTAGTCATCCCCAGTCATCTTTAGTCATCCCTAGTCATCCCTAGTCATCCCAGCCATCCCCAGTCATCCCAAGTCATGCCAGTCATCCCTAGTCATCCCTAGTCATCCCACTCATCGCTAGACATCCCTAGTCATCCCTAGTCATCCCTAGTCATCCCTAGTCATCCCAGTCATCGCTAGTCATCCCTAGTTATCCCTTGTCATCCCTAGTCATCCCTTGTCATCCCAGTCATCCGTCGTCATCCCTACTTATCTCTTGTCATCCCTAGTCTTCGAAGTCATCCCTAGTCATCCCAAGTCATCCCTGTCATCCCTAGTCACCCCTAGTCATGCCTAGTCATCCCTGGTCATCCCTAGCCATCCCAAGTCATCCCAGTCATCCCAGTCATCCCTGGTCATCACTAGTCATCCCAGTCATCCCTAGTCATCCCTAGTCATCCCAAGTCATCCGAGTCATTCCTAGTCATCTTAAGTCATCCCAGTCATCCCTAGTCATCCCTAGTCATCCCTAGTAATCCCAGTCATCCCTAGTCATCCCTAGTCATCCCTAGTGATCTTAATCATCGCAAGTCATCCCTAGTCATCTTTAGTCATCCCTAGTCATCCCTAGTCATCCCAAGTCATCCCAGTCTTCCCAGTCATTCCTAGTCATCCCTAGTCATCCCAGTCATCCCTTGTAATCCCTTCTCATCCCTAGTCATACCTAGTCATCCAAGTCATCCCTAGTCATCCCTAGTCATCCCATTCATCCCTAGTCATCCCTAGTCATCCCAGTTATCCTAAGGTATCCCTTGTCATCCCTTAACATTCCAGTCATCCCTAGTCGTAGCTAGTCATTCCTAGTTATCCTTAGTCATCCCAGTCATCCCTAGTGATCTCCTGTCGTCCCAAGTCATCCCAAGTCATGATTAGTCCTCCTTGGTCATCCCTAGCCATGTCAGGAATACCTAGTAATCCCTAGTCTTGCCTACTCATCCCAGTTATCCTTAGTCGTCCCTTGTCATCTTTAGTCATCCCAGTCATCCCTAGTCAACCCTAGTCATCGCAAGTCATCCCAGTCATCCCTAGTCAGCCCAGTCATCCCTAGTCATCCGAATTCATCCCTAGTCATCCAAGTCATCCCTAGTCATCCCTTGTCATCCCTAGTCATCCCTAGTCATCCCTAGTCATCCCTAGTCGTCCTTGGCATCCCTAGTCATCCCCAGTCATCTTTAGTCATCCCTAGTCATCCCTAGTCATCGCAGCCATCCCCAGTAATCCCAAGTCATCCCAGTCTTCCCTAGTCATCCCTAGTCATCCCTAGTCATCCCTAGTCATCCCAGTCATCCTTAGGCATCTCTAGTTATCCCTAGTCATCCATAGTCATCCCAGTCATCCCTAGTCATCTTTAGTCATCCCAGTCATCCCTAGTCACATTAGTCATCCCCAGTAATCCCCGTCATCGCTAGTCATCGCAGTCATCCCAGTCATCTTTAGGAATCCCTAGTCATGTTTAGTCATCCCAGTTATTACAAGGCATCCCTAGTCATCCCAGTCATCCCTAGTCATCCCTAGTCATTTCAGTCATCCCTAGTCATCCCTAGTCATCCCTAGTCATCCCAGTCATCCTTAGGCATGTCTAGTTATCCCTAGTCATCCCTAGTCATCCTAGTCATTCCTAGTCATCTTTAGTCATCCCAGTCATCCCTAGTCACTTCTAGTCATCCCTAGTAATCCCTAGTCATCCCTAGTCATCCCTAGTCATTCCTAGTCATCCCAAGTCATCCCAGTCATCGCTAATCATCCCTACTCATCCCTAGTCATCCCTAGTCATCAAAGTCATCCCTAGTCATCCCAAGTCATCCCCGTCATCCCTAGTCATCCCTAGTCACCTCTTGTCTTCCCTCGTCATCCCTGGTTATCCCTAGTCATCCCAAGTCATCGTAGTCTTCCCAGTCATTCCTAGTCATCCCTAGTCATCCCAGTCATCCCTTGTAATCCCTACTCATCCCTAGTCATACCTAGTCATCCAAGTCATCCCTAGTCATCCCTAGTCATCCCAATCATCCCTAGTCATCCCTAGTCATCCCTAGTGAACTTAGTCATCCCTAGTCATCCCTAGTCATCTTTAGTCATCTCTAGTCATCCCTAGTCATCCCAGTCATCCCTAGTCATCCCAAATCATCCCAGTCATCGCTAGTCATCCCTAGTCATCCCTAGTCGTCCCAGTCATTCTTAGTCATCTTTAGTCATCCCTAGTCATCTCAGTCATCCCTACTCATCCGAATTCATCCCTAGTCATCCCAGGCATCCCTAGTCATCCCTAGTCATCCCTAGTCATCCCAGTCATCCCTAGTAATCTTAAATCATCCCAGTCATCCCTAGTCATCCCTAGTCATCCCTAGTCATCGCTAGTCATCCCAGTCATCCTTAGTAATCCCTAGTCATTTTTAGTCATCCCAGTCATTTCCAGTCATTCCTAGTCATCCCAGGAATCCCTAGTCATCCCTTGTCATCCCAGTCATCCCTAGTCATCCCTACTTATCTCTAGTCATATCTAGTCTTAAAAGTCATCCCTAGTCTGCCATACTCATCCCTTGTCATCTCTAGTCCTCGCTTGTCATCGCAGTCATCCTTAGTTATCCCAGTCATCACTAATCAGCTCTGTCATGCCACTCATCCCTAGTCATCCTAAGCATCCCTAGTCATCCTTTGTCATCCCTAGTCATCTTTTGTTATCCCACTCATCCCTAATCATCCCTAGTCATCCCTAGCCTTCTCTAGTCATCTTTAACCATCCTTTGTCATCTCTAGTCATTGCTTTTCATCCCTTTCATCACTAGTCACATTAGTCATCCTCAGTAATCCACGTCATCGTAGTCATCCCTAGTTATCCCCGTCATCCCTAGTCAACCCAGTCATCCCAATCATCCCTAGTAATCCCTAGTTATCTTTAGTCATCCCAGTTATTGCAAGTCATCCATAGTCATCCCAGTCATCCCTAGTCATCCCAAGTCATCCCAGTCATCCCAAGTCATCCTCGTCATCCCTAGTCATCCGTAGTCACCCCTAGTCATCCCTAGTAATCCCTGGTCATCCCTAGTCATTCCAAGTCATCCCAGTCATCCCAGTCATCCCTGGTCATTCCTATTCATCCCAGTCATCCCAGTCATCCCTAGTAATCCTTAGTCGTCCCTAGTCATACCTAGTCATCCCAGTTATCCCTAGTCATCCCTAGTCATTCCAGTTATCCCTAGTCATTCCAGTTATCCCTAGTCATAGCTAATAATCCGTAGTTATCCCTAGTCATCCCAGTCATTCCTAGTCATCCCTTTTCGTCCCAAGTCATCCCAAGTAATGATTAGTCTTCCTGAGTCATCCCTAGTCATCTTAGTCATACTTAGTGATCCCTAGTCATGCCTAGTTATCCCAGTTATCCTTAGTCATCCCCTTGTCATATTTAGTCATCCCAGTCATCCCTAGTCAACCCTAGTCATCCCAAGTCATCCCAGGCATCCCTAGTCAGCCGAGTCATCCCTAGTCATCCGAATTCATCCCTAGTCATCCAAGTCATCCCTAGTAATCCCTAGTCAACCCTAGTCATCCCAGTCATCCCTAGTCATCCCTAGTCATCCCATGTCATCCCAGTCATCCCTAGTCATCTTAAGTCATCCCAGTCATCCCTAGTCATCCCTAGTCATCCCTAGTCATCCCAGTCATCCCTACTCATCCCTAGTCATTCCTAGTGATCTTAATCGTCGCTAGTCATCCCTAGTCATCTTTAGTCATCCCTAGTCATCCCTAGTCATCCCAGTCATCCCTAGTCATCTCAAATCATCCCAGTCATTCCTAGTAATCCCTGGTCATCCCTAGTCATCCCAGTCATCCCTAGTCATCTCCAGTCATCCCAGTCATCCCAATCATCCCTAGGCATCTCTAGTCATCCCTAGTCATTCTTGTCATACCTAGTCATTCCCAGTTATCTTTAGTCATCCCTAGTCATCCCTAGTCATCCCAGTCATCCCTAGTCATCCCTAGTCATCCCTAGTCATCCCTAGTCATCCCTAGTCATCCAAGTAATCCCTAGTCATTCCTAGTCATCCCAAGTCATCCCAGTCATCGCTAATCATCCCTAGTCATCACTAGTCATTCGAGTCATTCCTAATCATCCCTACTCATCCCTAGTCATCCCTAGTCATCAAAGTCATCCCTAGTCATCAAAAGCATCCCCGTCATCCCTAGTCATCCCTAGTCACCTCTAGTCATCCCTCGTCATCCCTGGTTATCCCTAGTCATCCCAAGTCATCCCAGTCTTCCCAGTCATTCCTAGTCATCCCTAGTCATCCCAGTCATCCCTTGTAATCCCTACTCATCCCTAGTCATACCTAGTCATCCAAGTCATCCCTAGTCATCCCTAGTCATCCCAGTCATCCCTAGTCATCCCTACTCATCCCAGTTATCCTAAGGTATCCCTTGTCATCCCTTAACATTCCAGTCATCCCTAGTCATAGCTAGTCATTCCTAGTTATCCTTAGTCATCCCAGTCATCCCTAGTCATCTCCTGTCGTCCCAAGTCATCCCAAGTCATGATTAGTCCTCCTTAGTCATCCCTAGTCATGTCAGGCATACCTAGTCATCCCTAGTCTTGCCTACTCATCCCAGTTATCTTTAGTCGTCCCTTGTCATCTTTAGTCATCCCAGTCATCCCTAGTCAACTCTAGTCATCCCAAGTCATCCCAGTCATCCCTAGTCAGCCCAGTCATCCCTAGTAATCCGAATTCATCCCTAGTCATCCAAGTCATCCCTAGTCATCCCTTGTCATCCCTAGTCATCCCAGTCATCCCTAGTCATCCTTAGTCATCCCTAGTCGTCGTTGGCATCCCTAGTCATGCCCAGTCATCTTTAGTCATCCCTAGTCATCCCTAGTCATCGCAGCCATCCCCAGTCATCCCAAGTCATCCCAGTCATCCCTAGTCATCCCTAGTCATCCCTAGTCATCCCTAGTCATCCCTAGTCATCCCAGTCGTCCCTAGTCATGCTTAGTCATCCTTAGTGATCTTAGTCCTCCCTATTCTTCCCTAGTCATCTTTAGTCATCCCTAGTCATCCCTAGTCATCCCAGTCATCCCTAGTCATCCCAAATCTTCCCAGTCATCGCTAGTCATCCCTAGTCATCCCTAGTCGTCCCAGTCATTCTTAGTCATCCCTAGTCATCCCTAGTCATCCCTACTCATCCGAATTCATCCCTACTCCTCCCAGGCATCCCTAGTTATCCCTAGTCATCCCTAGTCATCCCAGTCATCCCTAGTAATTCCAAATCATCCCAGTCATCCCTAGTCATCCCTAGTCATCCCTAGTCATCCCTAGTCATCCCAGTCATCCCTAGTAATCCCTAGTCATTTTTAGTCATCCCAGTCATTGCTAGTCATTCCTAGTCATCCCAGTCATCCCTAGTCATCCCTTGTCATTCCAGTCATCCCTAGTCATCCCTACTTATCCCTAGTCATCTTTAGTCTTAAAAGTCATCCCTTGTCCTCCCAAGTCATCCCCGTCATTCCTAGTCATCCCTAGTCATCCCAGTCATCCCTAGTCATCTTAAGTCATCCCAGTCATCTCTAGTCATCCCTAGTCATCCCTAGTCATCCCAGTCATCCCTAGTCATCCCTAGTCATTCCTAGTGATCTTAATCATCCCAGTCATCGCTAGTCATCCCTAGTCATCCCAGTCATTCTTAGTCGTCCCTAGTCATCTCTAGTCATCCCAGTCATCGCTAGTAATCCCTAGTCGTCTTTAGTTATCCCAGTTATTGGAAATCATCCGTAGTCATCCCAGTCATCCGTAGTCATTCCTAGTCATCCCAGTCATCCCTAGGCATCTTTAGTCATCTTTAGTCATCCCAGTCATCTCTAGTCATCCCTAGTCATCCCTAGTCATCCCAGTCATCCCTAGTAATCCGTAGTTATTTTTAGTTATCCCAGTCATCGCTAGTCATCCCTTGTCATCCCTAGTCATCCCTAGTCATACCAGTCATCCTTAGGCATCTCTAGTTATCCCTAGTCATCCATAGTCATCCCAGTAATCCCTAGTCATCTTTAGTCATCCCAGTCATCCCTAGTCACATTAGTCATCCCCAGTAATCCCCGTCATCGCTAGTCATCCAAGTCATCTTTAGTAATCCCTAGTCATGTTTAGTCATCCCAGTTATTACAAGGCATCCCTAGTCATCCCAGTCATCCCTAGTCATCCCTAGTCTTCCCAGTCATCCCTAGTCATCCCTAGTCATCCCTAGTCATCCCAGTCATCCTTAGGCATGTCTAGTTATCCCTAGTCATCCCTAGTCATCCTAGTCATTCCTAGTCATCTTTAGTCATCCCAGTCATCCCTAGTCAACCCTAGTCATCCCTAGTCATCCCTGGTCATCCCTAGTCATCCCAGTCATCCCTAGTCATTCCTAGTCATCTCAAGTCATCGCAGTCATCGCTAATCATCCCTAGTCATCACTAGTCATTCGAGTCATTCCTAGTCATCCCTACTCATCCCTAGTCATCCCTAGTCATCAAAGTCATCCTTAGTCATCCCAAGTCATCCCCGTCAGCCCTAGTCATCCCTAGTCACCTCTTGTCATCCCTAGTCATCCCTAGTCACCTCTTGTCATCCCTAGTCATCCCTGGTCATCCCTAGTGATCCCAAGTCATCCCAGTCTTCCCAGTCATTCCTAGTCATCCCTAGTCATTCCAGTCATCCCTTGTAATCCCTACTCATCCCTAGTCATACCTAGTCATCCAAGTCATCCCTAGTCATCCCTAGTCATCCCATTCATCCCTAGTCATCCCTACTCATCCCAGTTATCTTAAGGTATCCCTTGTCATCCCTTAACATTCCAGTCATGCCTAGTCATAGCTAGTCATTCGTAGTTATCCTTAGTCATCCCAGTCATCCCTAGTCATCTCCTGTCGTCCCAAGTCATCCCAAGTCATGCTTAGTCCTCCTTAGTCATCCCTAGTCATGTCAGGAGTACCCAGTAATCCCTAGTCTTGCCTACTCATCCCAGTTATCCTAAGTCGTCCCTTGTCATCTTTAGTCATCCCAGTCATCCCTAGTCAACCCTAGTCATCGCAAGTCATCCCAGTCATCCCTAGTCAGCCCAGTCATCCCTAGTCATCCGAATTCATCCCTAGTCATCCCTTGTCATCCCTAGTCATCCCAGTCATCCCTAGTCATCCCTAGTCATCCCTAGTCGTCCTTGGCATGCCTAGTCATCCCCAGTCATCTTTAGTCATCCCTAGTCATCCCTAGTCATCGCAGCCATCCCCAGTCATCCGTAGTCATCCCTAGTCATCCCTAGTCATCCCTAGTCATCCCAGTCATCCTCAGGCATCTCTACTTATCCCTAGTCATCCATAGTCATCCCAGTCATCCCTAGTCATGTTTAGTCATCCAAGTCATCCCTAGTCACATTAGTCATCCCCAGTAATCCCCGTCATCGCTAGTCATCGAAGTCATCCCAGTCATCTTTAGTAATCCCTAGTCATGTTTAGTCATCCCAGTTATTACAAGGCATCCCTAGTCATCCCAGTCATCCCTAGTCATCCCTAGTCATCCCAGTCATCCCTAGTCATCCCTAGTCATCCCTAGTCATCCCAGTCATCCTTAGGCATGTCTAGTTATCCCTAGTCATCCCTAGTCATCCTAGTCATTCCTAGTCATCTTTAGTCATCCCAGTCATCCCTAGTCACCCCTAGTCATCCCTAGTCATCCCTAGTCATCCCTAGTCATCCCAGTCATCCCTAGTCATTCCTAGTCATCCCAAGTCATCCCAGTCATCGCTAATCATCCCTAGTCATCACTAGTCATTCGAGTCATTCCTAATCATCCCTACTCATCCCTAGTCATCCCTAGTCATCAAAGTCATCCCTAGTCATCCCAAGTCATCCCCGTCATCCCTAGTCATCCCTAGTCACCTCTAGTCATCCCTCGTCATCCCTGGTTATCCCTAGTCATCCCAAGTCATCCCAGGCTTCCCAGTCATTCCTAGTCATCCCTAGTCATCCCAGTCATCCGTTGTAATCCCTACTCATCCCTAGTCATCCAAGTCATCCCTAGTCATCCCTAGTCATCCCAGTCATCCCTAGTCATCCCTACTCATCCCAGTTATCCTAAGGTATCCGTTGTCATCCCTTAACATTCCAGTCATCCCTAGTCATAGCTAGTCATTCCTAGTTATCCTTAGTCATCCCAGTCATCCCTAGTCATCTCCTGTCGTCCCAAGTCATCCCAAGTCATGATTAGTCCTCCTTAGTCATCCCTAGTCATGTCAGGCATACCTAGTCATCCCTAGTCTTGCCTACTCATCCCAGTTATCTTTAGTCGTCCCTTGTCATCTTTAGTCATCCCAGTCATCCCTAGTCAACTCTAGTCATCCCAAGTCATCCCAGTCATCCCTAGTCAGCCCAGTCATCCCTAGTAATCCGAATTCATCCCTAGTCATCCAAGTCATCCATAGTCATCCCTTGTCATCCCTAGTCATCCCAGTCATCCCTAGTCATCCTTAGTCATCCCTAGTCGTCCTTGGCAGCCCTAGTCATCCCCAGTCATCTTTAGTCATCCCTAGTCATCCCTAGTCATCGCAGCCATCCCCAGTCATCCCAAGTCATCCCAGTCATCCCTAGTCATCCCTAGTCATCCCTAGTTATCCCTGTCATCCCTAGTCATCCCTAGTCATCCCTAGTCATCCCAGTCGTCCCTAGTCATGCTTAGTCATCCCTAGTGATCTCAGTCCTCCCTACTCTTCCCTAGTCATCTTTAGTCATCCCTAGTCATCCCTAGTCATCCCAGTCATCCCTAGTCATCCCAAATCTTCCCAGTCATCGCTAGTCATCCGTAGTCATCCCTAGTCGTCCCAGTCATTCTTAGTCATCCCTAGTCATCCCTAGTCATCCCAGTCATCCCTACTCATCCGAATTCATCCCTACTCCTCCCAGGCATCCCTAGTCATCCCTAGTCATCCCAGTCATCCCTAGTAATTCCAAATCATCCCAGTCATCCCTAGTCATCCCTAGTCATCCCTGGTCATCCCTAGTCATCCCAGTCATCCCTAGTAATCCCTAGTCATTTTTAGTCATCCCAGTCATTGCTAGTCATTCCTAGTCATCCCAGTCATCCCTAGTCATCCCTTGTCATTCCAGTCATCCCTAGTCATCCCTACTTATCCCTAGTCATCTTTAGTCTTAAAAGTCATCCCTAGTCCTCCCAAGTCATCCCCGTCATTCCTAGTCATCCCTAGTCATCCCAGTCATCCCTAGTCATCTTTAAGTCATCCCAGTCATCCCTAGTCATCCCTAGTCATCCCTAGTCATCCCAGTCATCCCTAGTCATCCCTTGTCATTCCTAGTGATCTTAATCATCCCAGTCATCGCTAGTCATCCTAGTCATTCCAGTCATTCTTAGTCGTCCCTAGTCATCCCTAGTCATCCCAGTCATCGCTAGTAATTCCTAGTCGTCTTTAGTTATCCCAGTTATTGGAAGTCATCCGTAGTCATCCCAGTCATCCGTAGTCATTCCTAGTCATCCCAGTCATCCCTAGGCATCTTTAGTCATCTTTAGTCATCCCAGTCATCTGTAGTCATCCCTAGTCATCCCTAGTCATCCCAGTCATCCCTAGTAATCCGTAGTCATTTTTAGTTATCCCAGTCATCGCTAGTCATCCCTAGTCATCCCTAGTCATCCCAGTCATCCTTAGGCATCTCTAGTTATCCCTAGTCATCCATAGTCATCCCAGTAATCCCTAGTCATCTTTAGTCATCCCAGTCATCCCTAGTCACATTAGTCATCCCCAGTAATCCCCGTCTTCGCTAGTCATCCCAGTCATCTTTAGTAATCCCTAGTCATGTTTAGTCATGCCAGTTATTACAAGGCATCCCTAGTCATCCCAGTCATCCCTAGTCATCCCTAGTCATCCCAGTCATCCCTAGTCATCCCTAGTCATCCCTAGTCATCCCAGTCATCCTTAGGCATGTCTAGTTATCCCTAGTCATTCCTAGTCATCCTAGTCATTCCTAGTCATCTTTAGTCATCCCAGTCATCCCTAGTCAACCCTAGTCATCCCTAGTCATCCCTAGTCATCCCTAGTCATCCCAGTCATCCCTAGTCATTCCTAGTCATCTCAAGTCATCCCAGTCATCGCTAATCATCCCTAGTCATCACTAGTCACTCGAGTAGTTCCTAGTCATCCCTACTCATCCCTAGTCATCCCTAGTCATCAAAGTCATCCCTAGTCATCCCAAGTCATCCCCGTCATCCCTAGTCATCCCTAGTCACCTCTAGTCATCCCTAGTCATCCCTAGTCACCTCTAGTCATCCCTAGTCATCCCTGGTCATCCCTAGTCATCCCAAGTCATCCCAGTCTTCCCAGTCATTCCTAGTCATCCCTAGTCATCCCAGTCATCCCAGTCATCCCCTGTAATCCCTACTCATCCCTAGTCATACCTAGTCATCCAAGTCATCCCTAGTCATCCCTAGTCATCCCTACTCATCCCAGTTATCGTAAGGTATCCCTTGTCATCTCTTAACATTCCAGTCATCCCTAGTCATAGCTAGTCATTCCTAGTTATCCTTAGTCATCCCAGTCATCCGTAGTCATCTCCTGTCGTCCCAAGTCATCCCAAGTCATGATTAGTCCTCCTTAGTCATCCCTAGTCATGTCAGGAATACCTTGTAATCCCTAGTCTTGCCTACTCATCCCAGTTATCCTTAGTCGTCCCTTGTCATCTTTAGTCATCCCAGTCATCCCTAGTCAACCCTAGTCATCCCAAGTCATCCCAGTCATCCCTAGTCAGCCCAGTCATCCCTAGTCATCCGAATTCATCCCTAGTCATCCAAGTGATCCCTAGTCATCCCTTGTCATCCCTAGTCATCCCAGTCATCCCTAGTCATCCCTAGTCATCCCTAGTCGTCCTTGGCATCCGTAGTCATCCCCAGTCATCTTTAGTCATCCCTAGTCATCCCTAGTCATCGCAGCCATCCCCAGTCATCCCAAGTCATCCCAGTCATCCCTAGTCAACCCTAGTCATCCCTAGTCATCCCTAGTCATCCCAGTCATCCTTAGGCATCTCTAGTTATCCCTAGTCATCCATAGTCATCCCAGTCATCCCTAGTCATGTTTAGTCATCCAAGTCATCCCTAGTCACATTAGTCATCCCCAGTAATCCCCGTCATCGCTAGTCATCGCAGTCATCCCAGTCATCTTTAGTAATCCCTAGTCATGTTTAGTCATCCCAGTTATTACAAGGCATCCCTAGTCATCCCAGTCATCGCTAGTCATCCCTAGTCATCCCAGTCATCCCTAGTCATCCCTAGTCATCCCTAGTCATCCCTAGTCATCCCAGTCATCCTTAGGCATGTCTAGTTATCCCTAGTCATCCCTAGTCATCCTAGTCATTCCTAGTCATCTTTAGTCATCCCAGTCATCCCTAGTCATCCCTAGTCATCCCAGTCATCCCTACTCATTCCTAGTCATCTCAAGTCATCCCAGTCATCGCTCATCATCCCTAGTCATCACTAGTCATTCGAGTCATTCCTAGTCATCCCTACTCATCCCTAGTCATCCCTAGTCATCAAAGTCATCCCTAGTCATCCCAAGTCATCCCCGTCATCCCTAGTCATCCCTAGTCACCTCTAGTCATCCCTAGTCATCCCTAGTCACCTCTAGTCATCCCTAGTCATCCCTAGTCATCCCTAGTCATCCCAAGTCATCCCAGTCTTCCCAGTCATTCCTAGTCATTCCTAGTCATCCCAGTTATCCCTTGTAATCCCTACTCATCCCTAGTCATCCAAGTCATCCCTAGTCATCCCTAGTCATCCCAGTCATCCCTACTCATCCCTACTCATCCCAGTTATCCTAAGGTATCCGTTGTCATCCCTTACCATTCCAGTCATCCCTAGTCATAGCTAGTCATTCCTAGTTATCCTTAGTCATCCCAGTCATCCCTAGTCATCTCCTGTCGTCCCAAGTCATCCCAAGTCATGATTAGTCCTCCTTAGTCATCCCTAGTCATGTCAGGCATACCTAGTCATCCCTAGTCTTGCCTACTCATCCCAGTTATCTTTAGTCGTCCCTTGTCATCTTTAGTCATCCCAGTCATCCCTAGTCAACTCTAGTCATCCCAAGTCATCCCAGTCATCCCTAGTCAGCCCAGTCATCCCTAGTAATCCGAATTCATCCCTAGTCATCCAAGTCATCCCTAGTCATCCCTTGTCATCCCTAGTCATCCCAGTCATCCCTAGTCATCCTTAGTGATCCCTAGTCGTCCTTGGCATCCCTAGTCATCCCCAGTCATCTTTAGTCATCCCTAGTCATCCCTAGTCATCGCAGCCATCCCCAGTCATCCCAAGTCATCCCAGTCATCCCTAGTCATCCCTAGTCATCCCTAGTTATCCCTGTCATCCCTAGTCATCCCTAGTCATCCCTAGTCATCCCAGTCGTCCCTATTCATGCTTAGTCATCCCTAGTGATGTTAGTCCTCCCTATTCTTCCCTAGTCATCTTTAGTCATCCCTAGTCATCCCTAGTCATCCCAGTCATCCCTAGCCATCCCAAATCTTCCCAGTCATCGCTAGTCATCCGTAGTCATCCCTAGTCGTCCCAGTCATTCTTAGTCATCCCTAGTCATCCCTAGTCATCCCAGTCATCCCCACTCATCCGAATTCATCCCTACTCCTCCCAGGCATCCCTAGTCATCCCTAGTCATCCCTAGTCATCCCAGTCATCCCTAGTAATTCCAAATCATCCCAGTCATCCCTAGTCATCCCTAGTCATCCCTAGTCATCCCTAGTCATCCCAGTCATCCCTAGTAATCCCTAGTCATTTTTAGTCATCCCAGTCATTGCTAGTCATTCCTAGTCATCCCAGTCATCCCTAGTCATCCCTTGTCATTCCAGTCATCCCTAGTCATCCCTACTTATCCCTAGTCATCTTTAGTCTTAAAAGTCATTCCTAGTCCTCCCAAGTCATCCCCGTCATTCCTAGTCATCCCTAGTCATTCCAGTCATCCCTAGTCATCTTAAGTCATCCCAGTCATCCCTAGTCATCCCTAGTCATCCCTAGTCATCCCAGTCATCCCTAGTCATCCCTTGTCATTCCTAGTGATCTTAATCATCCCAGTCATCGCTAGTCATCCCTAGTCATCCCTTGTCATCCCTAGTCATCCCAGTCATCCTTAGGCATCTCTAGTTATCCCTAGTCATCCATAGTCATCCCAGTAATCCCTAGTCATCTTTAGTCATCCCAGTCATCCCTAGTCACATTAGTCATCCCCAGTAATCCCCGTAATCGCTAGTCATCCCAGTCATCTTTAGTAATCCCTAGTCATGTTTAGTCATTCCAGTTATTACGAGGCATCCCTAGTCATCCCAGTCATCCCTAGTCATCCCTAGTCATCCCAGTCATCCCTAGTCATCCCTGGTCATCCCTAGTCATCCCAGTCATCCTTAGGCATGTCTAGTTATCCCTAGTCATCCCTAGTCATCCTAGTCATTCCTAGTCATCTTTAGTCATCCCAGTCATCCCTAGTCAACCCTAGTCATCCCTAGTCATCCCTAGTCATCCCTAGTCATGCCAGTCATCCCTAGTCATTCCTAGTCATCTCCAGTCATCCCAGTCATCCCAATCATCCCTAGGCATCTCTAGTCATCCCTAGTCATTCTTGTCATACCTAGTCATTCCCAGTTATCTTTAGTCATCCCTAGTCATCCCTAGTCATCCCAGTCATCCCTAGTCATCCCTAGTCATCCCTAGTCATCCCTAGTCATCCCTAGTCATCCAAGTAATCCCTAGTCATTCCTAGTCATCCCAAGTCATCCCAGTCATCGCTAATCATCCCTAGTCATCACTAGTCATTCGAGTCATTCCTAATCATCCCTACTCATCCCTAGTCATCCCTAGTCATCAAAGTCATCCCTAGTCATCAAAAGCATCCCCGTCATCCCTAGTCATCCCTAGTCACCTCTAGTCATCCCTCGTCATCCCTGGTTATCCCTAGTCATCCCAAGTCATCCCAGTCTTCCCAGTCATTCCTAGTCATCCCTAGTCATCCCAGTCATCCCTTGTAATCCCTACTCATCCCTAGTCATACCTAGTCATCGAAGTCATCCCTAGTCATCCCTAGTCATCCCAGTCATCCCTAGTCATCCCTACTCATCCCAGTTATCCTAAGGTATCCCTTGTCATCCCTTAACATTCCAGTCATCCCTAGTCATAGCTAGTCATTCCTAGTTATCCTTAGTCATCCCAGTCATCCCTAGTCATCTCCTGTCGTCCCAAGTCATCCCAAGTCATGATTAGTCCTCCTTAGTCATCCCTAGTCATGTCAGGCATACCTAGTCATCCCTAGTCTTGCCTACTCATCCCAGTTATCTTTAGTCGTCCCTTGTCATCTTTAGTCATCCCAGTCATCCCTAGTCAACTCTAGTCATCCCAAGTCATCCCAGTCATCCCTAGTCAGCCCAGTCATCCCTAGTAATCCGAATTCATCCCTAGTCATCCAAGTCATCCCTAGTCATCCCTTGTCATCCCTAGTCATCCCAGTCATCCCTAGTCATCCTTAGTCATCCCTAGTCGTCGTTGGCATCCCTAGTCATGCCCAGTCATCTTTAGTCATCCCTAGTCATCCCTAGTCATCGCAGCCATCCCCAGTCATCCCAAGTCATCCCAGTCATCCCTAGTCATCCCTAGTCATCCCTAGTCATCCCTAGTCATCCCAGTCGTCCCTAGTCATGCTTAGTCATCCTTAGTGATCTTAGTCCTCCCTATTCTTCCCTAGTCATCTTTAGTCATCCCTAGTCATCCCTAGTCATCCCAGTCATCCCTAGTCATCCCAAATCTTCCCAGTCATCGCTAGTCATCCGTAGTCATCCCTAGTCGTCCCAGTCATTCTTAGTCATCCCTAGTCATCCCTAGTCATCCCTACTCATCCGAATTCATCCCTACTCCTCCCAGGCATCCCTAGTTATCCCTAGTCATCCCTAGTCATCCCAGTCATCCCTAGTAATTCCAAATCATCCCAGTCATCCCTAGTCATCCCTAGTCATCCCTAGTCATCCCTAGTCATCCCAGTCATCCCTAGTAATCCCTAGTCATTTTTAGTCATCCCAGTCATTGCTAGTCATTCCTAGTCATCCCAGTCATCCCTAGTCATCCCTTGTCATTCCAGTCATCCCTAGTCATCCCTACTTATCCCTAGTCATCTTTAGTCTTAAAAGTCATCCCTTGTCCTCCCAAGTCATCCCCGTCATTCCTAGTCATCCCTAGTCATCCCAGTCATCCCTAGTCATCTTAAGTCATCCCAGTCATCTCTAGTCATCCCTAGTCATCCCTAGTCATCCCAGTCATCCCTAGTCATCCCTAGTCATTCCTAGTGATCTTAATCATCCCAGTCATCGCTAGTCATCCCTAGTCATCCCAGTCATTCTTAGTCGTCCCTAGTCATCCCTAGTCATCCCAGTCATCGCTAGTAATCCCTAGTCGTCTTTAGTTATCCCAGTTATTGGAAATCATCCGTAGTCATCCCAGTCATCCGTAGTCATTCCTAGTCATCCCAGTCATCCCTAGGCATCTTTAGTCATCTTTAGTCATCCCAGTCATCTCTAGTCATCCCTAGTCATCCCTAGTCATCCCAGTCATCCCTAGTAATCCGTAGTTATTTTTAGTTATCCCAGTCATCGCTAGTCATCCCTAGTCATCCCTAGTCATCCCTAGTCATACCAGTCATCCTTAGGCATCTCTAGTTATCCCTAGTCATCCATAGTCATCCCAGTAATCCCTAGTCATCTTTAGTCATCCCAGTCATCCCTAGTCACATTAGTCATCCACAGTAATCCCCGTCATCGCTAGTCATCCAAGTCATCTTTAGTAATCCCTAGTCATGTTTAGTCATCCCAGTTATTACAAGGCATCCCTAGTCATCCCAGTCATCCCTAGTCATCCCTAGTCATCCCAGTCATCCCTAGTCATCCCTAGTCATCCCTAGTCATCCCAGTCATCCTTAGGCATGTCTAGTTATCCCTAGTCATTCCTAGTCATCCTAGTCATTCCTAGTCATCTTTAGTCATCCCAGTCATCCCTAGTCAACCCTAGTCATCCCTAGTCATCCCTAGTCATCCCTAGTCATCCCAGTCATCCCTAGTCATTCCTAGTCATCTCAAGTCATCCCAGTCATCGCTAATCATCCCTAGTCATCACTAGTCACTCGAGTAGTTCCTAGTCATCCCTACTCATCCCTAGTCATCCCTAGTCATCAAAGTCATCCCTAGTCATCCCAAGTCATCCCCGTCATCCCTAGTCATCCCTAGTCACCTCTAGTCATCCCTAGTCATCCCTAGTCACCTCTAGTCATCCCTAGTCATCCCTGGTCATCCCTAGTCATCCCAAGTCATCCCAGTCTTCCCAGTCATTCCTAGTCATCCCTAGTCATCCCAGTCATCCCAGTCATCCCCTGTAATCCCTACTCATCCCTAGTCATACCTAGTCATCCAAGTCATCCCTAGTCATCCCTAGTCATCCCTACTCATCCCAGTTATCGTAAGGTATCCCTTGTCATCTCTTAACATTCCAGTCATCCCTAGTCATAGCTAGTCATTCCTAGTTATCCTTAGTCATCCCAGTCATCCGTAGTCATCTCCTGTCGTCCCAAGTCATCCCAAGTCATGATTAGTCCTCCTTAGTCATCCCTAGTCATGTCAGGAATACCTTGTAATCCCTAGTCTTGCCTACTCATCCCAGTTATCCTTAGTCGTCCCTTGTCATCTTTAGTCATCCCAGTCATCCCTAGTCAACCCTAGTCATCCCAAGTCATCCCAGTCATCCCTAGTCAGCCCAGTCATCCCTAGTCATCCGAATTCATCCCTAGTCATCCAAGTGATCCCTAGTCATCCCTTGTCATCCCTAGTCATCCCAGTCATCCCTAGTCATCCCTAGTCATCCCTAGTCGTCCTTGGCATCCGTAGTCATCCCCAGTCATCTTTAGTCATCCCTAGTCATCCCTAGTCATCGCAGCCATCCCCAGTCATCCCAAGTCATCCCAGTCATCCCTAGTCAACCCTAGTCATCCCTAGTCATCCCTAGTCATCCCAGTCATCCTTAGGCATCTCTAGTTATCCCTAGTCATCCATAGTCATCCCAGTCATCCCTAGTCATG
Organism: Porites lutea; assembly: GCF_958299795.1. Lineage (NCBI taxonomy): Eukaryota > Metazoa > Cnidaria > Anthozoa > Scleractinia > Poritidae > Porites > Porites lutea. The sequence continues at coordinate 5,390,376 of NC_133203.1, read as the reverse complement.
TTTAGTCATCCAAGTCATCCCTAGTCACATTAGTCATCCCCAGTAATCCCCGTCATCGCTAGTCATCGCAGTCATCCCAGTCATCTTTAGTAATCCCTAGTCATGTTTAGTCATCCCAGTTATTACAAGGCATCCCTAGTCATCCCAGTCATCGCTAGTCATCCCTAGTCATCCCAGTCATCCCTAGTCATCCCTAGTCATCCCTAGTCATCCCTAGTCATCCCAGTCATCCTTAGGCATGTCTAGTTATCCCTAGTCATCCCTAGTCATCCTAGTCATTCCTAGTCATCTTTAGTCATCCCAGTCATCCCTAGTCATCCCTAGTCATCCCAGTCATCCCTACTCATTCCTAGTCATCTCAAGTCATCCCAGTCATCGCTCATCATCCCTAGTCATCACTAGTCATTCGAGTCATTCCTAGTCATCCCTACTCATCCCTAGTCATCCCTAGTCATCAAAGTCATCCCTAGTCATCCCAAGTCATCCCCGTCATCCCTAGTCATCCCTAGTCACCTCTAGTCATCCCTAGTCATCCCTAGTCACCTCTAGTCATCCCTAGTCATCCCTAGTCATCTCTAGTCATCCCAAGTCATCCCAGTCTTCCCAGTCATTCCTAGTCATTCCTAGTCATCCCAGTTATCCCTTGTAATCCCTACTCATCCCTAGTCATCCAAGTCATCCCTAGTCATCCCTAGTCATCCCAGTCATCCCTACTCATCCCTACTCATCCCAGTTATCCTAAGGTATCCGTTGTCATCCCTTACCATTCCAGTCATCCCTAGTCATAGCTAGTCATTCCTAGTTATCCTTAGTCATCCCAGTCATCCCTAGTCATCTCCTGTCGTCCCAAGTCATCCCAAGTCATGATTAGTCCTCCTTAGTCATCCCTAGTCATGTCAGGCATACCTAGTCATCCCTAGTCTTGCCTACTCATCCCAGTTATCTTTAGTCGTCCCTTGTCATCTTTAGTCATCCCAGTCATCCCTAGTCAACTCTAGTCATCCCAAGTCATCCCAGTCATCCCTAGTCAGCCCAGTCATCCCTAGTAATCCGAATTCATCCCTAGTCATCCAAGTCATCCCTAGTCATCCCTTGTCATCCCTAGTCATCCCAGTCATCCCTAGTCATCCTTAGTGATCCCTAGTCGTCCTTGGCATCCCTAGTCATCCCCAGTCATCTTTAGTCATCCCTAGTCATCCCTAGTCATCGCAGCCATCCCCAGTCATCCCAAGTCATCCCAGTCATCCCTAGTCATCCCTAGTCATCCCTAGTTATCCCTGTCATCCCTAGTCATCCCTAGTCATCCCTAGTCATCCCAGTCGTCCCTATTCATGCTTAGTCATCCCTAGTGATGTTAGTCCTCCCTATTCTTCCCTAGTCATCTTTAGTCATCCCTAGTCATCCCTAGTCATCCCAGTCATCCCTAGCCATCCCAAATCTTCCCAGTCATCGCTAGTCATCCGTAGTCATCCCTAGTCGTCCCAGTCATTCTTAGTCATCCCTAGTCATCCCTAGTCATCCCAGTCATCCCCACTCATCCGAATTCATCCCTACTCCTCCCAGGCATCCCTAGTCATCCCTAGTCATCCCTAGTCATCCCAGTCATCCCTAGTAATTCCAAATCATCCCAGTCATCCCTAGTCATCCCTAGTCATCCCTAGTCATCCCTAGTCATCCCAGTCATCCCTAGTAATCCCTGGTCATTTTTAGTCATCCCAGTCATTGCTAGTCATTCCTAGTCATCCCAGTCATCCCTAGTCATCCCTTGTCATTCCAGTCATCCCTAGTCATCCCTACTTATCCCTAGTCATCTTTAGTCTTAAAAGTCATTCCTAGTCCTCCCAAGTCATCCCCGTCATTCCTAGTCATCCCTAGTCATTCCAGTCATCCCTAGTCATCTTAAGTCATCCCAGTCATCCCTAGTCATCCCTAGTCATCCCTAGTCATCCCAGTCATCCCTAGTCATCCCTTGTCATTCCTAGTGATCTTAATCATCCCAGTCATCGCTAGTCATCCCTAGTCATCCCTTGTCATCCCTAGTCATCCCAGTCATCCTTAGGCATCTCTAGTTATCCCTAGTCATCCATAGTCATCCCAGTAATCCCTAGTCATCTTTAGTCATCCCAGTCATCCCTAGTCACATTAGTCATCCCCAGTAATCCCCGTAATCGCTAGTCATCCCAGTCATCTTTAGTAATCCCTAGTCATGTTTAGTCATTCCAGTTATTACGAGGCATCCCTAGTCATCCCAGTCATCCCTAGTCATCCCTAGTCATCCCAGTCATCCCTAGTCATCCCTGGTCATCCCTAGTCATCCCAGTCATCCTTAGGCATGTCTAGTTATCCCTAGTCATCCCTAGTCATCCTAGTCATTCCTAGTCATCTTTAGTCATCCCAGTCATCCCTAGTCAACCCTAGTCATCCCTAGTCATCCCTAGTCATCCCTAGTCATGCCAGTCATCCCTAGTCATTCCTAGTCATCTCCAGTCATCCCAGTCATCCCAATCATCCCTAGGCATCTCTAGTCATCCCTAGTCATTCTTGTCATACCTAGTCATTCCCAGTTATCTTTAGTCATCCCTAGTCATCCCTAGTCATCCCAGTCATCCCTAGTCATCCCTAGTCATCCCTAGTCATCCCTAGTCATCCCTAGTCATCCAAGTAATCCCTAGTCATTCCTAGTCATCCCAAGTCATCCCAGTCATCGCTAATCATCCCTAGTCATCACTAGTCATTCGAGTCATTCCTAATCATCCCTACTCATCCCTAGTCATCCCTAGTCATCAAAGTCATCCCTAGTCATCAAAAGCATCCCCGTCATCCCTAGTCATCCCTAGTCACCTCTAGTCATCCCTCGTCATCCCTGGTTATCCCTAGTCATCCCAAGTCATCCCAGTCTTCCCAGTCATTCCTAGTCATCCCTAGTCATCCCAGTCATCCCTTGTAATCCCTACTCATCCCTAGTCATACCTAGTCATCCAAGTCATCCCTAGTCATCCCTAGTCATCCCAGTCATCCCTAGTCATCCCTACTCATCCCAGTTATCCTAAGGTATCCCTTGTCATCCCTTAACATTCCAGTCATCCCTAGTCATAGCTAGTCATTCCTAGTTATCCTTAGTCATCCCAGTCATCCCTAGTCATCTCCTGTCGTCCCAAGTCATCCCAAGTCATGATTAGTCCTCCTTAGTCATCCCTAGTCATGTCAGGCATACCTAGTCATCCCTAGTCTTGCCTACTCATCCCAGTTATCTTTAGTCGTCCCTTGTCATCTTTAGTCATCCCAGTCATCCCTAGTCAACTCTAGTCATCCCAAGTCATCCCAGTCATCCCTAGTCAGCCCAGTCATCCCTAGTAATCCGAATTCATCCCTAGTCATCCAAGTCATCCCTAGTCATCCCTTGTCATCCCTAGTCATCCCAGTCATCCCTAGTCATCCTTAGTCATCCCTAGTCGTCGTTGGCATCCCTAGTCATGCCCAGTCATCTTTAGTCATCCCTAGTCATCCCTAGTCATCGCAGCCATCCCCAGTCATCCCAAGTCATCCCAGTCATCCCTAGTCATCCCTAGTCATCCCTAGTCATCCCTAGTCATCCCAGTCGTCCCTAGTCATGCTTAGTCATCCTTAGTGATCTTAGTCCTCCCTATTCTTCCCTAGTCATCTTTAGTCATCCCTAGTCATCCCTAGTCATCCCAGTCATCCCTAGTCATCCCAAATCTTCCCAGTCATCGCTAGTCATCCGTAGTCATCCCTAGTCGTCCCAGTCATTCTTAGTCATCCCTAGTCATCCCTAGTCATCCCTACTCATCCGAATTCATCCCTACTCCTCCCAGGCATCCCTAGTTATCCCTAGTCATCCCTAGTCATCCCAGTCATCCCTAGTAATTCCAAATCATCCCAGTCATCCCTAGTCATCCCTAGTCATCCCTAGTCATCCCTAGTCATCCCAGTCATCCCTAGTAATCCCTAGTCATTTTTAGTCATCCCAGTCATTGCTAGTCATTCCTAGTCATCCCAGTCATCCCTAGTCATCCCTTGTCATTCCAGTCATCCCTAGTCATCCCTACTTATCCCTAGTCATCTTTAGTCTTAAAAGTCATCCCTAGTCCTCCCAAGTCATCCCCGTCATTCCTAGTCATCCCTAGTCATCCCAGTCATCCCTAGTCATCTTAAGTCATCCCAGTCATCTCTAGTCATCCCTAGTCATCCCTAGTCATCCCAGTCATCCCTAGTCATCCCTAGTCATTCCTAGTGATCTTAATCATCCCAGTCATCGCTAGTCATCCCTAGTCATCCCAGTCATTCTTAGTCGTCCCTAGTCATCCCTAGTCATCCCAGTCATCGCTAGTAATCCCTAGTCGTCTTTATTTATCCCAGTTATTGGAAATCATCCGTAGTCATCCCAGTCATCCGTAGTCATTCCTAGTCATCCCAGTCATCCCTAGGCATCTTTAGTCATCTTTAGTCATCCCAGTCATCTCTAGTCATCCCTAGTCATCCCTAGTCATCCCAGTCATCCCTAGTAATCCGTAGTTATTTTTAGTTATCCCAGTCATCGCTAGTCATCCCTAGTCATCCCTAGTCATCCCTAGTCATACCAGTCATCCTTAGGCATCTCTAGTTATCCCTAGTCATCCATAGTCATCCCAGTAATCCCTAGTCATCTTTAGTCATCCCAGTCATCCCTAGTCACATTAGTCATCCACAGTAATCCCCGTCATCGCTAGTCATCCAAGTCATCTTTAGTAATCCCTAGTCATGTTTAGTCATCCCAGTTATTACAAGGCATCCCTAGTCATCCCAGTCATCCCTAGTCATCCCTAGTCATCCCAGTCATCCCTAGTCATCCCTAGTCATCCCTAGTCATCCCAGTCATCCTTAGGCATGTCTAGTTATCCCTAGTCATCCCTAGTCATCCTAGTCATTCCTAGTCATCTTTAGTCATCCCAGTCATCCCTAGTCAACCCTAGTCATCCCTAGTCATCCCTGGTCATCCCTAGTCATCCCAGTCATCCCTAGTCATTCCTAGTCATCTCAAGTCATCGCAGTCATCGCTAATCATCCCTAGTCATCACTAGTCATTCGAGTCATTCCTAGTCATCCCTACTCATCCCTAGTCATCCCTAGTCATCAAAGTCATCCTTAGTCATCCCAAGTCATCCCCGTCAGCCCTAGTCATCCCTAGTCACCTCTTGTCATCCCTAGTCATCCCTAGTCACCTCTTGTCATCCCTAGTCATCCCTGGTCATCCCTAGTGATCCCAAGTCATCCCAGTCTTCCCAGTCATTCCTAGTCATCCCTAGTCATTCCAGTCATCCCTTGTAATCCCTACTCATCCCTAGTCATACCTAGTCATCCAAGTCATCCCTAGTCATCCCTAGTCATCCCATTCATCCCTAGTCATCCCTACTCATCCCAGTTATCGTAAGGTATCCCTTGTCATCCCTTAACATTCCAGTCATCCCTAGTCATAGCTAGTCATTCGTAGTTATCCTTAGTCATCCCAGTCATCCCTAGTCATCTCCTGTCGTCCCAAGTCATCCCAAGTCATGCTTAGTCCTCCTTAGTCATCCCTAGTCATGTCAGGAGTACCCAGTAATCCCTAGTCTTGCCTACTCATCCCAGTTATCCTAAGTCGTCCCTTGTCATCTTTAGTCATCCCAGTCATCCCTAGTCAACCCTAGTCATCGCAAGTCATCCCAGTCATCCCTAGTCAGCCCAGTCATCCCTAGTCATCCGAATTCATCCCTAGTCATCCCTTGTCATCCCTAGTCATCCCAGTCATCCCTAGTCATCCCTAGTCATCCCTAGTCGTCCTTGGCATCCCTAGTCATCCCCAGTCATCTTTAGTCATCCCTAGTCATCCCTAGTCATCGCAGCCATCCCCAGTCATCCGTAGTCATCCCTAGTCATCCCTAGTCATCCCTAGTCATCCCAGTCATCCTCAGGCATCTCTACTTATCCCTAGTCATCCATAGTCATCCCAGTCATCCCTAGTCATGTTTAGTCATCCAAGTCATCCCTAGTCACATTAGTCATCCCCAGTAATCCCCGTCATCGCTAGTCATCGAAGTCATCCCAGTCATCTTTAGTAATCCCTAGTCATGTTTAGTCATCCCAGTTATTACAAGGCATCCCTAGTCATCCCAGTCATCCCTAGTCATCCCTAGTCATCCCAGTCATCCCTAGTCATCCCTAGTCATCCCTAGTCATCCCAGTCATCCTTAGGCATGTCTAGTTATCCCTAGTCATCCCTAGTCATCCTAGTCATTCCTAGTCATCTTTAGTCATCCCAGTCATCCCTAGTCACCCCTAGTCATCCCTAGTCATCCCTAGTCATCCCTAGTCATCCCAGTCATCCCTAGTCATTCCTAGTCATCCCAAGTCATCCCAGTCATCGCTAATCATCCCTAGTCATCACTAGTCATTCGAGTCATTCCTAATCATCCCTACTCATCCCTAGTCATCCCTAGTCATCAAAGTCATCCCTAGTCATCCCAAGTCATCCCCGTCATCCCTAGTCATCCCTAGTCACCTCTAGTCATCCCTCGTCATCCCTGGTTATCCCTAGTCATCCCAAGTCATCCCAGGCTTCCCAGTCATTCCTAGTCATCCCTAGTCATCCCAGTCATCCGTTGTAATCCCTACTCATCCCTAGTCATCCAAGTCATCCCTAGTCATCCCTAGTCATCCCAGTCATCCCTAGTCATCCCTACTCATCCCAGTTATCCTAAGGTATCCGTTGTCATCCCTTAACATTCCAGTCATCCCTAGTCATAGCTAGTCATTCCTAGTTATCCTTAGTCATCCCAGTCATCCCTAGTCATCTCCTGTCGTCCCAAGTCATCCCAAGTCATGATTAGTCCTCCTTAGTCATCCCTAGTCATGTCAGGCATACCTAGTCATCCCTAGTCTTGCCTACTCATCCCAGTTATCTTTAGTCGTCCCTTGTCATCTTTAGTCATCCCAGTCATCCCTAGTCAACTCTAGTCATCCCAAGTCATCCCAGTCATCCCTAGTCAGCCCAGTCATCCCTAGTAATCCGAATTCATCCCTAGTCATCCAAGTCATCCATAGTCATCCCTTGTCATCCCTAGTCATCCCAGTCATCCCTAGTCATCCTTAGTCATCCCTAGTCGTCCTTGGCAGCCCTAGTCATCCCCAGTCATCTTTAGTCATCCCTAGTCATCCCTAGTCATCGCAGCCATCCCCAGTCATCCCAAGTCATCCCAGTCATCCCTAGTCATCCCTAGTCATCCCTAGTTATCCCTGTCATCCCTAGTCATCCCTAGTCATCCCTAGTCATCCCAGTCGTCCCTAGTCATGCTTAGTCATCCCTAGTGATCTCAGTCCTCCCTACTCTTCCCTAGTCATCTTTAGTCATCCCTAGTCATCCCTAGTCATCCCAGTCATCCCTAGTCATCCCAAATCTTCCCAGTCATCGCTAGTCATCCGTAGTCATCCCTAGTCGTCCCAGTCATTCTTAGTCATCCCTAGTCATCCCTAGTCATCCCAGTCATCCCTACTCATCCGAATTCATCCCTACTCCTCCCAGGCATCCCTAGTCATCCCTAGTCATCCCAGTCATCCCTAGTAATTCCAAATCATCCCAGTCATCCCTAGTCATCCCTAGTCATCCCTGGTCATCCCTAGTCATCCCAGTCATCCCTAGTAATCCCTAGTCATTTTTAGTCATCCCAGTCATTGCTAGTCATTCCTAGTCATCCCAGTCATCCCTAGTCATCCCTTGTCATTCCAGTCATCCCTAGTCATCCCTACTTATCCCTAGTCATCTTTAGTCTTAAAAGTCATCCCTAGTCCTCCCAAGTCATCCCCGTCATTCCTAGTCATCCCTAGTCATCCCAGTCATCCCTAGTCATCTTAAGTCATCCCAGTCATCCCTAGTCATCCCTAGTCATCCCTAGTCATCCCAGTCATCCCTAGTCATCCCTTGTCATTCCTAGTGATCTTAATCATCCCAGTCATCGCTAGTCATCCCTAGTCATCCCTTGTCATCCCTAGTCATCCCAGTCATCCTTAGGCATCTCTAGTTATCCCTAGTCATCCATAGTCATCCCAGTAATCCCTAGTCATCTTTAGTCATCCCAGTCATCCCTAGTCACATTAGTCATCCCCAGTAATCCCCGTAATCGCTAGTCATCCCAGTCATCTTTAGTAATCCCTAGTCATGTTTAGTCATTCCAGTTATTACGAGGCATCCCTAGTCATCCCAGTCATCCCTAGTCATCCCTAGTCATCCCAGTCATCCCTAGTCATCCCTGGTCATCCCTAGTCATCCCAGTCATCCTTAGGCATGTCTAGTTATCCCTAGTCATCCCTAGTCATCCTAGTCATTCCTAGTCATCTTTAGTCATCCCAGTCATCCCTAGTCAACCCTAGTCATCCCTAGTCATCCCTAGTCATCCCTAGTCATGCCAGTCATCCCTAGTCATTCCTAGTCATCTCAAGTCATCCTAGTCATCGCTAATCATCCCTAGTCATCACTAGTCATTCGAGTCATTCCTAGTCATCCCTACTCATCCGTAGTCATCCCTAGTCATCAAAGTCATCCCTAGTCATCCCAAGTCATCCCCGTCATCCCTAGTTATCCCTAGTCACCTCTAGTCATCCCTAGTCATCCCTGGTCATCCCTAGTCATCCCAAGTCATCCCAGTCTTCCCAGTCATTCCTAGTCATCCCTAGTCATCCCAGTCATCCCTTGTAATCCCTACTCATCCCTAGTCATACCTAGTCATCCAAGTCATCCCTAGTCATACCTATTCATCCCATTCATCCCTACTCATCCCTACTCATCCCAGTTATCGTAAGGTATCCCTTGTCATCCCTTAACATTCCAGTCATCCCTAGTCATAGCTAGTCATTGCTAGTTATCCTTAGTCATCCCAGTCATCCCTAGTCATCTCCTGTCGTCCCAAGTCATCCCAAGTCATGATTAGTCCTCCTTAGTCATCCCTAGTCATGTAAGGAATACCTAGTAATCCCTAGTCTTGCCTACTCATCCCAGTTATCCTTAGTCGTCCCTTGTCATCTTTAGTCATCCCAGTCATCCCTAGTCAACCCTAGTCATCCCAAGTCATCCCAGTCATCCCTAGTCAGCCCAGTCATCCCTAGTCATCCGAATTCATCCCTAGTCATCCAAGTGATCCCTAGTCATCCCTTGTCATCCCTAGTCATCCCCAGTCATCTTTAGTCATCCCTAGTCATCCCTAGTCATCGCAGCCATCCCCAGTCATCCCAAGTCATCCCAGTCATCCCTAGTCATCCCTAGTCATCCCTAGTCATCACTAGTCATCCCAGTCATCCTTAGGCATCTCTAGTTATCCCTAGTCATCCCTAGTCATCCTAGTCATTCCTAGTCATCTTTAGTCATCCCAGTCATCCCTAGTCACCCCTAGTCATCCCTAGTCATCCCTAGTCATCCCAGTCATCCCTAGTCATTCCTAGTCATCCCAAGTCATCCCAGTCATCGCTAATCATCCCTAGTCATCACTAGTCATTCGAGTCATTCCTAATCATCCCTACTCATCCCTAGTCATCCCTAGTCATTAAAGTCATCCCTAGTCATCCCAAGTCATCCCCGTCATCCCTAGTCATCCCTAGTCACCTCTAGTCATCCCTCGTCATCCCTGGTTATCCCTAGTCATCCCAAGTCATCCCAGTCTTCCCAGTCATTCCTAGTCATCCCTAGTCATCCCAGTCATTCCTTGTAATCCCTACTCATCCCTAGTCATACCTAGTCATCCAAGTCATCCCTAGTCATCCCTAGTCATCCCAGTCATCCCTAGTCATCTCTGCTCATCCCAGTTATCCTAAGGTATCCGTTGTCATCCCTTAACATTCCAGTCATCCCTAGTCATAGCTAGTCATTCCTAGTTATCCTTAGTCATCCCAGTCATCCCTAGTCATCTCCTGTCGTCCCAAGTCATCCCAAGTCATGATTAGTCCTCCTTAGTCATCCCTAGTCATGTCAGGCATACCTAGTCATCCCTAGTCTTGCCTACTCATCCCAGTTATCTTTAGTCGTCCCTTGTCATCTTTAGTCATCCCAGTCATCCCTAGTCAACTCTAGTCATCCCAAGTCATCCCAGTCATCCCTAGTCAGCCCAGTCATCCCTAGTAATCCGAATTCATCCCTAGTCATGCAAGTCATCCCTAGTCATCCCTTGTCATCCCTAGTCATCCCAGTCATCCCTAGTCATCCTTAGTGGTCCCTAGTCGTCCTTGGCATCCCTAGTCATCCCCAGTCATCTTTAGTCATCCCTAGTCATCCCTAGTCATCGCAGCCATCCCCAGTCATCCCAAGTCATCCCAGTCATCCCTAGTCATCCCTAGTCATCCCTAGTCATCATTGTCATCCCTAGTCATCCCTAGTCATCCCTAGTCATCCCAGTCGTCCCTAGTCATGCTTAGTCATCCCTAGTGATCTTAGTCCTCCCTATTCTTCCCTAGTCATCTTTAGTCATCCCTAGTCATCCCTAGTCATCCCTAGTCATCCCTAGTCATCCCAGTCATCCTTGGGCATCTCTAGTTATCCCTAGTCATCCATAGTCATCCCAGTCATCCCTAGTCATCTTTAGTCATCCCAGTCATCCCTAGTCACATTAGTCATCCCCAGTAATCCCCGTCATCGCTAGTCATCGCAGTCATCCCAGTCATCTTTAGTAATCCCTAGTCATGTTTAGTCATCCCAGTTATTACAAGGCATCCCTTGTCATCCCAGTCATCCCTAGTCATCCCAAGTCATCCCTAGTCATCCCTAGTCATCCCAGTCATCCTTAGGCATGTCTAGTTATCCCTAGTCATCCCTAGTCATCCTAGTCATTCCTAGTCATCTTTAGTCATCGCAGTCATCCCTAGTCACCCCTAGTCATCCCTAGTCATCCCTAGTCATCCCTAGTCATCCCAGTCATCCCTAGTCATTCCTAGTCATCCCAAGTCATCCCAGTCATCGCTAATCATCCCTAGTCATCACTAGTCATTCGAGTCATTCCTAATCATCCCTACTCATCCCTAGTCATCCCTAGTCATCAAAGTCATCCCTAGTCATCCCAAGTCATCCCCGTCATCCCTAGTCATCCCTAGTCACCTCTAGTCATCCCTCGTCATCCCTGGTTATCCCTAGTCATCCCAAGTCATCCCAGTCTTTCCAGTCATTCCTAGTCATCCCTAGTCATCCCAGTCATCCCTTGTAATCCCTACTCATTCCTAGTCATACCTAGTCATCCAAGTCATCCCTAGTCATCCCTAGTCATCCCAGTCATCCCTAGTCATCCCTACTCATCCCAGTTATCCTAAGGTATCCCTTGTCATCCCTTAACATTCCAGTCATCCCTAGTCATAGCTAGTCATTCCTAGTTATCCTTAGTCATCCCAGTCATCCCTAGTCATCTCCTGTCGTCCCAAGTCATCCCAAGTCATGATTAGTCCTCCTTAGTCATCCCTAGTCATGTCAGGCATACCTAGTCATCCCTAGTCTTGCCTACTCATCCCAGTTATCTTTAGTCGTCCCTTGTCATCTTTAGTCATCCCAGTCATCCCTAGTCAACTCTAGTCATCCCAGTCATCCCTAGTCATCCCTAGTCATCCCTAGTCATCCCTAGTCATCCCAGTCATCCCTAGTAATCCCTAGTCATTTTTAGTCATCCCAGTCATTGCTAGTCATTCCTAGTCATCCCAGTCATCCCTAGTCATCCCTTGTCATTCCAGTCATCCCTAGTCATCCCTACTTATCCCTAGTCATCTTTAGTCTTAAAAGTCATCCCTAGTCCTCCCAAGTCATCCCCGTCATTCCTAGTCATCCCTAGTCATCCCAGTCATCCCTAGTCATCTTAAGTCATCCCAGTCATCCCTAGTCATCCCTAGTCATCCCTAGTCATCCCAGTCATCCCTAGTCATCCCTAGTCATTCCTAGTGATCTTAATCATCGCTAGTCATCCCTAGTCATCTTTAGTCATCCCTAGTCATCCCTAGTCATCCCAGTCATCCCTAGTCATCTCAAATCATCCCAGTCATTCCTAGTAATCCCTGGTCATCCCTAGTCATCCCAGTCATCCCTAGTCATCTCCAGTCATCCCAATCATCCCTAGGCATCTCTAGTCATACCTAGTCATTCTTGTCATACCTAGTCATCCCCAGTTATCTTTAGGCATCCCTAGTCATCCCAAGTCATCCCAGTCATCCGTAGTCATCCCTAGTTATCCCTAGTCATCGGAGTCATCCCTTGTCAACCCTAGTCATCCCTAGTGATCTTAGTCATCCCTAGTCATCCCTAGTAATCTTTAGTCATCCCTAGTCATCCCTAGTCATCCCAGTCATCCCTAGTCATCCCAAATCTTCCCAGTCATCGCTAGTCATCCGTAGTCATCCCTCGTCGTCCCAATCATTCTTAGTCATCCCTAGTCATCCCTAGTCATCCCAGTCATCCCTACTCATCCGAATTCATCCCTACTCATCCCAGGCATCCCTAGTCATCCCTAGTCATCCCTAGTCATCCCAGTCATCCCTAGTAATCCCAAATCATCCCAGTCATCCCTAGTCATCCCTAGTCATCCCTTGTCATCCCTAGTCATCCCTGTCATCCCTAGTAATCCCTAGTCATTTTTAGTCATCCCAGTCATTGCTAGTCATTCCTAGTCATCCAAGTCATCCCTAGTCATCCCTTGTCATTCCAGTCATCTCTAGTCATCCCTACTTATCCCTAGTCATCTTTAGTCTTAAAAGTCATCCCTAGTCCTCCCAAGTCATCCCCGTCATCCCTAGTCATCCCTAGTCACCCCTAGTCATGACTAGTCATCCCTGGTCATCCCTAGCCATACCTAGTGATCCCAGTCATCCCTAGTCATCCCTAGTCATCCCAGTCATCCCTAGTAATCCCTACTCATCCCTAGTCATCACTAGTCATCCCAGTCATCCCTAGTCATCCTTAGTCATCCCTTGTGATCTTAGTCATCCCTAGTCATCCCTAGTAATCCCTAGTCATCCCAGTTATCCCTAGTCATCCCAAATCATCCCAGTCATCCTAGTCATCCCTAGTCATCCCTAGTCATCCCTAGTCATCCCAGCCATTCTTAGTCATCCCTAGTCATCCCAGTCATACCTAGTCATCCCTAGTCATCCCAGTCATCCCTACTTATCCGAATTCATCCCAGTCATCCCTAGTCATCCCTAGTCATCCCAGTCATCCCTAGTCATCCCAAATCATCCCAGTCATCGCTAGTCATCCCTAGTCATCCCAGTCATTCTTCGTCGTCCCTAGTCATCCCTAGTCATCCCAGTCATCGCTAGTAATCCCTAGTCGTCTTTAGTTATCTCTGTTATTGGAAGTCATCCGTAGTCATCCCAGTCATCCATAGTCACTCCTAGTCATCCCAGTCATCCCTAGGCATCTTTAGTCATCTTTAGTCATCCCAGTCATCTCTAGTCATCCCTAGTAATCCGTAGTCATTTTTAGTTATCCCAGCCATCGCTAGTCATCCCTAGTCATCCCTAGTCATCCCTAGTCATCCCAGTCATCCTTAGGCATCTCTAGTTATCCCTAGTCATCCATAGTCATCCCAGTCATCCCTAGTCATCTTTAGTCATCCCAGTCATCCCTAGTCACATTAGTCATCCCCAGTAATCCCCGTCATCGCTAGTCATCGCAGTCATCCCAGTCATCTTTAGTAATCCCTAGTCATGTTTAGTCATCCCAGTTATTACAAGGCATCCCTAGTCATCCCAGTCATCCCTAGTCATCCCTAGTCATCCCAGTCATCCCTAGTCATCCCTAGTCATCCCTAGTCATCCCAGTCATCCTTTGGCATGTCTAGTTATCCCTAGTCATCCCTAGTCATCCTAGTCATTCCTAGTTATCTTTAGTCATCCCAGTCATCCCTAGTCACCCCTAGTCATCCCTAGTCATCCCTAGTCATCCCTAGTCATCCCAGTCATCCCTAGTCATTCCTAGTCATCCCAAGTCATCCCAGTCATCGCTAATCATCCCTAGTCATCACTAGTCATTCGAGTCATTCCCAATCATCCCTACTCATCCCTAGTCATCTCTAGTCATCAAAGTCATCCCTAGTCATCCCAAGTCATCCCCGTCATCCCTAGTCATCCCTAGTCACCTCTAGTCATCCTTCGTCATCCCTGGTTATCCTTAGTCATCCCAAGTCATCCCAGGCTTCCCAGTCATTCCTAGTTATCCCTAGTCATCCCAGTCATCCCTTGTAATCCCTACTCATCCCTAGTCATACCTAGTCATCCAAGTCATCCCTAGTCATCCCTAGTCATCCCATTCATCCCTAGTCATCCCTACTCATCCCAGTTATTCTAAGGTATCCCTTGTCATCCCTTAACTTTCCAGTCATCCCTAGTCATAGCTAGTCATTCCTAGTTATCCTTAGTCATCCCAGTCATCCCTAGTCATCTCCTGTCATCCCAAGTCATCCCAGTCATCCCTAGTCAGCCCAGTCATCCCTAGTAATCCGAATTTATCCCTAGTCATCCAAGTCATCCCTAGTCATCCCTAGTCATCCTTAGTCATCCCAGTCATCCCTAGTCATCGCTAGTCATCTCTAGTCATCCTTATCATCCCTAGTTATCCCCAGTTATATTTACTCATCTCTAGTCATCCTAGTCATCCCTAGTCATCCCAAGTCATCCCAGTCATCCCTTGTCATCTCTTGTCATTGCTAGTCATCCCAGTCATCCCTAGTCGTGCGAGTCATCCCTAGTCATCCCTTCTCATCCCTAGTCATCCCAGTCATCCCTTGTTATCCCGAGTCATCCCAGTCATCCTTAGTCATCCTTAGTCATCCCTAGTCATCCCAGTCATCCCAGTCATCCGTCATCCTTATCATCCCTACTTATCCCTTGTTATCTCTAGTCATCGCTTGTCATTCCAGTCATCCTTAGTGATCCCAGTCATCTCTAGTCATCCCTGTCATCTCACTCATCCCTAGTGATCCCAGTCATTCCTAGTTATCTCTAAACATCCCTTGTCATCTCTTGTCCTTTTTAGACATCGGTTGTCATCCAAGTCATCCCTAGTCATCCCAGTCATCCCTTGTCATCGCAGTCATCCCTAGTCATCCCAGTCATCTCTAGTCATCCCTGTCATCCCACTTATCCCTAGTCATCTCCGTCATCCCTAGGTATCCCTAAACATCACTTCTCATCCCTTGTCCTTTTTAGTCATCAGTTGTCATCCCAGTCATCCCTAGTCATCCTAGTCATCCCTAGTCATCTCTAGTTATTCTAGTCATCCCTAGTCATCCCTAGTCATCCCAGTCAACCGTAGTCATCACTAGTCATCCCAGTCAACTCTAGTCATCCCTGTCATCGCAGTCCTCCCTAGTCATACCAGTAATCCCTAGTCATCCTTAGTCATCCCTACTCATCCTTAGTCATCTCAGTCATCTTTAGTCATCCCTAGTCATCCCAGTAATCCTTAGTTATCCTAGTCATTCCTAGTCATCCCTACTCATCCTTTGTCATCTCTAGTCATCGCTTGCCATCCAAGCCATCCCTAGTCATCTTAGTCATCCCCTGTCATCCCAGTCATCCCTAGTTATCCAAGTCGTCCCTGTCATCCCTAGTCATCCGTACTCATCCCTAGTTATCGCAGTCATCCCTGGTCGTCCCTAGTCAACCACTCGCATACCTTGCTATCTCTACTCATCGCTTCTCATCCCAGTCATCCCTAGTCCTCCTAGTGATCCTTAGTCATCCCAGTCATGCCTAGTGATGCCTAGTCATCCCTAGCCATCTCTAGTCATCCTAGTAATCCCTAGCCATCCCTAGTCATCCCAGTCAACTCTAGTCATCCCTAGTCATCCCAGTCATCCCTAGTCATCCCTAGTCATTCTTGTCATCCCTAGTCATCCCTAGTCATCCCAGTCATCGATAGTCATCCCTAGTTATCCCTTGTCATCCCTAGTCATCCCTTGTCATCCCAGTCATCCGTTGTCATCCCTACTTATCTCTTGTCATCCCTAGTCTTCGAAGTCATCCCTAGTCATCCCAAGTCATCCCTGTCATCCCTAGTCACCCCTAGTCATGCCTAGTCATCCCTGGTCATCCCTAGCCATCCCAAGTCATCCCAGTCATCCCAGTCATCCCTGGTCATCACTAGTCATCCCAGTCATCCTTAGTAATCCCTAGTCATCCCTACTCATACCTAGTCATCCCAGTCATCCCTAGTTATTCCTTGTCATCCCAGTCATCCATAATCATCCCTAGTCATCCCTAGTCATCCCCAGTCATCTTTAGTCATCCCTAGTCATCCCTAGTCATCCCAGCCATCCCCAGTCATCCCAAGTCATGCCAGTCATCCCTAGTCATCCCTAGTCATCCCACTCATCGCTAGACATCCCTAGTCATCCCTAGTCATCCCTAGTCATCCCTAGTCATCCCAGTCATCGCTAGTCATCCCTAGTTATCCCTTGTCATCCCTAGTCATCCCTTGTCATCCCAGTCATCCGTCGTCATCCCTACTTATCTCTTGTCATCCCTAGTCTTCGAAGTCATCCCTAGTCATCCCAAGTCATCCCTGTCATCCCTAGTCACCCCTAGTCATGCCTAGTCATCCCTGGTCATCCCTAGCCATCCCAAGTCATCCCAGTCATCCCAGTCATCCCTGGTCATCACTAGTCATCCCAGTCATCCTTAGTTATTCCTTGTCATCCCAGTCATCCATAATCATCCCTAGTCATCCCTAGTCATTCCAGTCATCCCTAGTCATCCCTTGTCGTCCCAAGTCTTCCCAAGTCATGATTAGTCCTCCGTAGTCATCATTAGTCATCCCATTCATACCTAGGCATCCCTAGTCATGCTTAGTCATTCCAGTCATGCCTAGTTATTCCTTGTCATCCCAGTCATCCATAATCATCCCTAGTCATCCCTAGTCATTCCAGTCATCCCTAGTCATCCCTGGTCATCCCAGTCATCGCTAGTCATCCCTAGTTATCCCTTGTCATCCCTAGTCATCCCTTGTCATCCCAGTCATCCGTAGTCATCCCTACTTATCTCTTGTCATCCCTAGTCTTCGAAGTCAGCCCTAGTCATCCCAAGTCATCCCTGTCATCCCTAGTCACCCCTAGTCATGCCTAGTCATCCCTGGTCATCCCTAGCCATCCCAAGTCATCCCAGTCATCCCTGGTCATCACTAGTCATCCCAGTCATCCTTAGTTATTCCTTGTCATCCCAGTCATCCATAATCATCCCTAGTCATCCCTAGTCATTCCAGTCATCCCTAGTCATCCCTTGTCGTCCCAAGTCTTCCCAAGTCATGATAAGTCCTCCGTAGTCATCCTTAGTCATCCCATTCATACCTAGACATCCCTAGTCATGCTTAGTCATTCCAGTTATCCTTAGTCATCCCTTGTCATCTTTAGTCATCCCAGTCATCTCTAGTCAACCCTAGTCATCCCAAGTCATCCCAGTCATCCCTAGTCAGCCCTTATACATGACTAGTCATCCCTGGTCATACCTAGTCATCCCTAGTCATCCCAGTCATCCCTAGTCATCCCTAGTCATCCCTAATCATCCCTAGCTATCCCAGTCATCCCTAGTCATCCCTAGTCATCCCTAGTCATCTTAGTCATCCCTAGTCATCCCAGTCATCCCTAGTCAACCCTAGTCATCCCAAGTCATTCCAGGCATCCCTAGTCAGCCGAATTCATCCTTAGTCATCCAAGTCATCCCTAGTCATCCCTAGTCGACCTTAGTTATCCCAGGCATCCCTAGTCATCCCTAGTCATCCCAAGTCATCCCAGTCATTCCTAGTCATCTTGTCCTTTTTAGACATCGGTTGTCATCCAAGTCATCCCTAGTCATCCCAGTCATCCCTTGTCATCGCAGTCATCCCTAGTCATCCCAGTCATCTCTAGTCATCCCTGTCATCCCACTTATCCCTAGTCATCTCCGTCATCCCTAGGTATCCCTAAACATCACTTCTCATCCCTTGTCCTTTTTAGTCATCAGTTGTCATCCCAGTCATCCCTAGTCATCCCAGTCATCCCTAGTCATCTCTAGTTATTCTAGTCATCCCTAGTCATCCCTAGTCATCCCAGTCAACCGTAGTCATCACTAGTCATCCCAGTCAACTCTAGTCATCCCTGTCATCGCAGTCCTCCCTAGTCATACCAGTAATCCCTAGTCATCCTTAGTCATCCCTACTCATCCTTAGTCATCTCAGTCATCTTTAGTCATCCCTAGTCATCCCAGTAATCCTTAGTTATCCTAGTCATTCCTAGTCATCCCTACTCATCCTTTGTCATCTCTAGTCATCGCTTGCCATCCAAGCCATCCCTAGTCATCTTAGTCATCCCCTGTCATCCCAGTCATCCCTAGTTATCCAAGTCGTCCCTGTCATCCCTAGTCATCCGTACTCATCCCTAGTTATCGCAGTCATCCCTGGTCGTCCCTAGTCAACCACTCGCATACCTTGCTATCTCTACTCATCGCTTCTCATCCCAGTCATCCCTAGTCCTCCTAGTGATCCTTAGTCATCCCAGTCATGCCTAGTGATGCCTAGTCATCCCTAGCCATCTCTAGTCATCCTAGTAATCCCTAGCCATCCCTAGTCATACCAGTCAACTCTAGTCATCCCTAGTCATCCCAGTCATCCCTAGTCATCCCTAGTCATTCTTGTCATCCCTAGTCATCCCCAGTCATCTTTAGTCATCCCTAGTCATCCCTAGTCATCCCAGCCATCCCCAGTCATCCCAAGTCATCCCAGTCATCCCTAGTCATCCCTAGTCATCCCTAGTCATCCCAGTTATCCCTAGTCATCCCTAGTCATCCCTAGTCATCCCTAGTCATCCCTAGTCATCCCAGTCATCGCTAGTCATCCCTAGTTATCCCTTGTCATCCCTAGTCATCCCTTGTCATCCCAGTCATCCGTCGTCATCCCTACTTATCTCTTGTCATCCCTAGTCTTCGAAGTCATCCCTAGTCATCCCAAGTCATCCCTGTCATCCCTAGTCACCCCTAGTCATGCCTAGTCATCCCTGGTCATCCCTAGCCATCCCAAGTCATCCCAGTCATCCCAGTCATCCCTGGTCATCACTAGTCATCCCAGTCATCCTTAGTTATTCCTTGTCATCCCAGTCATCCATAATCATCCCTAGTCATCCCTAGTCATTCCAGTCATCCCTAGTCATCCCTTGTCGTCCCAAGTCTTCCCAAGTCATGATTAGTCCTCCGTAGTCATCCTTAGTCATCCCATTCATACCTAGGCATCCCTAGTCATGCTTAGTCATTCCAGTCATCCCTAGTTATTCCTTGTCATCCCAGTCATCCATAATCATCCCTAGTCATCCCTAGTCATTCCAGTCATCCCTAGTCATCCCTGGTCATCCCAGTCATCGCTAGTCATCCCTAGTTATCCCTTGTCATCCCTAGTCATCCCTTGTCATCCCAGTCATCCGTAGTCATCCCTACTTATCTCTTGTCATCCCTAGTCTTCGAAGTCATCCCTAGTCATCCCAAGTCATCCCTGTCATCCCTAGTCACCCCTAGTCATGCCTAGTCATCCCTGGTCATCCCTAGCCATCCCAAGTCATCCCAGTCATCCCTGGTCATCACTAGTCATCCCAGTCATCCTTAGTTATTCCTTGTCATCCCAGTCATCCATATTCATCCCTAGTCATCCCTAGTCATTCCAGTCATCCCTAGTCATCCCTTGTCGTCCCAAGTCTTCCCAAGTCATGATAAGTCCTCCGTAGTCATCCTTAGTCATCCCATTCATACCTAGACATCCCTAGTCATGCTTAGTCATTCCAGTTATCCTTAGTCATCCCTTGTCATCTTTAGTCATCCCAGTCATCTCTAGTCAACCCTAGTCATCCCAAGTCATCCCAGTCATCCCTAGTCAGCCCTTATACATGACTAGTCATCCCTGGTCATACCTAGTCATCCCTAGTCATCCCTAGTCATCCCTAATCATCCCTAGCTATCCCAGTCATCCCTAGTCATCCCTAGTCATCCCTAGTGATCTTAGTCATCCCTAGTCATCCCTAGTCATCCCAGTCATCCCAAGTCATCCCTAGTTATCCCAGTCATCCCTAGTCATCCCTAGTCATCCCACTTATCCCCAGTCATCCCTAGTCTGCCCTTCTCATCCCTTGTCACCTCTAGTCATCGCTTGTCATCGCAGTCATCCTTAGTTATCCCAGTCATCATTAATAAGCCCTGTCATGCCACTCATCCCTAGTCATCCTAAGCATCCCTAGTCATCCCTTGTCATCCCTAGTCATCCTTTGTTATCCCAGTCATCCCTAGTCATCCCTAGTCATCCCAAGTCATCCGAGTCATTCCTAGTCATCTTAAGTCATCCCAGTCATCCCTAGTCATCCCTAGTCATCCCTAGTAATCCCAGTCATCCCTAGTCATCCCTAGTCATCCCTAGTGATCTTAATCATCGCTAGTCATCCCTAGTCATCTTTAGTCATCCCTAGTCATCCCAAGTCATCCCAGTCTTCCCAGTCATTCCTAGTCATCCCTAGTCATCCCAGTCATCCCTTGTAATCCCTTCTCATCCCTAGTCATTCCTAGTCATCCAAGTCATCCCTAGTCATCCCTAGTCATCCCATTCATCCCTAGTCATCCCTAGTCATCCCAGTTATCCTAAGGTATCCCTTGTCATCCCTTAACATTCCAGTCATCCCTAGTCGTAGCTAGTCATCCCTAGTTATCTCCTGTCGTCCCAAGTCATCCCAAGTCATGATTAGTCCTCCTTGGTCATCCCTAGCCATGTCAGGAATACCTAGTAATCCCTAGTCTTGCCTACTCATCCCAGTTATCCTTAGTCGTCCCTTGTCATCTTTAGTCATCCCAGTCATCCCTAGTCAACCCTAGTCATCGCAAGTCATCCCAGTCATCCCTAGTCAGCCCAGTCATCCCTAGTCATCCGAATTCATCCCTAGTCATCCAAGTCATCCCTAGTCATCCCTTGTCATCCCTAGTCATCCCTAGTCATCCCTAGTCATCCCTAGTCGTCCTTGGCATCCCTAGTCATCCCCAGTCATCTTTAGTCATCCCTAGTCATCCCTAGTCATCGCAGCCATCCCCAGTCATCCCAAGTCATCCCAGTCATCCCTAGTCATCCCTAGTCATCCCAGTCATCCTTAGGCATCTCTAGTTATCCCTAGTCATCCATAGTCATCCCAGTCATCCCTAGTCATCTTTAGTCATCCCAGTCATCCCTAGTCACATTAGTCATCCCCAGTAATCCCCGTCATCGCTAGTCATCGCAGCCATCCCACTCATCTTTAGGAATCCCTAGTCATGTTTAGTCATCCCAGTTATTACAAGGCATCCCTAGTCATCCCAGTCATCCCTAGTCATCCCTAGTCATCCCAGTCATCCCTAGTCATCCGTAGTCATCCCTAGTCATCCCAGTCATCCTTAGGCATGTCTAGTTATCCCTAGTCATCCCTAGTCATCCTTGTCATTCCTAGTCATCTTTAGTCATCCCAGTCATCCCTAGTCACTTCTAGTCATCCCTAGTCATCCCTAGTCATCCCTAGTCATTCCTAGTCATCCCAAGTCATCCCAGTCATCGCTAATCATCCCTAGTCATCACTAGTCATTCGAGTCATTCCTAATCATCCCTACTCATCCCTAGTCATCCCTAGTCATCAAAGTCATCCCTAGTCATCCCAAGTCATCCCCGTCATCCCTAGTCATCCCTAGTCACCTCTAGTCTTCCCTCGTCATCCCTGGTTATCCCTAGTCATCCCAAGTCATCCTAGTCTTCCCAGTCATTCCTAGTCATCCCTAGTCATCCCAGTCATCCCTTGTAATCCCTACTGATCCCTAGTCATACCTAGTCATCCAAGTCATCCCTAGTCATCCCTAGTCATCCCAATCATCCCTAGTCATCCCTAGTCATCCCTAGTGAACTTAGTCATCCCTAGTCATCCCTAGTGATCTTTAGTCATCTCTAGTCATCCCTAGTCATCCCAGTCATCCCTAGTCATCCCAAATCATCCCAGTCATCGCTAGTCATCCGTAGTCATCCCTAGTCGTCCCAGTCATTCTTAGTCATCTTTAGTCATCCCTAGTCATCTCAGTCATCCCTACTCATCCGAATTCATCCCTAGTCATCCCAGGCATCCCTAGTCATCCCTAGTCATCCCTAGTCATCCCAGTCATCCCTAGTAATCTTAAATCATCCCAGTCATCCCTAGTCATCCCTAGTCATCCCTAGTCATCGCTAGTCATCCCAGTCATCCTTAGTAATCCCTAGTCATTTTTAGTCATCCCAGTCATTGCCAGTCATTCCTAGTCATCCCAGGAATCCCTAGTCATCCCTTGTCATCCCAGTCATCCCTAGTCATCCCTACTTATCTCTAGTCATATCTAGTCTTAAAAGTCATCCCTAGTCTGCCATACTCATCCCTTGTCATCTCTAGTCCTCGCTTGTCATCGCAGTCATCCTTAGTTATCCCAGTCATCACTAATCAGCTCTGTCATGCCACTCATCCCTAGTCATCCTAAGCATCCCTAGTCATCCTTTGTCATCCCTAGTCATCTTTTGTTATCCCACTCATCCCTAATCATCCCTAGTCATCCCTAGCCTTCTCTAGTCATCTTTAACCATCCTTTGCCATCTCTAGTCATTGCTTTTCATCCCTTTCATCACTACTCACATTAGTCATCCTCAGTAATCCACGTCATCGTAGTCATCCCTAGTTATCCCCGTCATCCCTAGTCAACCCAGTCATCCCAATCATCCCTAGTAATCCCTAGTAATCTTTAGTCATCCCAGTTATTGCAAGTCATCCATAGTCATCCCAGTCATCCCTAGTCATCCCAAGTCATCCCAGTCATCCCAAGTCATCCTCGTCATCCCTAGTCATCCGTAGTCACCCCTAGTCATCCCTAGTAATCCCTGGTCATCCCTAGTCATTCCAAGTCATCCCAGTCATCCCAGTCATCCCTGGTCATTCCTATTCATCCCAGTCATCCCAGTCATCCCTAGTAATCCTTAGTCGTCCCTAGTCATACCTAGTCATCCCAGTTATCCCTAGTCATCCCTAGTCATTCCAGTTATCCCTAGTCATAGCTAATAATCCGTAGTTATCCCTAGTCATCCCAGTCATTCCTAGTCATCCCTTTTCGTCCCAAGTCATCCCAAGTAATGATTAGTCTTCCTGAGTCATCCCTAGTCATCTTAGTCATACTTAGTGATCCCTAGTCATGCCTAGTTATCCCAGTTATCCTTAGTCATCCCCTTGTCATATTTAGTCATCCCAGTCATCCCTAGTCAACCCTAGTCATCCCAAGTCATCCCAGGCATCCCTAGTCAGCCGAGTCATCCCTAGTCATCCGAATTCATCCCTAGTCATCCAAGTCATCCCTAGTCATCCCTAGTCATCCCATGTCATCCCAGTCATCCCTAGTCATCTTAAGTCATCCCAGTCATCCCTAGTCATCCCTAGTCATCCCTAGTCATCCCAGTCATCCCTACTCATCCCTAGTCATTCCTAGTGATCTTAATCGTCGCTAGTCATCCCTAGTCATCTTTAGTCATCCCTAGTCATCCCTAGTCATCCCAGTCATCCCTAGTCATCTCAAATCATCCCAGTCATTCCTAGTAATCCCTGGTCATCCCTAGTCATCCCAGTCATCCCTAGTCATCTCCAGTCATCCCAGTCATCCCAATCATCCCTAGGCATCTCTAGTCATCCCTAGTCATTCTTGTCATACCTAGTCATTCCCAGTTATCTTTAGTCATCCCTACTCATCCCAAGTCATCCCAGTCATCCCTAGTCATCCCTAGTTATCCCTAGTCATCCCAGTCATCCCTTGTCATCCCTAGTCATCCCTAGTCATCTTTAGTCATCCCTAGTCATCCCTAGTCATCCCAGTCATCCCTAGTCATCCCAAATGTTCCCAGTCATCGCTAGTCATCCGTAGTCATCCCTAGTCGTCCCAGTCATTCTTAGTCATCCCTAGTCATCCCTAGTCATCCCAGTCATCCCTACTCATCCGAATTCATCCCTACTCCTCCCAGGCATCCCTAGTCATCCCTAGTCATCCCTAGTCATCCCAGTCATCCCTAGTCATCCCTTGTCATTCCAGTCATCCCTAGTCATCCCTACTTATCCCTAGTCATCTTTAGTCTTAAAGTCATCCCTAGTCCTCCCAAGTCATCCCCGTCATCCCTAGTCATCCCTAGTCATCCCAGTCATCCCTAGTCATCCCTAGTCATCCCTAGTCATCCCAGTCATCCCTAGTCATCCCTAGTCATTCCTAGTGATCTTAATCATCGCTAGTCATCCCTAGTCATCTTTAGTCATCCCTAGTCATCCCTAGTCATCCCAGTCATCCCTAGTCATCTCAAATCATCCCAGTCATTCCTAGTAATCCCTTGTCATCCCTAGTCATCCAAGTCATCCCTAGTCATCTCCAGTCATCCCAGTCATCCCAATCATCCCTAGGCATCTCTAGTCATCCCTAGTCTCTCTTGTCATGCCTAGTCATCCCCAGTTATCTTTAGTCATCCCTAGTCATCCCAAGTCATCCCAGTCATCCGTAGTCATCCCTAGTTATTTCTAGTCATCCCAGTCATCCCTTGTCAACCCTAATTATCCCTAGTGATCTTAGTCATCCCTAGTCATCCCTAGTCATCTTTAGTCATCCCTAGTCATCCCTAGTCATCCCAGTCATCCCTAGTCATCCCAAATCTTCCCAGTCATCGCTAGTCATCCGTAGTCATCCCTCGTCGTCCCAGTCATTCTTAGTCATCCCTAGTCATCCCTAGTCATCCCAGTCATCCCTACTCATCCGAATTCATCCCTACTCATCCCAGTCATCCCTAGTCATCCCTAGTCATCCCTAGTCATCCCAGTCATCCCTAGTAATCCCTAGTCATTTTTAGTCATCCCAGTCATTGCTAGTCATTCCTAGTCATCCAAGTCATCCCTAGTCATCCCTTGTCATTCCAGTCATCCCTAGTCATCCCTACTTATCCCTAGTCATCTTTAGTCTTAAAAGTCATCCCTAGTCCTCCCAAGTCATCCCCGTCATCCCTAGTCATGACTAGTCATCCCTGGTCATCCCTAGCCATACCTAGTCATCCCAGTCATCCCTAGTCATCCCTAGTCATCCCAGTCATCTCTAGTAAACCCTAGTAATCCCTAGTCATCCCTAGCCATCCCAGTCATCCCTAGTTATCCTTAGTCATCCCTAGTGATCTTAGTCATCCCTAGTCATCCCTAGTAATCCCTGGTCATCCCAGTTATCCCTAGTCATCCCAAATCATCCCAGTCATCGCTAGTCATCCCTAGTCATGCCTAGTCATCCCTAGTCATCCCAGCCAGTCTTAGTCATCCCTAGTCATCCCAGTCATCCCTAGTCTCCCTAGTCATCCCAGTCATCCCTACTTATCCGAATTCATCCCAGTCATCCCTAATCATCGCAGTCATCCCTAGTCATCCCAAATCATCCCAGTCATCGCTAGTCATCCCTAGTCATCCCAGTCATTCTTAGTCGTCCCTAGTCATCCCTAGTCATCCCAGTCATCGCTAGTAATCCCTAGTCGTCTTTAGTTATCCCAGTTATTGGTAGTCATCCGTAGTCATCCCAGTCATCCGTAGTCATTCCTAGTCATCCCAGTCATCCCTAGGCATCTTTAGTCATCTTTAGTCATCCCAGTCATCTCTAGTCATCCCTAGTCATCCCTAGTCATCCCAGTCATCCCTAGTAATCCGTAGTCATTTTTAGTTATCCCAGTCATCGCTAGTCATCCCTAGTCATCCCTTGTCATCCCTAGTCATCCCAGTCATCCTTAGGCATCTCTAGTTATCCCTAGTCATCCATAGTCATCCCAGTAATCCCTAGTCATCTTTAGTCATCCCAGTCATCCCTAGTCACATTAGTCATCCCCAGTAATCCCCGTCATCGCTAGTCATCCCAGTCATCTTTAGTAATCCCTAGTCATGTTTAGTCATCCCAGTTATTACAAGGCATCCCTAGTCATCCCAGTCATCCCTAGTCATCCCTAGTCATCCCAGTCATCCCTAGTCATCCCTAATCATCCCTAGTCATCCCAGTCATCCTTAGGCATGTCTAGTTATCCCTAGTCATCCCTAGTCATCCTAGTCATTCCTAGTCATCTTTAGTCATCCCAGTCATCCCTAGTCAACCCTAGTCATCCCTAGTCATCCCTAGTCATCCCTAGTCATCCCAGTCATCCCTAGTCATTCCTAGTCATCTCAAGTCATCCCAGTCACCGCTAATCATCCCTAGTCATCACTAGTCATTCGAGTCATTCCTAGTCATCCCTACTCATCCCTAGTCATCCCTAGTCATCAAAGTCATCCCTAGTCATCCCAAGTCATCCCCGTCATCCCTAGTCATCCCTAGTCACCTCTAGTCATCCCTAGTCATCCCTAGTCACCTCTAGTCATCCCTAGTCATCCCTGGTCATCCCTAGTCATCCCAAGTCATCCCAGTCTTCCCAGTCATTCCTAGTCATCCCTAGTCATTCCAGTCATCCCTTGTAATCCCTACTCATCCCTAGTCATACCTAGTCATCCAAGTCATCCCTAGTCATCCCTAGTCATCCCATTCATCCCTAGTCATCCCTACTCATCCCAGTTATCGTAAGGTATCCCTTGTCATCCCTTAACATTCCAGTCATCCCTAGTCATAGCTAGTCATTCCTAGTTATCCTTAGTCATCCCAGTCATCCCTAGTCATATCCTGTCGTCCCAAGTCATCCCAAGTCATGATTAGTCCTCCTTAGTCATCCCTAGTCATGTCAGGAATACCTAGTAATCCCTAGTCTTGCCTACTCATCCCAGTTATCCTTAGTCGTCCCTTGTCATCTTTAGTCATCCCAGTCATCCCTAGTCAATTCTAGTCATCCCAAGTCATCCCAGTCATCCCTAGTCAGCCCAGTCATCCCTAGTCATCCGAATTCATCCCTAGTCATCCAAGTGATCCCTAGTCATCCCTTGTCATCCCTAGTCATCCCAGTCATCCCTAGTCATCCCTAGTCATCCCTAGTCGTCCTTGGCATCCCTAGTCATCCCCAGTCATCTTTAGTCATCCCTAGTCATCCCTAGTCATCGCAGCCATCCCCAGTCATCCCAAGTCATCCCAGTCATCCCTAGTCATCCCTAGTCATCCATAGTCATCCATAGTCATCCCAGTAATCCCTAGTCATCTTTAGTCATCCCAGTCATCCCTAGTCACATTAGTCATCCCCAGTAATCCCCGTCATCGCTAGTCATCGCAGTCATCGCAGTCATCTTTAGTAATCCCTAGTCATGTTTAGTCATCCCAGTTATTACAAGGCATCCCTAGTCATCCCAGTCATCCCTAGTCATCCCTAGTCATCCCAGTCATCCCTAGTCATCCCTAGTCATCCCTAGTCATCCCAGTCATCCTTAGGCATGTCTAGTTATCCCTAGTCATCCCTAGTCATCCTCGTCATTCCTAGTCATCTTTAGTCATCCCAGTCATCCCTAGTCATCCCTAGTCATCCCAGTCATCCCTACTCATTCCTAGTCATCTCAAGTCATCCCAGTCATCGCTAATCATCCCTAGTCATCACTAGTCATTCGAGTCATTCCTAGTCATCTCTACTCATCCCTAGTCATCCCTAGTCATCAAAGTCATCCCTAGTCATCCCAAGTCATCCCCGTCATCCCTAGTCATCCCTAGTCACCTCTAGTCATCCCCAGTCATCCCTAGTCACCTCTAGTCATCCCTAGTCATCCCTAGTCATCCCTAGTCATCCCAAGTCATCCCAGTCTTCCCAGTCATTCCTAATCATCCCTAGTAATCCCAGTCATCCCTTGTAATCCCTACTCATCCCTAGTCATACCTAGTCATCCAAGTCATCCCTAGTCATCCCTAGTCATCCCATTGATCCCTAGTCATCCCTACTCATCCCAGTTATCGTAAGGTATCCCTTGTCATCCCTTAACATTCCAGTCATCCCTAGTCATAGCTAGTCATTCCTAGTTATCCTTAGTCATCCCAGTCATCCCTAGTCATCTCCTGTCGTCCCAAGTCATCCCAAGTCATGATTAGTCCTCCTTAGTCATCCCTAGTCATGTCAGGAATACCTAGTAATCCATAGTCTTGCCTACTCATCCCAGTTATCCTTAGTCGTCCCTTGTCATCTTTAGTCATCCCAGTCATCCATAGTCAATTCTAGTCATCCCAAGTCATCCCAGTCATCCCTAGTCAGCCCAGTCATCCCTAGTCATCCGAATTCATCCCTAGTCATCCAAGTGATCTCTAGTCATCCCTTGTCATCCCTAGTCATCCCAGTCATCCCTAGTCATCCCTAGTCATCCCTAGTCGTCCTTGGCATCCGTAGTCATCCCCAGTCATCTTTAGTCATCCCTAGTCATCCCTAGTCATCGCAGCCATCTCCAGTCATCCCAAGTCATCCCAGTCATCCCTAGTCATCCCTAGTCATCCCTAGTCATCCCTAGTCATCCCAGTCATCCTTAGGCATCTCTAGTTATCCCTAGTCATCCATAGTCATCCCAGTCATCCCTAGTCATCTTTAGTCATCCCAGTCATCCCTAGTCACATTAGTCATCCCAAGTAATCCCCGTCATCGCTAGTCATCGCAGTCATCCCAGTCATCTTTAGTAATCCCTAGTCATGTTTAGTCATCCCAGTTATTACAAGGCATCCCTAGTCATCCCAGTCATCCCTAGTCATCCCTAGTCATCCCAGTCATCCCTAGTCATCCCTAGTCATCCCTAGTCATCCCTAGTCATCCCAGTCATCCTTAGGCATGTCTAGTTATCCCTAGTCATCCCTAGTCATCCTAGTCATTCCTTGTCATCTTTAGTCATCCCAGTCATCCCTAGTCATCCCTAGTCATCCCTAGTCATCCCTAGTCATCCAAGTAATCCCTAGTCATTCCTAGTCATCCCAAGTCATCCCAGTCATCGCTAATCATCCCTAGTCATCACTAGTCATTCGAGTCATTCCTAATCATCCCTACTCATCCCTAGTCATCCCTAGTCATCAAAGTCATCCCTAGTCATCAAAAGCATCCCCGTCATCCCTAGTCATCCCTAGTCACCTCTAGTCATCCCTCGTCATCCCTGGTTATCCCTAGTCATCCCAAGTCATCCCAGTCTTCCCAGTCATTCCTAGTCATCCCTAGTCATCCCAGTCATCCCTTGTAATCCCTACTCATCCCTAGTCATACCTAGTCATCCAAGTCATCCCTATTCATCCCTAGTCATCCCAGTCATCCCTAGTCATCCCTACTCATCCCAGTTATCCTAAGGTATCCCTTGTCATCCCTTAACATTCCAGTCATCCCTAGTCATAGCTAGTCATTCCTAGTTATCCTTAGTCATCCCAGTCATCCCTAGTCATCTCCTGTTGTCCCAAGTCATCCCATGTCATGATTAGTCCTCCTTAGTCATCCCTAGTCATGTCAGGCATACCTAGTCATCCCTAGTCTTGCCTACTTATCCCAGTTATCTTTAGTCGTCCCTTGTCATCTTTAGTCATCCCAGTCATCCCTAGTCAACTCTAGTCATCCCAAGTCATCCCAGTCATCCCTAGTCAGCCCAGTCATCCCTAGTAATCCGAATTCATCCCTAGTCATCCAAGTCATCCCTAGTCATCCCTTGTCATCCCTAGTCATCCCAGTCATCCCTAGTCATCCTTAGTCATCCCTAGTCGTCGTTGGCATCCCTAGTCATCCCCAGTCATCTTTAGTCATCCCTAGTCATCCCTAGTCATCGCAGCCATCCCCAGTCATCCCAAGTCATCCCAGTCATCCCTAGTCATCCCTAGTCATCCCTAGTCATCCCTAGTCATCCCAGTCGTCCCTAGTCATGCTTAGTCATCCTTAGTGATCTTAGTCCTCCCTATTCTTCCCTAGTCATCTTTAGTCATCCCTAGTCATCCCTAGTCATCCCAGTCATCCCTAGTCATCCCAAATCTTCCCAGTCATCGCTAGTCATCCGTAGTCATCCCTAGTAGTCCCAGTCATTCTTAGTCATCCCTAGTCATCCCTACTCATCCGAATTCATCCCTACTCCTCCCAGGCATCCCTAGTCATCCCTAGTCATCCCTAGTCATCCCAGTCATCCCTAGTAATTCCAAATCATCCCAGTCATCCCTAGTCATCCCTAGTCATCCCTAGTCATCCCTAGTCATCCCAGTCATCCCTAGTAATCCCTAGTCATTTTTAGTCATCCCAGTCATTGCTAGTCATTCCTAGTCATCCCAGTCATCCCTAGTCATCCCTTGTCATTCCAGTCATCCCTAGTCATCCCTACTTATCCCTAGTCATCTTTAGTCTTAAAAGTCATCCCTAGTCCTCCCAAGTCATCCCCAACATTCCTAGTCATCCCTAGTCATCCCAGTCATCCCTAGTCATCTTAAGTCATCCCAGTCATCTCTAGTCATCCCTAGTCATCCCTAGTCATCCCAGTCATCCCTAGTCATCCCTAGTCATTCCTAGTGATCTTAATCATCCCAGTCATCGCTAGTCATCCCTAGTCATCCCAGTCATTCTTAGTCGTCCCTAGTCATCTCTAGTCATCCCAGTCATCGCTAGTAATCCCTAGTCGTCTTTAGTTATCCCAGTTATTGGAAGTCATCCGTAGTCATCCCAGTCATCCGTAGTCATTCCTAGTCATCCCAGTCATCCCTAGGCATCTTTAGTCATCTTTAGTCATCCCAGTCATCTCTAGTCATCCCTAGTCATCCCTAGTCATCCCACTCATCCCTAGTAATCCGTAGTTATTTTTAGTTATCCCAGTCATCGCTAGTCATCCCTAGTCATCCCTTGTCATCCCTAGTCATACCAGTCATCCTTAGGCATCTCTAGTTATCCCTAGTCATCCATAGTCATCCCAGTAATCCCTAGTCATCTTTAGTCATCCCAGTCATCCCTAGTCACATTAGTCATCCCCAGTAATCCCCGTCATCGCTAGTCATCCAAGTCATCTTTAGTAATCCCTAGTCATGTTTAGTCATCCCAGTTATTACAAGGCATCCCTAGTCATCCCAGTCATCCCTAGTCATCCCTAGTCATCCCAGTCATCCCTAGTCATCCCTAGTCATCCCTAGTCATCCCAGTCATCCTTAGGCATGTCTAGTTATCCCTAGTCATCCCTAGTCATCCTAGTCATTCCTAGTCATCTTTAGTTATCCCAGTCATCCCTAGTCAACCCTAGTCACCCCTAGTCATCCCTGGTCATCCCTAGTCATCCCAGTCATCCCTAGTCATTCCTAGTCATCTCAAGTCATCCCAGTCATCGCTAATCATCCCTAGTCATCACTAGTCATTCGAGTCATTCCTAGTCATCCCTACTAATCCCTAGTCATCCCTAGTCATCAAAGTCATCCTTAGTCATCCCAAGTCATCCCCGTCATCCCTAGTCATCCCTAGTCACCTCTTGTCATCCCTAGTCATCCCTAGTCACCTCTAGTCATCCCTAGTCATCCCTGGTCATCCCTAGTGATCCCAAGTCATCCCAGTCTTCCCAGTCATTCCTAGTCATCCCTAGTCATTCCAGTCATCCCTTGTAATCCCTACTCATCCCTAGTCATACCTAGTCATCCAAGTCATCCCTAGTCATCCCTAGTCATCCCATTCATCCCTAGTCATCCCTACTCATCCCACTTATCGTAAGGTATCCCTTGTCATCCCTTAACATTCCAGTCATCCCTAGTCATAGCTAGTCATTCGTAGTTATCCTTAGTCATCCCAGTCATCCCTAGTCATCTCCTGTCGTCCCAAGTCATCCCAAGTCATGATAAGTCCTCCTTAGTCATCCCTAGTCATGTCAGGAATACCTAGTAATCCCTAGTCTTGCCTACTCATCCCAGTTATCCTAAGTCGTCCCTTGTCATCTTTAGTCATCCCAGTCATCCCTAGTCAACCCTAGTCATCGCAAGTCATCCCAGTCATCCCTAGTCAGCCCAGTCATCCCTAGTCATCCGAATTCATCCCTAGGTATCCCTTGTCATCCCTAGTCATCCCAGTCATCCCTAGTCATCCCTAGTCATCCCTAGTCGTCCTTGGCATCCCTAGTCATCCCCAGTCATCTTTAGTCATCCCTAGTCATCCCTAGTCATCGCAGCCATCCCCAGTCATCCGTAGTCATCCCTAGTCATCCCTAGTCATCCCTAGTCATCCCAGTCATCCTCAGGCATCTCTACTTATCCCTAGTCATCCATAGTCATCCCAGTCATCCCTAGTCATGTTTAGTCATCCAAGTCATCCCTAGTCACATTAGTCATCCCCAGTAATCCCCGTCATCGCTAGTCATCGCAGTCATCCCAGTCATCTTTAGTAATCCCTAGTCATGTTTAGTCATCCCAGTTATTACAAGGCATCCCTAGTCATCCCAGTCATCCCTAGTCATCCCTAGTCATCCCAGTCATCCCTAGTCATCCCTAGTCATCCCTAGTCATCCCAGTCATCCTTAGGGATGTCTAGTTATCCCTAGTCATCCCTAGTCATCCTAGTCATTCCTAGTCATCTTTAGTCATCCCAGTCATCCCTAGTCACCCCTAGTCATCCCTAGTCATCCCTAGTCATCCCTAGTCATCCCAGTCATCCCTAGTCATTCCTAGTCATCCCAAGTCATCCCAGTCATCGCTAATCATCCCTAGTCATCACTAGTCATTCGAGTCATTCCTAATCATCCCTACTCATCCCTAGTCATCCCTAGTCATCAAAGTCATCCCTAGTCATCCCAAGTCATCCCCGTCATCCCTAGTCATCCCTAGTCACCTCTAGTCATCCCTCGTCATCCCTGGTTATCCGTAGGCATCCCAAGTCATCCCAGGCTTCCCAGTCATTCCTAGTCATCCCTAGTCATCCCAGTCATCCGTTGTAATCCCTACTCATCCCTAGTCATCCAAGTCATCCCTAGTCATCCCTAGTCATCCCAGTCATCCCTAGTCATCCCTACTCATCCCAGTTATCCTAAGGTATCCGTTGCCATCCCTTAACATTCTAGTCATCCCTAGTCATAGCTAGTCATTCCTAGTTATCCTTAGTCATCCCAGTCATCCCTAGTCATCTCCTGTCGTCCCAAGTCATCCCAAGTCATGATTAGTCCTCCTTAGTCATCCCTAGTCATGTCAGGAATACCTAGTAATCCCTAGTCTTGCCTACTCATCCCAGTTATCCTTAGTCGTCCCTTGTCATCTTTAGTCATCCCAGTCATCCATAGTCAATTCTAGTCATCCCAAGTCATCCCAGTCATCCCTAGTCAGCCCAGTCATCCCTAGTCATCCGAATTCATCCCTAGTCATCCAAGTGATCTCTAGTCATCCCTTGTCATCCCTAGTCATCCCAGTCATCCCTAGTCATCCCTAGTCATCCCTAGTCGTCCTTGGCATCCGTAGTCATCCCCAGTCATCTTTAGTCATCCCTAGTCATCCCTAGTCATCGCAGCCATCTCCAGTCATCCCAAGTCATCCCAGTCATCCCTAGTCATCCCTAGTCATCCCTAGTCATCCCTAGTCATCCCAGTCATCCTTAGGCATCTCTAGTTATCCCTAGTCATCCATAGTCATCCCAGTCATCCCTAGTCATCTTTAGTCATCCCAGTCATCCCTAGTCACATTAGTCATCCCAAGTAATCCCCGTCATCGCTAGTCATCGCAGTCATCCCAGTCATCTTTAGTAATCCCTAGTCATGTTTAGTCATCCCAGTTATTACAAGGCATCCCTAGTCATCCCAGTCATCCCTAGTCATCCCTAGTCATCCCAGTCATCCCTAGTCATCCCTAGTCATCCCTAGTCATCCCTAGTCATCCCAGTCATCCTTAGGCATGTCTAGTTATCCCTAGTCATCCCTAGTCATCCTAGTCATTCCTTGTCATCTTTAGTCATCCCAGTCATCCCTAGTCATCCCTAGTCATCCCTAGTCATCCCTAGTCATCCAAGTAATCCCTAGTCATTCCTAGTCATCCCAAGTCATCCCAGTCATCGCTAATCATCCCTAGTCATCACTAGTCATTCGAGTCATTCCTAATCATCCCTACTCATCCCTAGTCATCCCTAGTCATCAAAGTCATCCCTAGTCATCAAAAGCATCCCCGTCATCCCTAGTCATCCCTAGTCACCTCTAGTCATCCCTCGTCATCCCTGGTTATCCCTAGTCATCCCAAGTCATCCCAGTCTTCCCAGTCATTCCTAGTCATCCCTAGTCATCCCAGTCATCCCTTGTAATCCCTACTCATCCCTAGTCATACCTAGTCATCCAAGTCATCCCTATTCATCCCTAGTCATCCCAGTCATCCCTAGTCATCCCTACTCATCCCAGTTATCCTAAGGTATCCCTTGTCATCCCTTAACATTCCAGTCATCCCTAGTCATAGCTAGTCATTCCTAGTTATCCTTAGTCATCCCAGTCATCCCTAGTCATCTCCTGTTGTCCCAAGTCATCCCATGTCATGATTAGTCCTCCTTAGTCATCCCTAGTCATGTCAGGCATACCTAGTCATCCCTAGTCTTGCCTACTTATCCCAGTTATCTTTAGTCGTCCCTTGTCATCTTTAGTCATCCCAGTCATCCCTAGTCAACTCTAGTCATCCCAAGTCATCCCAGTCATCCCTAGTCAGCCCAGTCATCCCTAGTAATCCGAATTCATCCCTAGTCATCCAAGTCATCCCTAGTCATCCCTTGTCATCCCTAGTCATCCCAGTCATCCCTAGTCATCCTTAGTCATCCCTAGTCGTCGTTGGCATCCCTAGTCATCCCCAGTCATCTTTAGTCATCCCTAGTCATCCCTAGTCATCGCAGCCATCCCCAGTCATCCCAAGTCATCCCAGTCATCCCTAGTCATCCCTAGTCATCCCTAGTCATCCCTAGTCATCCCAGTCGTCCCTAGTCATGCTTAGTCATCCTTAGTGATCTTAGTCCTCCCTATTCTTCCCTAGTCATCTTTAGTCATCCCTAGTCATCCCTAGTCATCCCAGTCATCCCTAGTCATCCCAAATCTTCCCAGTCATCGCTAGTCATCCGTAGTCATCCCTAGTAGTCCCAGTCATTCTTAGTCATCCCTAGTCATCCCTACTCATCCGAATTCATCCCTACTCCTCCCAGGCATCCCTAGTCATCCCTAGTCATCCCTAGTCATCCCAGTCATCCCTAGTAATTCCAAATCATCCCAGTCATCCCTAGTCATCCCTAGTCATCCCTAGTCATCCCTAGTCATCCCAGTCATCCCTAGTAATCCCTAGTCATTTTTAGTCATCCCAGTCATTGCTAGTCATTCCTAGTCATCCCAGTCATCCCTAGTCATCCCTTGTCATTCCAGTCATCCCTAGTCATCCCTACTTATCCCTAGTCATCTTTAGTCTTAAAAGTCATCCCTAGTCCTCCCAAGTCATCCCCAACATTCCTAGTCATCCCTAGTCATCCCAGTCATCCCTAGTCATCTTAAGTCATCCCAGTCATCTCTAGTCATCCCTAGTCATCCCTAGTCATCCCAGTCATCCCTAGTCATCCCTAGTCATTCCTAGTGATCTTAATCATCCCAGTCATCGCTAGTCATCCCTAGTCATCCCAGTCATTCTTAGTCGTCCCTAGTCATCTCTAGTCATCCCAGTCATCGCTAGTAATCCCTAGTCGTCTTTAGTTATCCCAGTTATTGGAAGTCATCCGTAGTCATCCCAGTCATCCGTAGTCATTCCTAGTCATCCCAGTCATCCCTAGGCATCTTTAGTCATCTTTAGTCATCCCAGTCATCTCTAGTCATCCCTAGTCATCCCTAGTCATCCCACTCATCCCTAGTAATCCGTAGTTATTTTTAGTTATCCCAGTCATCGCTAGTCATCCCTAGTCATCCCTTGTCATCCCTAGTCATACCAGTCATCCTTAGGCATCTCTAGTTATCCCTAGTCATCCATAGTCATCCCAGTAATCCCTAGTCATCTTTAGTCATCCCAGTCATCCCTAGTCACATTAGTCATCCCCAGTAATCCCCGTCATCGCTAGTCATCCAAGTCATCTTTAGTAATCCCTAGTCATGTTTAGTCATCCCAGTTATTACAAGGCATCCCTAGTCATCCCAGTCATCCCTAGTCATCCCTAGTCATCCCAGTCATCCCTAGTCATCCCTAGTCATCCCTAGTCATCCCAGTCATCCTTAGGCATGTCTAGTTATCCCTAGTCATCCCTAGTCATCCTAGTCATTCCTAGTCATCTTTAGTTATCCCAGTCATCCCTAGTCAACCCTAGTCACCCCTAGTCATCCCTGGTCATCCCTAGTCATCCCAGTCATCCCTAGTCATTCCTAGTCATCTCAAGTCATCCCAGTCATCGCTAATCATCCCTAGTCATCACTAGTCATTCGAGTCATTCCTAGTCATCCCTACTAATCCCTAGTCATCCCTAGTCATCAAAGTCATCCTTAGTCATCCCAAGTCATCCCCGTCATCCCTAGTCATCCCTAGTCACCTCTTGTCATCCCTAGTCATCCCTAGTCACCTCTAGTCATCCCTAGTCATCCCTGGTCATCCCTAGTGATCCCAAGTCATCCCAGTCTTCCCAGTCATTCCTAGTCATCCCTAGTCATTCCAGTCATCCCTTGTAATCCCTACTCATCCCTAGTCATACCTAGTCATCCAAGTCATCCCTAGTCATCCCTAGTCATCCCATTCATCCCTAGTCATCCCTACTCATCCCACTTATCGTAAGGTATCCCTTGTCATCCCTTAACATTCCAGTCATCCCTAGTCATAGCTAGTCATTCGTAGTTATCCTTAGTCATCCCAGTCATCCCTAGTCATCTCCTGTCGTCCCAAGTCATCCCAAGTCATGATAAGTCCTCCTTAGTCATCCCTAGTCATGTCAGGAATACCTAGTAATCCCTAGTCTTGCCTACTCATCCCAGTTATCCTAAGTCGTCCCTTGTCATCTTTAGTCATCCCAGTCATCCCTAGTCAACCCTAGTCATCGCAAGTCATCCCAGTCATCCCTAGTCAGCCCAGTCATCCCTA
This sequence comes from Porites lutea, assembly GCF_958299795.1. Taxonomy (NCBI): domain Eukaryota; kingdom Metazoa; phylum Cnidaria; class Anthozoa; order Scleractinia; family Poritidae; genus Porites; species Porites lutea. The sequence continues at coordinate 5,353,398 of NC_133203.1, read as the reverse complement.
GTCATCCGAATTCATCCCTAGGTATCCCTTGTCATCCCTAGTCATCCCAGTCATCCCTAGTCATCCCTAGTCATCCCTAGTCGTCCTTGGCATCCCTAGTCATCCCCAGTCATCTTTAGTCATCCCTAGTCATCCCTAGTCATCGCAGCCATCCCCAGTCATCCGTAGTCATCCCTAGTCATCCCTAGTCATCCCTAGTCATCCCAGTCATCCTCAGGCATCTCTACTTATCCCTAGTCATCCATAGTCATCCCAGTCATCCCTAGTCATGTTTAGTCATCCAAGTCATCCCTAGTCACATTAGTCATCCCCAGTAATCCCCGTCATCGCTAGTCATCGCAGTCATCCCAGTCATCTTTAGTAATCCCTAGTCATGTTTAGTCATCCCAGTTATTACAAGGCATCCCTAGTCATCCCAGTCATCCCTAGTCATCCCTAGTCATCCCAGTCATCCCTAGTCATCCCTAGTCATCCCTAGTCATCCCAGTCATCCTTAGGGATGTCTAGTTATCCCTAGTCATCCCTAGTCATCCTAGTCATTCCTAGTCATCTTTAGTCATCCCAGTCATCCCTAGTCACCCCTAGTCATCCCTAGTCATCCCTAGTCATCCCTAGTCATCCCAGTCATCCCTAGTCATTCCTAGTCATCCCAAGTCATCCCAGTCATCGCTAATCATCCCTAGTCATCACTAGTCATTCGAGTCATTCCTAATCATCCCTACTCATCCCTAGTCATCCCTAGTCATCAAAGTCATCCCTAGTCATCCCAAGTCATCCCCGTCATCCCTAGTCATCCCTAGTCACCTCTAGTCATCCCTCGTCATCCCTGGTTATCCGTAGGCATCCCAAGTCATCCCAGGCTTCCCAGTCATTCCTAGTCATCCCTAGTCATCCCAGTCATCCGTTGTAATCCCTACTCATCCCTAGTCATCCAAGTCATCCCTAGTCATCCCTAGTCATCCCAGTCATCCCTAGTCATCCCTACTCATCCCAGTTATCCTAAGGTATCCGTTGCCATCCCTTAACATTCTAGTCATCCCTAGTCATAGCTAGTCATTCCTAGTTATCCTTAGTCATCCCAGTCATCCCTAGTCATCTCCTGTCGTCCCAAGTCATCCCAAGTCATGATTAGTCCTCCTTAGTCATCCCTAGTCATGTCAGGCATACCTAGTCATCCCTAGTCTTGCCTACTCATCCCAGTTATCTTTAGTCGTCCCTTGTCATCTTTAGTCATCCCAGTCATCCCTAGTCAACTCTAGTCATCCCAAGTCATCCCAGTCATCCCTAGTCAGCCCAGTCATCCCTAGTAATCCGAATTCATCCCTAGTCATCCAAGTCATCCCTAGTCATCCCTTGTCATCCCTAGTCATCCCAGTCATCCCTAGTCATCCTTAGCGATCCCTAGTCGTCCTTGGCATCCCTAGTCATCCCCAGTCATCTTTAGTCATCCCTAGTCATCCCTAGTCATCGCAGCCATCCCCAGTCATCCCAAGTCATCCCAGTCATCCCTAGTCATCCCTAGTCATCCCTAGTTATCCCTGTCATCCCTAGTCATCCCTAGTCATCCCTAGTCATCCCAGTCGTCCCTAGTCATGCTTAGTCATCCCTAGTGATCTTAGTCCTCCCTACTCTTCCCTAGTCATCTTTAGTCATCCCTAGTCATCCCTAGTCATCCCAGTCATCCCTAGTCATCCCAAATCTTCCCAGTCATCCCTAGTCATCCGTAGTCATCCCTAGTCGTCCCAGTCATTCTTAGTCATCCCTAGTCATCCCTAGTCATCCCAGTCATCCCTACTCATCCGAATTCATCCCTACTCCTCCCAGGCATCCCTAGTCATCCCTAGTCATCCCTAGTCATCCCAGTCATCCCTAGTAATTCCAAATCATCCCAGTCATCCCTAGTCATCCCTAGTCATCCCTAGTCATCCCTAGTCATCCCAGTCATCCCTAGTAATCCCTAGTCATTTTTAGTCATCCCAGTCATTGCTAGTCATTCCTAGTCATCCCAGTCATCCCTAGTCATCCCTTGTCATTCCAGTCATCCCTAGTCATCCCTACTTATCCCTAGTCATCTTTAGTCTTAAAAGTCATCCCTAGTCCTCCCAAGTCATCCCCGTCATTCCTAGTCATCCCTAGTCATCCCAGTCATCCCTAGTCATCTTAAGTCATCCCAGTCATCCCTAGTCATCCCTAGTCATCCCTAGTCATCCCAGTCATCCCTAGTCATCCCTTGTCATTCCTAGTGATCTTAATCATCCCAGTCATCGCTAGTCATCCTAGTCATTCCAGTCATTCTTAGTCGTCCCTAGTCATCCCTAGTCATCCCAGTCATCGCTAGTAATCCCTAGTCGTCTTTAGTTATCCCAGTTATTGGAAGTCATCCGTAGTCATCCCAGTCATCCGTAGTCATTCCTAGTCATCCCAGTCATCCCTAGGCATCTTTAGTCATCTTTAGTCATCCCAGTCATCTGTAGTCATCCCTAGTCATCCCTAGTCATCCCAGTCATCCCTAGTAATCCGTAGTCATTTTTAGTTATCCCAGTCATCGCTAGTCATCCCTAGTCATCCCTAGTCATCCCAGTCATCCTTAGGCATCTCTAGTTATCCCTAGTCATCCATAGTCATCCCAGTAATCCCTAGTCATCTTTAGTCATCCCAGTCATCCCTAGTCACATTAGTCATCCCCAGTAATCCCCGTCTTCGCTAGTCATCCCAGTCATCTTTAGTAATCCCTAGTCATGTTTAGTCGTCCCAGTTATTACAAGGCATCCCTAGTCATCCCAGTCATCCCTAGTCATCCCTAGTCATCCCTAGTCATCCCAGTCATCCTTAGGCATGTCTAGTTATCCCTAGTCATTCCTAGTCATCCTAGTAATTCCTAGTCATCTTTAGTCATCCCAGTCATCCCTAGTCAACCCTAGTCATCCCTAGTCATTCCTAGTCATCTCAAGTCATGCCAGTCACCGCTAATCATCCCTAGTCATCACTAGTCATTCGAGTCATTCCTAGTCATCCCTACTCATCCCTAGTCATCCCTAGTCATCAAAGTCATCCCTAGTCATCCCAAGTCATCCCCGTCATCCCTAGTCATCCCTAGTCACCTCTAGTCATCCCTAGTCATCCCTAGTCACCTCTAGTCATCCCTAGTCATCCCTGGTCATCCCTAGTCATCCCAAGTCATCCCAGTCTTCCCAGTCATTCCTAGTCATCCCTAGTCATTCCAGTCATCCCTTGTAATCCCTACTCATCCCTAGTCATACCTAGTCATCCAAGTCATCCCTAGTCATCCCTAGTCATCCCATTCATCCCTAGTCATCCCTACTCATCCCAGTTATCGTAAGGTATCCCTTGTCATCCCTTAACATTCCAGTCATCCCTAGTCATAGCTAGTCATTCCTAGTTATCCTTAGTCATCCCAGTCATCCCTAGTCATATCCTGTCGTCCCAAGTCATCCCAAGTCATGATTAGTCCTCCTTAGTCATCCCTAGTCATGTCAGGAATACCTAGTAATCCCTAGTCTTGCCTACTCATCCCAGTTATCCTTAGTCGTCCCTTGTCATCTTTAGTCATCCCAGTCATCCCTAGTCAATTCTAGTCATCCCAAGTCATCCCAGTCATCCCTAGTCAGCCCAGTCATCCCTAGTCATCCGAATTCATCCCTAGTCATCCAAGTGATCCCTAGTCATCCCTTGTCATCCCTAGTCATCCCAGTCATCCCTAGTCATCCCTAGTCATCCCTAGTCGTCCTTGGCATCCCTAGTCATCCCCAGTCATCTTTAGTCATCCCTAGTCATCCCTAGTCATCGCAGCCATCCCCAGTCATCCCAAGTCATCCCAGTCATCCCTAGTCATCCCTAGTCATCCATAGTCATCCATAGTCATCCCAGTAATCCCTAGTCATCTTTAGTCATCCCAGTCATCCCTAGTCACATTAGTCATCCCCAGTAATCCCCGTCATCGCTAGTCATCGCAGTCATCGCAGTCATCTTTAGTAATCCCTAGTCATGTTTAGTCATCCCAGTTATTACAAGGCATCCCTAGTCATCCCAGTCATCCCTAGTCATCCCTAGTCATCCCAGTCATCCCTAGTCATCCCTAGTCATCCCTAGTCATCCCAGTCATCCTTAGGCATGTCTAGTTATCCCTAGTCATCCCTAGTCATCCTCGTCATTCCTAGTCATCTTTAGTCATCCCAGTCATCCCTAGTCATCCCTAGTCATCCCAGTCATCCCTACTCATTCCTAGTCATCTCAAGTCATCCCAGTCATCGCTAATCATCCCTAGTCATCACTAGTCATTCGAGTCATTCCTAGTCATCTCTACTCATCCCTAGTCATCCCTAGTCATCAAAGTCATCCCTAGTCATCCCAAGTCATCCCCGTCATCCCTAGTCATCCCTAGTCACCTCTAGTCATCCCCAGTCATCCCTAGTCACCTCTAGTCATCCCTAGTCATCCCTAGTCATCCCTAGTCATCCCAAGTCATCCCAGTCTTCCCAGTCATTCCTAATCATCCCTAGTAATCCCAGTCATCCCTTGTAATCCCTACTCATCCCTAGTCATACCTAGTCATCCAAGTCATCCCTAGTCATCCCTAGTCATCCCATTGATCCCTAGTCATCCCTACTCATCCCAGTTATCGTAAGGTATCCCTTGTCATCCCTTAACATTCCAGTCATCCCTAGTCATAGCTAGTCATTCCTAGTTATCCTTAGTCATCCCAGTCATCCCTAGTCATCTCCTGTCGTCCCAAGTCATCCCAAGTCATGATTAGTCCTCCTTAGTCATCCCTAGTCATGTCAGGAATACCTAGTAATCCCTAGTCTTGCCTACTCATCCCAGTTATCCTTAGTCGTCCCTTGTCATCTTTAGTCATCCCAGTCATCCATAGTCAATTCTAGTCATCCCAAGTCATCCCAGTCATCCCTAGTCAGCCCAGTCATCCCTAGTCATCCGAATTCATCCCTAGTCATCCAAGTGATCTCTAGTCATCCCTTGTCATCCCTAGTCATCCCAGTCATCCCTAGTCATCCCTAGTCATCCCTAGTCGTCCTTGGCATCCGTAGTCATCCCCAGTCATCTTTAGTCATCCCTAGTCATCCCTAGTCATCGCAGCCATCTCCAGTCATCCCAAGTCATCCCAGTCATCCCTAGTCATCCCTAGTCATCCCTAGTCATCCCTAGTCATCCCAGTCATCCTTAGGCATCTCTAGTTATCCCTAGTCATCCATAGTCATCCCAGTCATCCCTAGTCATCTTTAGTCATCCCAGTCATCCCTAGTCACATTAGTCATCCCAAGTAATCCCCGTCATCGCTAGTCATCGCAGTCATCCCAGTCATCTTTAGTAATCCCTAGTCATGTTTAGTCATCCCAGTTATTACAAGGCATCCCTAGTCATCCCAGTCATCCCTAGTCATCCCTAGTCATCCCAGTCATCCCTAGTCATCCCTAGTCATCCCTAGTCATCCCTAGTCATCCCAGTCATCCTTAGGCATGTCTAGTTATCCCTAGTCATCCCTAGTCATCCTAGTCATTCCTAGTCATCTTTAGTCATCCCAGTCATCCCTAGTCATCCCTAGTCATCCCTAGTCATCCCTAGTCATCCAAGTAATCCCTAGTCATTCCTAGTCATCCCAAGTCATCCCAGTCATCGCTAATCATCCCTAGTCATCACTAGTCATTCGAGTCATTCCTAATCATCCCTACTCATCCCTAGTCATCCCTAGTCATCAAAGTCATCCCTAGTCATCAAAAGCATCCCCGTCATCCCTAGTCATCCCTAGTCACCTCTAGTCATCCCTCGTCATCCCTGGTTATCCCTAGTCATCCCAAGTCATCCCAGTCTTCCCAGTCATTCCTAGTCATCCCTAGTCATCCCAGTCATCCCTTGTAATCCCTACTCATCCCTAGTCATACCTAGTCATCCAAGTCATCCCTATTCATCCCTAGTCATCCCAGTCATCCCTAGTCATCCCTACTCATCCCAGTTATCCTAAGGTATCCCTTGTCATCCCTTAACATTCCAGTCATCCCTAGTCATAGCTAGTCATTCCTAGTTATCCTTAGTCATCCCAGTCATCCCTAGTCATCTCCTGTTGTCCCAAGTCATCCCATGTCATGATTAGTCCTCCTTAGTCATCCCTAGTCATGTCAGGCATACCTAGTCATCCCTAGTCTTGCCTACTTATCCCAGTTATCTTTAGTCGTCCCTTGTCATCTTTAGTCATCCCAGTCATCCCTAGTCAACTCTAGTCATCCCAAGTCATCCCAGTCATCCCTAGTCAGCCCAGTCATCCCTAGTAATCCGAATTCATCCCTAGTCATCCAAGTCATCCCTAGTCATCCCTTGTCATCCCTAGTCATCCCAGTCATCCCTAGTCATCCTTAGTCATCCCTAGTCGTCGTTGGCATCCCTAGTCATCCCCAGTCATCTTTAGTCATCCCTAGTCATCCCTAGTCATCGCAGCCATCCCCAGTCATCCCAAGTCATCCCAGTCATCCCTAGTCATCCCTAGTCATCCCTAGTCATCCCTAGTCATCCCAGTCGTCCCTAGTCATGCTTAGTCATCCTTAGTGATCTTAGTCCTCCCTATTCTTCCCTAGTCATCTTTAGTCATCCCTAGTCATCCCTAGTCATCCCAGTCATCCCTAGTCATCCCAAATCTTCCCAGTCATCGCTAGTCATCCGTAGTCATCCCTAGTAGTCCCAGTCATTCTTAGTCATCCCTAGTCATCCCTACTCATCCGAATTCATCCCTACTCCTCCCAGGCATCCCTAGTCATCCCTAGTCATCCCTAGTCATCCCAGTCATCCCTAGTAATTCCAAATCATCCCAGTCATCCCTAGTCATCCCTAGTCATCCCTAGTCATCCCTAGTCATCCCAGTCATCCCTAGTAATCCCTAGTCATTTTTAGTCATCCCAGTCATTGCTAGTCATTCCTAGTCATCCCAGTCATCCCTAGTCATCCCTTGTCATTCCAGTCATCCCTAGTCATCCCTACTTATCCCTAGTCATCTTTAGTCTTAAAAGTCATCCCTAGTCCTCCCAAGTCATCCCCAACATTCCTAGTCATCCCTAGTCATCCCAGTCATCCCTAGTCATCTTAAGTCATCCCAGTCATCTCTAGTCATCCCTAGTCATCCCTAGTCATCCCAGTCATCCCTAGTCATCCCTAGTCATTCCTAGTGATCTTAATCATCCCAGTCATCGCTAGTCATCCCTAGTCATCCCAGTCATTCTTAGTCGTCCCTAGTCATCTCTAGTCATCCCAGTCATCGCTAGTAATCCCTAGTCGTCTTTAGTTATCCCAGTTATTGGAAGTCATCCGTAGTCATCCCAGTCATCCGTAGTCATTCCTAGTCATCCCAGTCATCCCTAGGCATCTTTAGTCATCTTTAGTCATCCCAGTCATCTCTAGTCATCCCTAGTCATCCCTAGTCATCCCACTCATCCCTAGTAATCCGTAGTTATTTTTAGTTATCCCAGTCATCGCTAGTCATCCCTAGTCATCCCTTGTCATCCCTAGTCATACCAGTCATCCTTAGGCATCTCTAGTTATCCCTAGTCATCCATAGTCATCCCAGTAATCCCTAGTCATCTTTAGTCATCCCAGTCATCCCTAGTCACATTAGTCATCCCCAGTAATCCCCGTCATCGCTAGTCATCCAAGTCATCTTTAGTAATCCCTAGTCATGTTTAGTCATCCCAGTTATTACAAGGCATCCCTAGTCATCCCAGTCATCCCTAGTCATCCCTAGTCATCCCAGTCATCCCTAGTCATCCCTAGTCATCCCTAGTCATCCCAGTCATCCTTAGGCATGTCTAGTTATCCCTAGTCATCCCTAGTCATCCTAGTCATTCCTAGTCATCTTTAGTTATCCCAGTCATCCCTAGTCAACCCTAGTCACCCCTAGTCATCCCTGGTCATCCCTAGTCATCCCAGTCATCCCTAGTCATTCCTAGTCATCTCAAGTCATCCCAGTCATCGCTAATCATCCCTAGTCATCACTAGTCATTCGAGTCATTCCTAGTCATCCCTACTAATCCCTAGTCATCCCTAGTCATCAAAGTCATCCTTAGTCATCCCAAGTCATCCCCGTCATCCCTAGTCATCCCTAGTCACCTCTTGTCATCCCTAGTCATCCCTAGTCACCTCTAGTCATCCCTAGTCATCCCTGGTCATCCCTAGTGATCCCAAGTCATCCCAGTCTTCCCAGTCATTCCTAGTCATCCCTAGTCATTCCAGTCATCCCTTGTAATCCCTACTCATCCCTAGTCATACCTAGTCATCCAAGTCATCCCTAGTCATCCCTAGTCATCCCATTCATCCCTAGTCATCCCTACTCATCCCCCTTATCGTAAGGTATCCCTTGTCATCCCTTAACATTCCAGTCATCCCTAGTCATAGCTAGTCATTCGTAGTTATCCTTAGTCATCCCAGTCATCCCTAGTCATCTCCTGTCGTCCCAAGTCATCCCAAGTCATGATAAGTCCTCCTTAGTCATCCCTAGTCATGTCAGGAATACCTAGTAATCCCTAGTCTTGCCTACTCATCCCAGTTATCCTAAGTCGTCCCTTGTCATCTTTAGTCATCCCAGTCATCCCTAGTCAACCCTAGTCATCGCAAGTCATCCCAGTCATCCCTAGTCAGCCCAGTCATCCCTAGTCATCCGAATTCATCCCTAGGTATCCCTTGTCATCCCTAGTCATCCCAGTCATCCCTAGTCATCCCTAGTCATCCCTAGTCGTCCTTGGCATCCCTAGTCATCCCCAGTCATCTTTAGTCATCCCTAGTCATCCCTAGTCATCGCAGCCATCCCCAGTCATCCGTAGTCATCCCTAGTCATCCCTAGTCATCCCTAGTCATCCCAGTCATCCTCAGGCATCTCTACTTATCCCTAGTCATCCATAGTCATCCCAGTCATCCCTAGTCATGTTTAGTCATCCAAGTCATCCCTAGTCACATTAGTCATCCCCAGTAATCCCCGTCATCGCTAGTCATCGCAGTCATCCCAGTCATCTTTAGTAATCCCTAGTCATGTTTAGTCATCCCAGTTATTACAAGGCATCCCTAGTCATCCCAGTCATCCCTAGTCATCCCTAGTCATCCCAGTCATCCCTAGTCATCCCTAGTCATCCCTAGTCATCCCAGTCATCCTTAGGGATGTCTAGTTATCCCTAGTCATCCCTAGTCATCCTAGTCATTCCTAGTCATCTTTAGTCATCCCAGTCATCCCTAGTCACCCCTAGTCATCCCTAGTCATCCCTAGTCATCCCTAGTCATCCCAGTCATCCCTAGTCATTCCTAGTCATCCCAAGTCATCCCAGTCATCGCTAATCATCCCTAGTCATCACTAGTCATTCGAGTCATTCCTAATCATCCCTACTCATCCCTAGTCATCCCTAGTCATCAAAGTCATCCCTAGTCATCCCAAGTCATCCCCGTCATCCCTAGTCATCCCTAGTCACCTCTAGTCATCCCTCGTCATCCCTGGTTATCCGTAGGCATCCCAAGTCATCCCAGGCTTCCCAGTCATTCCTAGTCATCCCTAGTCATCCCAGTCATCCGTTGTAATCCCTACTCATCCCTAGTCATCCAAGTCATCCCTAGTCATCCCTAGTCATCCCAGTCATCCCTAGTCATCCCTACTCATCCCAGTTATCCTAAGGTATCCGTTGCCATCCCTTAACATTCTAGTCATCCCTAGTCATAGCTAGTCATTCCTAGTTATCCTTAGTCATCCCAGTCATCCCTAGTCATCTCCTGTCGTCCCAAGTCATCCCAAGTCATGATTAGTCCTCCTTAGTCATCCCTAGTCATGTCAGGCATACCTAGTCATCCCTAGTCTTGCCTACTCATCCCAGTTATCTTTAGTCGTCCCTTGTCATCTTTAGTCATCCCAGTCATCCCTAGTCAACTCTAGTCATCCCAAGTCATCCCAGTCATCCCTAGTCAGCCCAGTCATCCCTAGTAATCCGAATTCATCCCTAGTCATCCAAGTCATCCCTAGTCATCCCTTGTCATCCCTAGTCATCCCAGTCATCCCTAGTCATCCTTAGCGATCCCTAGTCGTCCTTGGCATCCCTAGTCATCCCCAGTCATCTTTAGTCATCCCTAGTCATCCCTAGTCATCGCAGCCATCCCCAGTCATCCCAAGTCATCCCAGTCATCCCTAGTCATCCCTAGTCATCCCTAGTTATCCCTGTCATCCCTAGTCATCCCTAGTCATCCCTAGTCATCCCAGTCGTCCCTAGTCATGCTTAGTCATCCCTAGTGATCTTAGTCCTCCCTACTCTTCCCTAGTCATCTTTAGTCATCCCTAGTCATCCCTAGTCATCCCAGTCATCCCTAGTCATCCCAAATCTTCCCAGTCATCCCTAGTCATCCGTAGTCATCCCTAGTCGTCCCAGTCATTCTTAGTCATCCCTAGTCATCCCTAGTCATCCCAGTCATCCCTACTCATCCGAATTCATCCCTACTCCTCCCAGGCATCCCTAGTCATCCCTAGTCATCCCTAGTCATCCCAGTCATCCCTAGTAATTCCAAATCATCCCAGTCATCCCTAGTCATCCCTAGTCATCCCTAGTCATCCCTAGTCATCCCAGTCATCCCTAGTAATCCCTAGTCATTTTTAGTCATCCCAGTCATTGCTAGTCATTCCTAGTCATCCCAGTCATCCCTAGTCATCCCTTGTCATTCCAGTCATCCCTAGTCATCCCTACTTATCCCTAGTCATCTTTAGTCTTAAAAGTCATCCCTAGTCCTCCCAAGTCATCCCCGTCATTCCTAGTCATCCCTAGTCATCCCAGTCATCCCTAGTCATCTTAAGTCATCCCAGTCATCCCTAGTCATCCCTAGTCATCCCTAGTCATCCCAGTCATCCCTAGTCATCCCTTGTCATTCCTAGTGATCTTAATCATCCCAGTCATCGCTAGTCATCCTAGTCATTCCAGTCATTCTTAGTCGTCCCTAGTCATCCCTAGTCATCCCAGTCATCGCTAGTAATCCCTAGTCGTCTTTAGTTATCCCAGTTATTGGAAGTCATCCGTAGTCATCCCAGTCATCCGTAGTCATTCCTAGTCATCCCAGTCATCCCTAGGCATCTTTAGTCATCTTTAGTCATCCCAGTCATCTGTAGTCATCCCTAGTCATCCCTAGTCATCCCAGTCATCCCTAGTAATCCGTAGTCATTTTTAGTTATCCCAGTCATCGCTAGTCATCCCTAGTCATCCCTAGTCATCCCAGTCATCCTTAGGCATCTCTAGTTATCCCTAGTCATCCATAGTCATCCCAGTAATCCCTAGTCATCTTTAGTCATCCCAGTCATCCCTAGTCACATTAGTCATCCCCAGTAATCCCCGTCTTCGCTAGTCATCCCAGTCATCTTTAGTAATCCCTAGTCATGTTTAGTCGTCCCAGTTATTACAAGGCATCCCTAGTCATCCCAGTCATCCCTAGTCATCCCTAGTCATCCCTAGTCATCCCAGTCATCCTTAGGCATGTCTAGTTATCCCTAGTCATTCCTAGTCATCCTAGTAATTCCTAGTCATCTTTAGTCATCCCAGTCATCCCTAGTCAACCCTAGTCATCCCTAGTCATCCCTAGTCATCCCTAGTCATCCCAGTCATCCCTAGTCATTCCTAGTCATCTTTAGTCATCCCAGTCATCCCTAGTCAACCCTAGTCATCCCTAGTCATCCCTAGTCATCCCTAGTCATCCCAGTCATCCCTAGTCATTCCTAGTCATCTCAAGTCATCCTAGTCATCGCTAATCATCACTAGTCATTCGAGTCATTCCTAGTCATCCCTACTCATCCCTAGTCATCCCTAGTCATCAAAGTCATCCCTAGTCATCCCAAGTCATCCCCGTCATCCCTAGTCATCCCTAGTAACCTCTAGTCATCCCTAGTCATCCCTAGTCACCTCTAGTCATCCCTAGTCATCCCTGGTCATCCCTAGTCATCCCAAGTCATCCCAGTCTTCCCAGTCATTCCTAGTCATCCCTAGTCATCCCAGTCATCCCAGTCATCCCCTGTAATCCCTACTCATCCCTAGTCATACCTAGTCATCCAAGTCATCCCTAGTCATCCCTAGTCATCCCTACTCATCCCAGTTATCGTAAGGTATCCCTTGTCATCTCTTAACATTCCAGTCATCCCTAGTCATAGCTAGTCATTCCTAGTTATCCTTAGTCATCCCAGTCATCCCTAGTCATCTCCTGTCGTCCCAAGTCATCCCAAGTCATGATTAGTCCTCCTTAGTCATCCCTAGTCATGTCAGGAATACCTTGTAATCCCTAGTCTTGCCTACTCATCCCAGTTCTCCTTAGTCGTCCCTTGTCATCTTTAGTCATCCCAGTCATCCCTAGTCAACCCTAGTCATCCCAAGTCATCCCAGTCATCCCTAGTCATCCCAGTCATCCTTAGGCATGTCTAGTTATCCCTAGTCATTCCTAGTCATCCTAGTCATTCCTAGTCATCTTTAGTCATCCCAGTCATCCCTAGTCAACCCTAGTCATCCCTAGTCATCCCTAGTCATCCCTAGTCATCCCAGTCATCCCTAGTCATTCCTAGTCATCTCAAGTCATCCCAGTCATCGCTAATCATCCCTAGTCATCCCAGTCATCCCAGTCATCCCCTGTAATCCCTACTCATCCCTAGTCATCCCTAGTCATCAAAGTCATCCCTAGTCATCCCAAGTCATCCCCGTCATCCCTAGTCATCCCTAGTCATCCCTAGTCACCTCTAGTCATCCCTAGTCATCCCTAGTCACCTCTAGTCATCCCTAGTCATCCCTAGTCATCCCTAGTCATCCCAAGTCATCCCAGTCTTCCCAGTCATTCCTAGTCATCCCTAGTCATCCCAGTTATCCCTTGTAATCCCTACTCATCCCTAGTCATCCAAGTCATCCCTAGTCATCCCTAGTCATCCCAGTCATCCCTACTCATCCCTACTCATCCCAGTTATCCTAAGGTATCCGTTGTCATCCCTTAACATTCCAGTCATCCCTAGTCATAGCTAGTCATTCCTAGTTATCCTTAGTCATCCCAGTCATCCCTAGTCATCTCCTGTCGTCCCAAGTCATCCCAAGTCATGATTAGTCCTCCTTAGTCATCCCTAGTCATTTCAGGCATACCTAGTCATCCCTAGTCTTGCCTACTCATCCCAGTTATCTTTAGTCGTCCCTTGTCATCTTTAGTCATCCCAGTCATCCCTAGTCAACTCTAGTCATCCCAAGTCATCCCAGTCATCCCTAGTCAGCCCAGTCATCCCTAGTAATCCGAATTCATCCCTAGTCATCCAAGTCATCCCTAGTCATCCCTTGTCATCCCTAGTCATCCCAGTCATCCCTAGTCATCCTTAGTGATCCCTAGTCGTCCTTGGCATCCCTAGTCATCCCCAGTCATCTTTAGTCATCCCTAGTCATCCCTAGTCATCGCAGCCATCCCCAGTCATCCCAAGTCATCCCAGTCATCCCTAGTCATCCCTAGTCATCCCTAGTTATCCCTGTCATCCCTAGTCATCCCTAGTCATCCCTAGTCATCCCAGTCGTCCCTATTCATGCTTAGTCATCCCTAGTGATGTTAGTCCTCCCTATTCTTCCCTAGTCATCTTTAGTCATCCCTAGTCATCCCTAGTCATCCCAGTCATCCCTAGTCATCCCAAATCTTCCCAGTCATCGCTAGTCATCCGTAGTCATCCCTAGTCGTCCCAGTCATTCTTAGTCATCCCTTGTCATCCCTAGTCATCCCAGTCATCCCCACTCATCCGAATTCATCCCTACTCCTCCCAGGCATCCCTAGTCATCGCTAGTCATCCCTAGTCATCCCAGTCATCCCTAGTAATTCCAAATCATCCCAGTCATCCCTAGTCATCCCTAGTCATCCCTAGTCATCCCTAGTCATCCCAGTCATCCCTAGTAATCCCTAGTCATTTTTAGTCATCCCAGTCATTGCTAGTCATTCCTAGTCATCCCAGTCATCCCTAGTCATCCCTTGTCATTCCAGTCATCCCTAGTCATCCCTACTTATCCCTAGTCATCTTTAGTCTTAAAAGTCATTCCTAGTCCTCCCAAGTCATCCCCGTCATTCCTAGTCATCCCTAGTCATCCCAGTCATCCCTAGTCATCTTAAGTCATCCCAGTCATCCCTAGTCATCCCTAGTCATCCCTAGTCATCCCAGTCATCCCTAGTCATCCCTTGTCATTCCTAGTGATCTTAATCATCCCAGTCATCGCTAGTCATCCCTAGTCATCCCTTGTCATCCCTAGTCATCCCAGTCATCCTTAGGCATCTCTAGTTTTCCCTAGTCATCCATAGTCATCTTAGTAATCCCTAGTCATCTTTAGTCATCCCAGTCATCCCTAGTCACATTAGTCATCCCCAGTAATCCCCGTAATCGCTAGTCATCCCAGTCATCTTTAGTAATCCCTAGTCATGTTTAGTCATTCCAGTTATTACGAGGCATCCCTAGTCATCCCAGTCATCCCTAGTCATCCCTAGTCATCCCAGTCATCCCTAGTCATCCCTAATCATCCCTAGTCATCCCAGTCATCCTTAGGCATGTCTAGTTATCCCTAGTCATCCCTAGTCATCCTAGTCATTCCTAGTCATCTTTAGTCATCCCAGTCATCCCTAGTCAACCCTAGTCATCCCTAGTCATCCCTAGTCATCCCTAGTCATCCCAGTCATCCCTAGTCATTCCTAGTCATCTCAAGTCATCCTAGTCATCGCTAATCATCCCTAGTCATCACTAGTCATTCGAGTCATTCCTAGTCATCCCTACTCATCCCTAGTCATCCCTAGTCATCAAAGTCATCCCTAGTCATCCCAAGTCATCCCCGTCATCCCTAGTCATCCCTAGTCACCTCTAGTCATCCCTAGTCATCCCTAGTCACCTCTAGTCATCCCTAGTCATCCCTTGTCATCCCTAGTCATCCCAAGTCATCCCAGTCTTCCCAGTCATTCCTAGTCATCCCTAGTCATCCCAGTCATCCCTTGTAATCCCTACTCATCCCTAGTCATACCTAGTCATCCAAGTCATCCCTAGTCATACCTAGTCATCCCATTCATCCCTACTCATCCCTACTCATCCCAGTTATCGTAAGGTATCCCTTGTCATCCCTTAACATTCCAGTCATCCCTAGTCATAGCTAGTCATTCCTAGTTATCCTTAGTCATCCCAGTCATCCCTAGTCATCTCCTGTCGTCCCAAGTCATCCCAAGTCATGATTAGTCCTCCTTAGTCATCCCTAGTCATGTAAGGAATACCTAGTAATCCCTAGTCTTGCCTACTCATCCCAGTTATCCTTAGTCGTCCCTTGTCATCTTTAGTCATCCCAGTCAACCCTAGTCATCCCAAGTCATCCCAGTCATCCCTAGTCAGCCCAGTCATCCCTAGTCATCCGAATTCATCCCTAGTCATCCAAGTGATCCCTAGTCATCCCTTGTCATCCCTAGTCATCCCCAGTCATCTTTAGTCATCCCTAGTCATCCCTAGTCATCGCAGCCATCCCCAGTCATCCCAAGTCATCCCAGTCATCCCTAGTCATCCCTAGTCATCCCTAGTCATCGCTAGTCATCCCAGTCATCCTTAGGCATCTCTAGTTATCCCTAGTCATCCATAGTCATCCCAGTCATCCCTAGTCATCTTTAGTCATCCCAGTCATCCCTAGTCACATTAGTCATCCCCAGTAATCCCCGTCATCGCTAGTCATCGCAGTCATCCCAGTCATCTTTAGTAATCCCTAGTCATGTTTAGTCATCCCAGTTATTACAAGGCATCCCTAGTCATCCCAGTCATCCCTAGTCATCCCTAGTCATCCCAGTCATCCCTAGTCATCCCTAGTCATCCCTAGTCATCCCAGTCATCCTTAGGGATGTCTAGTTATCCCTAGTCATCCCTAGTCATCCTAGTCATTCCTAGTCATCTTTAGTCATCCCAGTCATCCCTAGTCACCGCTAGTCATCCCTAGTCATCCCTAGTCATCCCAGTCATCCCTAGTCATTCCTAGTCATCCCAAGTCATCCCAGTCATCGCTAATCATCCCTAGTCATCACTAGTCATTCGAGTCATTCCTAATCATCCCTACTCATCCCTAGTCATCCCTAGTCATTAAAGTCATCCCTAGTCATCCCAAGTCATCCCCGTCATCCCTAGTCATCCCTAGTCACCTCTAGTCATCCCTCGTCATCCCTGGTTATCCCTAGTCATCCCAAGTCATCCCAGTCTTCCCAGTCATTCCTAGTCATCCCTAGTCATCCCAGTCATTCCTTGTAATCCCTACTCATCCCTAGTCATACCTAGTCATCCAAGTCATCCCTAGTCATCCCTAGTCATCCCAGTCATCCCTAGTCATCCCTGCTCATCCCAGTTATCCTAAGGTATCCCTTGTCATCCCTTAACATTCCAGTCATCCCTAGTCATAGCTAGTCATTCCTAGTTATCCTTAGTCATCCCAGTCATCCCTAGTCATCTCCTGTCGTCCCAAGTCATCCCAAGTCATGATTAGTCCTCCTTAGTCATCCCTAGTCATGTCAGGCATACCTAGTCATCCCTAGCCTTGCCTACTCATCCCAGTTATCTTTAGTCGTCCCTTGTCATCTTTACTCATCCCAGTCATCCCTAGTCAACTCTAGTCATCCCAAGTCATCCCAGTCATCCCTAGTCAGCCCAGTCATCCCTAGTAATCCGAATTCATCCGTAGTCATGCAAGTCATCCCTAGTCATCCCTTGTCATCCCTAGTCATCCCAGTCATCCCTAGTCATCCTTAGTCATCCCTAGTCGTCCTTGGCATCCCTAGTCATCCCCAGTCATCTTTAGTCATCCCTAGTCATCCCTAGTCATCGCAGCCATCCCCAGTCATCCCAAGTCATCCCAGTCATCCCTAGTCATCCCTAGTCATCCCTAGTCATCACTGTCATCCCTAGTCATCCCTAGTCATCCCTAGTCATCCCAGTCGTCCCTAGTCATGCTTAGTCATCCCTAGTGATCTTAGTCCTCCCTATTCTTCCCTAGTCATCTTTAGTCATCCCTAGTTATCCCTAGTCATCCCTAGTCATCCCTAGTCATCCCAGTCATCCTTGGGCATCTCTAGTTATCCCTAGTCATCCATAGTCATCCCAGTCATCCCTAGTCATCTTTAGTCATCCCAGTCATCCCTAGTCACATTAGTCATCCCCAGTAATCCCCGTCATCGCTAGTCATCGCAGTCATCGCAGTCATCTTTAGTAATCCCTAGTCATGTTTAGTCATCCCAGTTATTACAAGGCATCCCTAGTCATCCCAGTCATCCCTAGTCATCCCTAGTCATCCCAGTCATCCCTAGTCATCCATAGTCATCCCTAGTCATCCCAGTCATCCTTAGGCATGTCTAGTTATCCCTAGTCATCCCTAGTCATCCTAGTCATTCCTAGTCATCTTTAGTCATCCCAGTCATCCCTAGTCACCCCTAGTCATCCCTAGTCATCCCTAGTCATTCCTAGTCATCCCAGTCATCCCTAGTCATTCCTAGTCATCCCAAGTCATCTCAGTCATCGCTAATCATCCCTAGTCATCACTAGTCATTCGAGTCATTCCTAATCATCCCTACTCATCCCTAGTCATCCCTTGTCATCAAAGTCATCCCTAGTCATCCCAAGTCATCCCCGTCATCCCTAGTCATCCCTAGTCACCTCTAGTCATCCCTCGTCATCCCTGGTTATCCCTAGTCATCCCAAGTCATCCCAGTCTTTCCAGTCATTCCTAGTCATCCCTAGTCATCCCAGTCATCCCTTGTAATCCCTACTCATTCCTAGTCATACCTAGTCATCCAAGTCATCCCTAGTCATCCCTAGTCATCCCAGTCATCCCTAGTCATCCCTACTCATCCCAGTTATCCTAAGGTATCCCTTGTCATCCCTTAACATTCCAGTCATCCCTAGTCATAGCTAGTCATTCCTAGTTATCCTTAGTCATCCCAGTCATCCCTAGTCATCTCCTGTCGTCCCAAGTCATCCCAAGTCATGATTAGTCCTCCTTAGTCATCCCTAGTCATGTCAGGCATACCTAGTCATCCCTAGTCTTGCCTACTTATCCCAGTTATCTTTAGTCGTCCCTTGTCATCTTTAGTCATCCCAGTCATCCCTAGTCAACTCTAGTCATCCCAGTCATCCCTAGTCATACCTAGTCATCCAAGTCATCCCTAGTCATCCCTAGTCATCCCAGTCATCCCTAGTCATCCCTGCTCATCCCAGTTATCCTAAGGTATCCCTTGTCATCCCTTAACATTCCAGTCATCCCTAGTCATAGCTAGTCATTCCTAGTTATCCTTAGTCATCCCAGTCATCCCTAGTCATCTCCTGTCGTCCCAAGTCATCCCAAGTCATGATTAGTCCTCCTTAGTCATCCCTAGTCATGTCAGGCATACCTAGTCATCCCTAGCCTTGCCTACTCATCCCAGTTATCTTTAGTCGTCCCTTGTCATCTTTACTCATCCCAGTCATCCCTAGTCAACTCTAGTCATCCCAAGTCATCCCAGTCATCCCTAGTCAGCCCAGTCATCCCTAGTAATCCGAATTCATCCCTAGTCATGCAAGTCATCCCTAGTCATCCCTTGTCATCCCTAGTCATCCCAGTCATCCCTAGTCATCCTTAGTCATCCCTAGTCGTCCTTGGCATCCCTAGTCATCCCCAGTCATCTTTAGTCATCCCTAGTCATCCCTAGTCATCGCAGCCATCCCCAGTCATCCCAAGTCATCCCAGTCATCCCTAGTCATCCCTAGTCATCCCTAGTCATCACTGTCATCCCTAGTCATCCCTAGTCATCCCTAGTCATCCCAGTCGTCCCTAGTCATGCTTAGTCATCCCTAGTGATCTTAGTCCTCCCTATTCTTCCCTAGTCATCTTTAGTCATCCCTAGTTATCCCTAGTCATCCCTAGTCATCCCTAGTCATCCCAGTCATCCTTGGGCATCTCTAGTTATCCCTAGTCATCCATAGTCATCCCAGTCATCCCTAGTCATCTTTAGTCATCCCAGTCATCCCTAGTCACATTAGTCATCCCCAGTAATCCCCGTCATCGCTAGTCATCGCAGTCATCCCAGTCATCTTTAGTAATCCCTAGTCATGTTTAGTCATCCCAGTTATTACAAGGCATCCCTAGTCATCCCAGTCATCCCTAGTCATCCCTAGTCATCCCAGTCATCCCTAGTCATCCATAGTCATCCCTAGTCATCCCAGTCATCCTTAGGCATGTCTAGTTATCCCTAGTCATCCCTAGTCATCCTAGTCATTCCTAGTCATCTTTAGTCATCCCAGTCATCCCTAGTCACCCCTAGTCATCCCTAGTCATCCCTAGTCATTCCTAGTCATCCCAGTCATCCCTAGTCATTCCTAGTCATCCCAAGTCATCTCAGTCATCGCTAATCATCCCTAGTCATCACTAGTCATTCGAGTCATTCCTAATCATCCCTACTCATCCCTAGTCATCCCTTGTCATCAAAGTCATCCCTAGTCATCCCAAGTCATCCCCGTCATCCCTAGTCATCCCTAGTCACCTCTAGTCATCCCTCGTCATCCCTGGTTATCCCTAGTCATCCCAAGTCATCCCAGTCTTTCCAGTCATTCCTAGTCATCCCTAGTCATCCCAGTCATCCCTTGTAATCCCTACTCATTCCTAGTCATACCTAGTCATCCAAGTCATCCCTAGTCATCCCTAGTCATCCCAGTCATCCCTAGTCATCCCTACTCATCCCAGTTATCCTAAGGTATCCCTTGTCATCCCTTAACATTCCAGTCATCCCTAGTCATAGCTAGTCATTCCTAGTTATCCTTAGTCATCCCAGTCATCCCTAGTCATCTCCTGTCGTCCCAAGTCATCCCAAGTCATGATTAGTCCTCCTTAGTCATCCCTAGTCATGTCAGGCATACCTAGTCATCCCTAGTCTTGCCTACTTATCCCAGTTATCTTTAGTCGTCCCTTGTCATCTTTAGTCATCCCAGTCATCCCTAGTCAACTCTAGTCATCCCAGTCATCCCTAGTCATCCCTAGTCATCCCTAGTCATCCCTAGTCATCCCAGTCATCCCTAGTAATCCCTAGTCATTTTTAGTCATCCCAGTCATTGCTAGTCATTCCTAGTCATCCCAGTCATCCCTAGTCATCCCTTGTCATTTCAGTCATCCCTAGTCATCCCTACTTATCCCTAGTCATCTTTAGTCTTAAAAGTCATCCCTAGTCCTCCCAAGTCATCCCCGTCATTCCTAGTCATCCCTAGTCATCCCAGTCATCCCTAGTCATCCCTAGTCATCCCTAGTCATCCCAGTCATCCCTAGTCATCCCTAGTCATTCCTAGTGATCTTAATCATCGCTAGTCATCCCTAGTCATCTTTAGTCATCCCTAGTCATCCCTAGTCATCCCAGTCATCCCTAGTCATCTCTAATCATCCCAGTCATTCCTAGTAATCCCTGGTCATCCCTAGTCATCCCAGTCATCCCTAGTCATCTCCAGTCATCCCAATCATCCCTAGGCATCTCTAGTCATACCTAGTCATTCTTGTCATACCTAGTCATCCCCAGTTATCTTTAGTCATCCCTAGTCATCCCAAGTCATCCCAGTCATCCGTAGTCATCCCTAGTTATCCCTAGTCATCGGAGTCATCCCTTGTCAACCCTAGTCATCCCTAGTGATCTTAGTCATCCCTAGTCATCCCTAGTAATCTTTAGTCATCCCTAGTCATCCCTAGTCATCCCAGTCATCCCTAGTCATCCCAAATCTTCCCAGTCATCGCTAGTCATCCGTAGTCATCCCTCGTCGTCCCAATCATTCTTAGTCATCCCTAGTCATCCCTAGTCATCCCAGTCATCCCTACTCATCCGAATTCATCCCTACTCATCCCAGGCATCCCTAGTCATCCCTAGTCATCCCTAGTCATCCCAGTCATCCCTAGTAATCCCAAATCATCCCAGTCATCCCTAGTCATCCCTAGTCATCCCTAGTCATCCCTAGTCATCCCTGTCATCCCTAGTAATCCCTAGTCATTTTTAGTCATCCCAGTCATTGCTAGTCATTCCTAGTCATCCAAGTCATCCCTAGTCATCCCTTGTCATTCCAGTCATCTCTAGTCATCCCTACTTATCCCTAGTCATCTTTAGTCTTAAAAGTCATCCCTAGTCCTCCCAAGTCATCCCCGTCATCCCTAGTCATCCCTAGTCACCCCTAGTCATGACTAGTAATCCCTGGTCATCCCTAGCCATACCTAGTGATCCCAGTCATCCCTAGTCATCCCTAGTCATCCCAGTCATCCCTAGTAATCCCTACTCATCCCTAGTCATCACTAGTCATCCCAGTCATCCCTAGTCATCCTTAGTCATCCCTTGTGATCTTAGTCATCCCTAGTCATCCCTAGTAATCCCTAGTCATCCCAGTTATCCCTAGTCATCCCAAATCATCCCAGTCATCCTAGTCATCCCTAGTCATCCCTAGTCATCCCAGCCATTCTTAGTCATCCCTAGTCATCCCAGTCATACCTAGTCATCCCTAGTCATCCCAGTCATCCCTACTTATCCGAATTCATCCCAGTCATCCCTAGTCATCCCTAGTCATCCCAGTCATCCCTAGTCATCCCAAATCATCCCAGTCATCGCTAGTCATCCCTAGTGATCCCAGTCATTCTTCGTCGTCCCTAGTCATCCCTAGTCATCCCAGTCTTCGCTAGTAATCCCTAGTCGTCTTTAGTTATCTCTGTTATTGGAAGTCATCCGTAGTCATCCCAGTCATCCATAGTCACTCCTAGTCATCCCAGTCATCCCTAGGCATCTTTAGTCATCTTTAGTCATCCCAGTCATCTCTAGTCATCCCTAGTAATCCGTAGTCATTTTTAGTTATCCCAGCCATCGCTAGTCATCCCTAGTCATCCCTAGTCATCCCTAGTCATCCCAGTCATCCTTAGGCATCTCTAGTTATCCCTAGTCATCCATAGTCATCCCAGTCATCCCTAGTCATCTTTAGTCATCCCAGTCATCCCTAGTCACATTAGTCATCCCCAGTAATCCCCGTCATCGCTAGTCATCGCAGTCATCCCAGTCATCTTTAGTAATCCCTAGTCATGTTTAGTCATCCCAGTTATTACAAGGCATCCCTAGTCATCCCAGTCATCCCTAGTCATCCCTAGTCATCCCAGTCATCCCTAGTCATCCCTAGTCATCCCTAGTCATCCCAGTCATCCTTAGGGATGTCTAGTTATCCCTAGTCATCCCTAGTCATCCTAGTCATTCCTAGTCATCTTTAGTCATCCCAGTCATCCCTAGTCACCCCTAGTCATCCCTAGTCATCCCTAGTCATCCCTAGTCATCCCAGTCATCCCTAGTCATTCCTAGTCATCCCAAGTCATCCCAGTCATCGCTAATCATCCCTAGTCATCACTAGTCATTCGAGTCATTCCTAATCATCCCTACTCATCCCTAGTCATCTCTAGTCATCAAAGTCATCCCTAGTCATCCCAAGTCATCCCCGTCATCCCTAGTCATCCCTAGTCACCTCTAGTCATCCCTCGTCATCCCTGGTTATCCCTAGTCATCCCAAGTCATCCCAGGCTTCCCAGTCATTCCTAGTTATCCCTAGTCATCCCAGTCATCCCTTGTAATCCCTACTCATCCCTAGTCATACCTAGTCATCCAAGTCATCCCTAGTCATCCCTAGTCATCCCATTCATCCCTAGTCATCCCTACTCATCCCAGTTATTCTAAGGTATCCCTTGTCATCCCTTAACTTTCCAGTCATCCCTAGTCATAGCTAGTCATTCCTAGTTATCCTTAGTCATCCCAGTCATCCCTAGTCATCTCCTGTCATCCCAAGTCATCCCAGTCATCCCTAGTCAGCCCAGTCATCCCTAGTAATCCGAATTTATCCCTAGTCATCCAAGTCATCCCTAGTCATCCCTAGTCATCCCTAGTCATCCCAGTCATCCCTAGTCATCGCTAGTCATCTCTAGTCATCCTTATCATCCCTAGTTATCCCCAGTTATATTTACTCATCTCTAGTCATCCTAGTCATCCCTAGTCATCCCAAGTCATCCCAGTCATCCCTAGCCATCCCTAGTCATCCCAGTCATCCTTAGGCATGTCTAGTTATCCCTAGTCATTCCTAGTCATCCTAGTCATTCCTAGTCATCTTTAGTCATCCCAGTCATCCCTAGTCAACCCTAGTCATCCCTAGTCATCCCTAGTCATCCCTAGTCATCCCAGTCATCCCTAGTCATTCCTAGTCATCTCAAGTCATCCCAGTCATCGCTAATCATCCCTAGTCATCACTAGTCATTCGAGTCATTCCTAGTCATCCCTACTCATCCCTAGTCATCCCTAGTCATCAAAGTCATCCCTAGTCATCCCAAGTCATCCCCGTCATCCCTAGTCATCCCTAGTCACCTCTAGTCATCCCTAGTCATCCCTAGTCACCTCTAGTCATCCCTAGTCATCCCTGGTCATCCCTAGTCATCCCAAGTCATCCCAGTCTTCCCAGTCATTCCTAGTCATCCCTAGTCATCCCAGTCATCCCAGTCATCCCCTGTAATCCCTACTCATCCCTAGTCATACCTAGTCATCCAAGTCATCCCTAGTCATCCCTAGTCATCCCTACTCATCCCAGTTATCGTAAGGTATCCCTTGTCATCTCTTAACATTCCAGTCATCCCTAGTCATAGCTAGTCATTCCTAGTTATCCTTAGTCATCCCAGTCATCCCTAGTCATCTCCTGTCGTCCCAAGTCATCCCAAGTCATGATTAGTCCTCCTTAGTCATCCCTAGTCATGTCAGGAATACCTTGTAATCCCTAGTCTTGCCTACTCATCCCAGTTCTCCTTAGTCGTCCCTTGTCATCTTTAGTCATCCCAGTCATCCCTAGTCAACCCTAGTCATCCCAAGTCATCCCAGTCATCCCTAGTCAGCCCAGTCATCCCTAGTCATCCGAATTCATCCCTAGTCATCCAAGTGATCCCTAGTCATCCCTTGTCATCCCTAGTCATCCCAGTCATCCCTAGTCATCCCTAGTCATCCCTAGTCGTCCTTGGCATCCGTAGTCATCCCCAGTCATCTTTAGTCATCCCTAGTCATCCCTAGTCATCGCAGCCATCCCCAGTCATCCCAAGTCATCCCAGTCATCCCTAGTCAACCCTAGTCATCCCTAGTCATCCCTAGTCATCCCAGTCATCCTTAGGCATCTCTAGTTATCCCTAGTCATCCATAGTCATCCCAGTCATCCCTAGTCATGTTTAGTCATCCAAGTCATCCCTAGTCACATTAGTCATCCCCAGTAATCCCCGTCATCGCTAGTCATCGCAGTCATCCCAGTCATCTTTAGTAATCCCTAGTCATGTTTAGTCATCCCAGTTATTACAAGGCATCCCTAGTCATCCCAGTCATCCCTAGTCATCCCAGTCATCCCTAGTCATCCCTAGTCATCCCTAGTCATCCCAGTCATCCTTAGGCATGTCTAGTTATCCCTAGTCATCCTAGTCATTCCTAGTCATCTTTAGTCATCCCAGTCATCCCTAGTCATCCCTAGTCATCCCAGTCATCCCTACTCATTCCTAGTCATCTCAAGTCATCCCAGTCATCGCTAATCATCCCTAGTCATCACTAGTCATTCGAGTCATTCCTAGTCATCCCTACTCATCCCTAGTCATCCCTAGTCATCAAAGTCATCCCTAGTCATCCCAAGTCATCCCCGTCATCCCTAGTCATCCCTAGTCACCTCTAGTCATCCCTAGTCATCCCTAGTCACCTCTAGTCATCCCTAGTCATCCCTAGTCATCCCTAGTCATCCCAAGTCATCCCAGTCTTCCCAGTCATTCCTAGTCATCCCTAGTCATCCCAGTTATCCCTTGTAATCCCTACTCATCCCTAGTCATCCAAGTCATCCCTAGTCATCCCTAGTCATCCCAGTCATCCCTACTCATCCCTACTCATCCCAGTTATCCTAAGGTATCCGTTGTCATCCCTTAACATTCCAGTCATCCCTAGTCATAGCTAGTCATTCCTAGTTATCCTTAGTCATCCCAGTCATCCCTAGTCATCTCCTGTCGTCCCAAGTCATCCCAAGTCATGATTAGTCGTCCTTAGTCATCCCTAGTCATGTCAGGCATACCTAGTCATCCCTAGTCTTGCCTACTCATCCCAGTTATCTTTAGTCGTCCCTTGTCATCTTTAGTCATCCCAGTCATCCCTAGTCAACTCTAGTCATCCCAAGTCATCCCAGTCATCCCTAGTCAGCCCAGTCATCCCTAGTAATCCGAATTCATCCCTAGTCATCCCTTGTCATCCCTAGTCATCCCAGTCATCCCTAGTCATCCCAGTCATCCCTAGTCATCCTTAGTGATCCCTAGTCGTCCTTGGCATCCCTAGTCATCCCCAGTCATCTTTAGTCATCCCTAGTCATCCCTAGTCATCGCAGCCATCCCCAGTCATCCCAAGTCATCCCAGTCATCCCTAGTCATCCCTAGTCATCCCTAGTTATCCCTGTCATCCCTAGTCATCCCTAGTCATCCCTAGTCATCCCAGTCGTCCCTATTCATGCTTAGTCATCCGTAGTGATGTTAGTCCTCCCTATTCTTCCCTAGTCATCTTTAGTCATCCCTAGTCATCCCTAGTCATCCCAGTCATCCCTAGTCATCCCAAATCTTCCCAGTCATCGCTAGTCATCCGTAGTCATCCCTAGTCGTCCCAGTCATTCTTAGTCATCCCTAGTCATCCCTAGTCATCCCAATCATCCCCACTCATCCGAATTCATCCCTACTCCTCCCAGGCATCCCTAGTCATCCCTAGTCATCCCTAGTCATCCCAGTCATCCCTAGTAATTCCAAATCATCCCAGTCATCCCTAGTCATCCCTAGTCATCCCTAGTCATCCCTAGTCATCCCAGTCATCCATAGTAATCCCTAGTCATTTTTAGTCATCCCAGTCATTGCTAGTCATTCCTAGTCATCCCAGTCATCCCTAGTCATCCCTTGTCATTCCAGTCATCCCTAGTCATCCCTACTTATCCCTAGTCATCTTTAGTCTTAAAAGTCATTCCTAGTCCTTCCAAGTCATCCCCGTCATTCCTAGTCATCCCTAGTCATCCCAGTCATCCCTAGTCATCTTAAGTCATCCCAGTCATCCCTAGTCATCCGTAGTCATCCCAGTCATCCCTAGTCATCCCTTGTCATTCCTAGTGATCTTAATCATCCCAGTCATCGCTAGTCATCCCTAGTCATCCCTTGTCATCCCTAGTCATCCCAGTCATCCTTAGGCATCTCTAGTTATCCCTAGTCATCCATACTCATCCCAGTAATCCCTAGTCATCTTTAGTCATCCCAGTCATCCCTAGTCACATTAGTCATCCCCAGTAATCCCCGTAATCGCTAGTCATCCCAGTCATCTTTAGTAATCCGTAGTCATGTTTAGTCATTCCAGTTATTACGAGGCATCCCTAGTCATCCCAGTCATCCCTAGTCATCCCTAGTCATCCCAGTCATCCCTAGTCATCCCTAGTCATCCCTAGTCATCCCAGTCATCCTTAGGCATGTCTAGTTATCCCTAGTCATCCCTAGTCATCCTAGTCATTCCTAGTCATCTTTAGTCATCCCAGTCATCCCTAGTCAACCCTAGTCATCCCTAGTCATCCCTAGTCATCCCTAGTCATCCCAGTCATCCCTAGTCATTCCTAGTCATCTCAAGTCATCCTAGTCATCGCTAATCATCCCTAGTCATCACTAGTCATTCGAGTCATTCCTAGTCATCCCTACTCATCCCTAGTCATCCCTAGTCATCAAAGTCATCCCTAGTCATCCCAAGTCATCCCCGTCATCCCTAGTCATCCCTAGTCACCTCTAGTCATCCCTAGTCATCCCTAGTCACCTCTAGTCATCCCTAGTCATCTCTGGTCATCCCTAGTCATCCCAAGTCATCCCAGTCTTCCCAGTCATTCCTAGTCATCCCTAGTCATCCCAGTCATCCCTTGTAATCCCTACTCATCCCTAGTCATACCTAGTCATCCAAGTCATCCCTAGTCATACCTAGTCATCCCATTCATCCCTACTCATCCCTACTCATCCCAGTTATCCTAAGGTATCCCTTGTCATCCCTTAACATTCCAGTCATCCCTAGTCATAGCTAGTCATTCCTAGTTATCCTTAGTCATCCCAGTCATCCCTAGTCATCTCCTGTCGTCCCAAGTCATCCCAAGTCATGATTAGTCCTCCTTAGTCATCCCTAGTCATGTAAGGAATACCTAGTAATCCCTAGTCTTGCCTACTCATCCCAGTTATCCTTAGTCGTCCCTTGTCATCTTTAGTCATCCCAGTCATCCCTAGTCAACCCTAGTCATCCCAAGTCATCCCAGTCATCCCTAGTCAGCCCAGTCATCCCTAGTCATCCGAATTCATCCCTAGTCATCCAAGTGATCCCTAGTCATCCCTTGTCATCCCTAGTCATCCCCAGTCATCTTTAGTCATCCCTAGTCATCCCTAGTCATCGCAGCCATCGCTAGTCATCCCAAGTCATCCCAGTCATCCCTATTCATCCCTAGTCATCCCTAGTCATCCCTAGTCATCCCAGTCATCCTTAGGCATCTCTAGTTATCCCTAGTCATCCATAGTCATCCCAGTCATCCCTAGTCATCTTTAGTCATCCCAGTCATCCCTAGTCACATTAGTCATCCCCAGTAATCCCCGTCATCGCTAGTCATCGCAGTCATCCCAGTCATCTTTAGTAATCCCTAGTCATGTTTAGTCATCCCAGTTATTACAAGGCATCCCTAGTCATCCCAGTCATCCCTAGTCATCCCTAGTCATCCCAGTCATCCCTAGTCATCCCTAGTCATCCCTAGTCATCCCAGTCATCCTTAGGGATGTCTAGTTATCCCTAGTCATCCCTAGTCATCCTAGTCATTCCTAGTCATCTTTAGTCATCCCAGTCATCCCTAGTCACCCCTAGTCATCCCTAGTCATCCCTAGTCATCCCAGTCATCCCTAGTCATTCCTAGTCATCCCAAGTCATCCCAGTCATCGCTAATCATCCCTAGTCATCACTAGTCATTTGAGTCATTCCTAATCATCCCTACTCATCCCTAGTCATCCCTAGTCATTAAAGTCATCCCTAGTCATCCCAAGTCATCCCCGTCATCCCTAGTCATCCCTAGTCACCTCTAGTCATCCCTCGTCATCCCTGGTTATCCCTAGTCATCCCAAGTCATCCCAGTCTTTCCAGTCATTCCTAGTCATCCCTAGTCATCCCAGTCATCCCTTGTAATCCCTACTCATTCCTAGTCATACCTAGTCATCCAAGTCATCCCTAGTCATCCCTAGTCATCCCAGTCATCCCTAGTCATCCCTACTCATCCCAGTTATCCTAAGGTATCCCTTGTCATCCCTTAACATTCCAGTCATCCCTAGTCATAGCTAGTCATTCCTAGTTATCCTTAGTCATCCCAGTCATCCCTAGTCATCTCCTGTCGTCCCAAGTCATCCCAAGTCATGATTAGTCCTCCTTAGTCATCCCTAGTCATGTCAGGCATACCTAGTCATCCCTAGTCTTGCCTACTCATCCCAGTTATCTTTAGTCGTCCCTTGTCATCTTTAGTCATCCCAGTCATCCCTAGTCAACTCTAGTCATCCCAGTCATCCCTAGTCATCCCTAGTCATCCCTAGTCATCCCTAGTCATCCCAGTCATCCCTAGTAATCCCTAGTCATTTTTAGTCATCCCAGTCATTGCTAGTCATTCCTAGTCATCCCACTCATCCCTAGTCATCCCTTGTCATTCCAGTCATCCCTAGTCATCCCTACTTATCCCTAGTCATCTTTAGTCTTAAAAGTCATCCCTAGTCCTCCCAAGTCATCCCCGTCATTCCTAGTCATCCCTAGTCATCCCAGTCATCCCTAGTCATCTTAAGTCATCCCAGTCATCCCTAGTCATCCCTAGTCATCCCTAGTCATCCCAGTCATCCCTAGTCATCCCTAGTCATTCCTAGTGATCTTAATCATCGCTAGTCATCCCTAGTCATCTTTAGTCATCCCTAGTCATCCCTAGTCATCCCAGTCATCCCTAGTCATCTCAAATCATCCCAGTCATTCCTAGTAATCCCTGGTCATCCCTAGTCATCCCAGTCATCCCTAGTCATCTCCAGTCATCCCAATCATCCCTAGGCATCTCTAGTCATACCTAGTCATTCTTGTCATACCTAGTCATCCCCAGTTATCTTTAGTCATCCCTAGTCATCCCAAGTCATCCCAGTCATCCGTAGTCATCCCTAGTTATCCCTAGTCATAGGAGTCATCCCTCTTCAACCCTAGTCATCCCTAGTGATCTTACTCATCCCTAGTCATCCCTAGTAATCTTTAGTCATCCCTAGTCATCCCTAGTCATCCCAGTCATCCCTAGTCATTCCTAGTCATCTCAAGTATTCCCAGTCATCGCTAATCATCCCTAGTCATCACTAGTCATTCGAGTCATTCCTAGTCATCCCTACTCATCCCTAGTCATCCCTAGTCATCAAAGTCATCCCTAGTCATCCCAAGTCATCCCAGTCATCCCTAGTCATCTCCTGTCGTCCCAAGTCATCCCAAGTCATGATTAGTCCTCCTTAGTCATCCCTAGTCATGTAAGGAATACCTAGTAATCCCTAGTCTTGCCTACTCATCCCAGTTATCCTTAGTCGTCCCTTGTCATCTTTAGTCATCCCAGTCAACCCTAGTCATCCCAAGTCATCCCAGTCATCCCTAGTCAGCCCAGTCATCCCTAGTCATCCGAATTCATCCCTAGTCATCCAAGTGATCCCTAGTCATCCCTTGTCATCCCTAGTCATCCCCAGTCATCTTTAGTCATCCCTAGTCATCCCTAGTCATCGCAGCCATCCCCAGTCATCCCAAGTCATCCCAGTCATCCCTAGTCATCCCTAGTCATCCCTAGTCATCGCTAGTCATCCCAGTCATCCTTAGGCATCTCTAGTTATCCCTAGTCATCCATAGTCATCCCAGTCATCCCTAGTCATCTTTAGTCATCCCAGTCATCCCTAGTCACATTAGTCATCCCCAGTAATCCCCGTCATCGCTAGTCATCGCAGTCATCCCAGTCATCTTTAGTAATCCCTAGTCATGTTTAGTCATCCCAGTTATTACAAGGCATCCCTAGTCATCCCAGTCATCCCTAGTCATCCCTAGTCATCCCAGTCATCCCTAGTCATCCCTAGTCATCCCTAGTCATCCCAGTCATCCTTAGGGATGTCTAGTTATCCCTAGTCATCCCTAGTCATCCTAGTCATTCCTAGTCATCTTTAGTCATCCCAGTCATCCCTAGTCACCGCTAGTCATCCCTAGTCATCCCTAGTCATCCCAGTCATCCCTAGTCATTCCTAGTCATCCCAAGTCATCCCAGTCATCGCTAATCATCCCTAGTCATCACTAGTCATTCGAGTCATTCCTAATCATCCCTACTCATCCCTAGTCATCCCTAGTCATTAAAGTCATCCCTAGTCATCCCAAGTCATCCCCGTCATCCCTAGTCATCCCTAGTCACCTCTAGTCATCCCTCGTCATCCCTGGTTATCCCTAGTCATCCCAAGTCATCCCAGTCTTCCCAGTCATTCCTAGTCATCCCTAGTCATCCCAGTCATTCCTTGTAATCCCTACTCATCCCTAGTCATACCTAGTCATCCAAGTCATCCCTAGTCATCCCTAGTCATCCCAGTCATCCCTAGTCATCCCTGCTCATCCCAGTTATCCTAAGGTATCCCTTGTCATCCCTTAACATTCCAGTCATCCCTAGTCATAGCTAGTCATTCCTAGTTATCCTTAGTCATCCCAGTCATCCCTAGTCATCTCCTGTCGTCCCAAGTCATCCCAAGTCATGATTAGTCCTCCTTAGTCATCCCTAGTCATGTCAGGCATACCTAGTCATCCCTAGCCTTGCCTACTCATCCCAGTTATCTTTAGTCGTCCCTTGTCATCTTTACTCATCCCAGTCATCCCTAGTCAACTCTAGTCATCCCAAGTCATCCCAGTCATCCCTAGTCAGCCCAGTCATCCCTAGTAATCCGAATTCATCCGTAGTCATGCAAGTCATCCCTAGTCATCCCTTGTCATCCCTAGTCATCCCAGTCATCCCTAGTCATCCTTAGTCATCCCTAGTCGTCCTTGGCATCCCTAGTCATCCCCAGTCATCTTTAGTCATCCCTAGTCATCCCTAGTCATCGCAGCCATCCCCAGTCATCCCAAGTCATCCCAGTCATCCCTAGTCATCCCTAGTCATCCCTAGTCATCACTGTCATCCCTAGTCATCCCTAGTCATCCCTAGTCATCCCAGTCGTCCCTAGTCATGCTTAGTCATCCCTAGTGATCTTAGTCCTCCCTATTCTTCCCTAGTCATCTTTAGTCATCCCTAGTTATCCCTAGTCATCCCTAGTCATCCCTAGTCATCCCAGTCATCCTTGGGCATCTCTAGTTATCCCTAGTCATCCATAGTCATCCCAGTCATCCCTAGTCATCTTTAGTCATCCCAGTCATCCCTAGTCACATTAGTCATCCCCAGTAATCCCCGTCATCGCTAGTCATCGCAGTCATCGCAGTCATCTTTAGTAATCCCTAGTCATGTTTAGTCATCCCAGTTATTACAAGGCATCCCTAGTCATCCCAGTCATCCCTAGTCATCCCTAGTCATCCCAGTCATCCCTAGTCATCCATAGTCATCCCTAGTCATCCCAGTCATCCTTAGGCATGTCTAGTTATCCCTAGTCATCCCTAGTCATCCTAGTCATTCCTAGTCATCTTTAGTCATCCCAGTCATCCCTAGTCACCCCTAGTCATCCCTAGTCATCCCTAGTCATTCCTAGTCATCCCAGTCATCCCTAGTCATTCCTAGTCATCCCAAGTCATCTCAGTCATCGCTAATCATCCCTAGTCATCACTAGTCATTCGAGTCATTCCTAATCATCCCTACTCATCCCTAGTCATCCCTTGTCATCAAAGTCATCCCTAGTCATCCCAAGTCATCCCCGTCATCCCTAGTCATCCCTAGTCACCTCTAGTCATCCCTCGTCATCCCTGGTTATCCCTAGTCATCCCAAGTCATCCCAGTCTTTCCAGTCATTCCTAGTCATCCCTAGTCATCCCAGTCATCCCTTGTAATCCCTACTCATTCCTAGTCATACCTAGTCATCCAAGTCATCCCTAGTCATCCCTAGTCATCCCAGTCATCCCTAGTCATCCCTACTCATCCCAGTTATCCTAAGGTATCCCTTGTCATCCCTTAACATTCCAGTCATCCCTAGTCATAGCTAGTCATTCCTAGTTATCCTTAGTCATCCCAGTCATCCCTAGTCATCTCCTGTCGTCCCAAGTCATCCCAAGTCATGATTAGTCCTCCTTAGTCATCCCTAGTGATGTCAGGCATACCTAGTCATCCCTAGTCTTGCCTACTTATCCCAGTTATCTTTAGTCGTCCCTTGTCATCTTTAGTCATCCCAGTCATCCCTAGTCAACTCTAGTCATCCCAGTCATCCCTAGTCATACCTAGTCATCCAAGTCATCCCTAGTCATCCCTAGTCATCCCAGTCATCCCTAGTCATCCCTGCTCATCCCAGTTATCCTAAGGTATCCCTTGTCATCCCTTAACATTCCAGTCATCCCTAGTCATAGCTAGTCATTCCTAGTTATCCTTAGTCATCCCAGTCATCCCTAGTCATCTCCTGTCGTCCCAAGTCATCCCAAGTCATGATTAGTCCTCCTTAGTCATCCCTAGTCATGTCAGGCATACCTAGTCATCCCTAGCCTTGCCTACTCATCCCAGTTATCTTTAGTCGTCCCTTGTCATCTTTACTCATCCCAGTCATCCCTAGTCAACTCTAGTCATCCCAAGTCATCCCAGTCATCCCTAGTCAGCCCAGTCATCCCTAGTAATCCGAATTCATCCCTAGTCATGCAAGTCATCCCTAGTCATCCCTTGTCATCCCTAGTCATCCCAGTCATCCCTAGTCATCCTTAGTCATCCCTAGTCGTCCTTGGCATCCCTAGTCATCCCCAGTCATCTTTAGTCATCCCTAGTCATCCCTAGTCATCGCAGCCATCCCCAGTCATCCCAAGTCATCCCAGTCATCCCTAGTCATCCCTAGTCATCCCTAGTCATCACTGTCATCCCTAGTCATCCCTAGTCATCCCTAGTCATCCCAGTCGTCCCTAGTCATGCTTAGTCATCCCTAGTGATCTTAGTCCTCCCTATTCTTCCCTAGTCATCTTTAGTCATCCCTAGTTATCCCTAGTCATCCCTAGTCATCCCTAGTCATCCCAGTCATCCTTGGGCATCTCTAGTTATCCCTAGTCATCCATAGTCATCCCAGTCATCCCTAGTCATCTTTAGTCATCCCAGTCATCCCTAGTCACATTAGTCATCCCCAGTAATCCCCGTCATCGCTAGTCATCGCAGTCATCCCAGTCATCTTTAGTAATCCCTAGTCATGTTTAGTCATCCCAGTTATTACAAGGCATCCCTAGTCATCCCAGTCATCCCTAGTCATCCCTAGTCATCCCAGTCATCCCTAGTCATCCATAGTCATCCCTAGTCATCCCAGTCATCCTTAGGCATGTCTAGTTATCCCTAGTCATCCCTAGTCATCCTAGTCATTCCTAGTCATCTTTAGTCATCCCAGTCATCCCTAGTCACCCCTAGTCATCCCTAGTCATCCCTAGTCATTCCTAGTCATCCCAGTCATCCCTAGTCATTCCTAGTCATCCCAAGTCATCTCAGTCATCGCTAATCATCCCTAGTCATCACTAGTCATTCGAGTCATTCCTAATCATCCCTACTCATCCCTAGTCATCCCTTGTCATCAAAGTCATCCCTAGTCATCCCAAGTCATCCCCGTCATCCCTAGTCATCCCTAGTCACCTCTAGTCATCCCTCGTCATCCCTGGTTATCCCTAGTCATCCCAAGTCATCCCAGTCTTTCCAGTCATTCCTAGTCATCCCTAGTCATCCCAGTCATCCCTTGTAATCCCTACTCATTCCTAGTCATACCTAGTCATCCAAGTCATCCCTAGTCATCCCTAGTCATCCCAGTCATCCCTAGTCATCCCTACTCATCCCAGTTATCCTAAGGTATCCCTTGTCATCCCTTAACATTCCAGTCATCCCTAGTCATAGCTAGTCATTCCTAGTTATCCTTAGTCATCCCAGTCATCCCTAGTCATCTCCTGTCGTCCCAAGTCATCCCAAGTCATGATTAGTCCTCCTTAGTCATCCCTAGTCATGTCAGGCATACCTAGTCATCCCTAGTCTTGCCTACTTATCCCAGTTATCTTTAGTCGTCCCTTGTCATCTTTAGTCATCCCAGTCATCCCTAGTCAACTCTAGTCATCCCAGTCATCCCTAGTCATCCCTAGTCATCCCTAGTCATCCCTAGTCATCCCAGTCATCCCTAGTAATCCCTAGTCATTTTTAGTCATCCCAGTCATTGCTAGTCATTCCTAGTCATCCCAGTCATCCCTAGTCATCCCTTGTCATTTCAGTCATCCCTAGTCATCCCTACTTATCCCTAGTCATCTTTAGTCTTAAAAGTCATCCCTAGTCCTCCCAAGTCATCCCCGTCATTCCTAGTCATCCCTAGTCATCCCAGTCATCCCTAGTCATCCCTAGTCATCCCTAGTCATCCCAGTCATCCCTAGTCATCCCTAGTCATTCCTAGTGATCTTAATCATCGCTAGTCATCCCTAGTCATCTTTAGTCATCCCTAGTCATCCCTAGTCATCCCAGTCATCCCTAGTCATCTCTAATCATCCCAGTCATTCCTAGTAATCCCTGGTCATCCCTAGTCATCCCAGTCATCCCTAGTCATCTCCAGTCATCCCAATCATCCCTAGGCATCTCTAGTCATACCTAGTCATTCTTGTCATACCTAGTGATCCCCAGTTATCTTTAGTCATCCCTAGTCATCCCAAGTCATCCCAGTCATCCGTAGTCATCCCTAGTTATCCCTAGTCATCGGAGTCATCCCTTGTCAACCCTAGTCATCCCTAGTGATCTTAGTCATCCCTAGTCATCCCTAGTAATCTTTAGTCATCCCTAGTCATCCCTAGTCATCCCAGTCATCCCTAGTCATCCCAAATCTTCCCAGTCATCGCTAGTCATCCGTAGTCATCCCTCGTCGTCCCAATCATTCTTAGTCATCCCTAGTCATCCCTAGTCATCCCAGTCATCCCTACTCATCCGAATTCATCCCTACTCATCCCAGGCATCCCTAGTCATCCCTAGTCATCCCTAGTCATCCCAGTCATCCCTAGTAATCCCAAATCATCCCAGTCATCCCTAGTCATCCCTAGTCATCCCTAGTCATCCCTAGTCATCCCTGTCATCCCTAGTAATCCCTAGTCATTTTTAGTCATCCCAGTCATTGCTAGTCATTCCTAGTCATCCAAGTCATCCCTAGTCATCCCTTGTCATTCCAGTCATCTCTAGTCATCCCTACTTATCCCTAGTCATCTTTAGTCTTAAAAGTCATCCCTAGTCCTCCCAAGTCATCCCCGTCATCCCTAGTCATCCCTAGTCACCCCTAGTCATGACTAGTAATCCCTGGTCATCCCTAGCCATACCTAGTGATCCCAGTCATCCCTAGTCATCCCTAGTCATCCCAGTCATCCCTAGTAATCCCTACTCATCCCTAGTCATCACTAGTCATCCCAGTCATCCCTAGTCATCCTTAGTCATCCCTTGTGATCTTAGTCATCCCTAGTCATCCCTAGTAATCCCTAGTCATCCCAGTTATCCCTAGTCATCCCAAATCATCCCAGTCATCCTAGTCATCCCTAGTCATCCCTAGTCATCCCAGCCATTCTTAGTCATCCCTAGTCATCCCAGTCATACCTAGTCATCCCTAGTCATCCCAGTCATCCCTACTTATCCGAATTCATCCCAGTCATCCCTAGTCATCCCTAGTCATCCCAGTCATCCCTAGTCATCCCAAATCATCCCAGTCATCGCTAGTCATCCCTAGTGATCCCAGTCATTCTTCGTCGTCCCTAGTCATCCCTAGTCATCCCAGTCTTCGCTAGTAATCCCTAGTCGTCTTTAGTTATCTCTGTTATTGGAAGTCATCCGTAGTCATCCCAGTCATCCATAGTCACTCCTAGTCATCCCAGTCATCCCTAGGCATCTTTAGTCATCTTTAGTCATCCCAGTCATCTCTAGTCATCCCTAGTAATCCGTAGTCATTTTTAGTTATCCCAGCCATCGCTAGTCATCCCTAGTCATCCCTAGTCATCCCTAGTCATCCCAGTCATCCTTAGGCATCTCTAGTTATCCCTAGTCATCCATAGTCATCCCAGTCATCCCTAGTCATCTTTAGTCATCCCAGTCATCCCTAGTCACATTAGTCATCCCCAGTAATCCCCGTCATCGCTAGTCATCGCAGTCATCCCAGTCATCTTTAGTAATCCCTAGTCATGTTTAGTCATCCCAGTTATTACAAGGCATCCCTAGTCATCCCAGTCATCCCTAGTCATCCCTAGTCATCCCAGTCATCCCTAGTCATCCCTAGTCATCCCTAGTCATCCCAGTCATCCTTAGGGATGTCTAGTTATCCCTAGTCATCCCTAGTCATCCTAGTCATTCCTAGTCATCTTTAGTCATCCCAGTCATCCCTAGTCACCCCTAGTCATCCCTAGTCATCCCTAGTCATCCCTAGTCATCCCAGTCATCCCTAGTCATTCCTAGTCATCCCAAGTCATCCCAGTCATCGCTAATCATCCCTAGTCATCACTAGTCATTCGAGTCATTCCTAATCATCCCTACTCATCCCTAGTCATCTCTAGTCATCAAAGTCATCCCTAGTCATCCCAAGTCATCCCCGTCATCCCTAGTCATCCCTAGTCACCTCTAGTCATCCCTCGTCATCCCTGGTTATCCCTAGTCATCCCAAGTCATCCCAGGCTTCCCAGTCATTCCTAGTTATCCCTAGTCATCCCAGTCATCCCTTGTAATCCCTACTCATCCCTAGTCATACCTAGTCATCCAAGTCATCCCTAGTCATCCCTAGTCATCCCATTCATCCCTAGTCATCCCTACTCATCCCAGTTATTCTAAGGTATCCCTTGTCATCCCTTAACTTTCCAGTCATCCCTAGTCATAGCTAGTCATTCCTAGTTATCCTTAGTCATCCCAGTCATCCCTAGTCATCTCCTGTCATCCCAAGTCATCCCAGTCATCCCTAGTCAGCCCAGTCATCCCTAGTAATCCGAATTTATCCCTAGTCATCCAAGTCATCCCTAGTCATCCCTAGTCATCCCTAGTCATCCCAGTCATCCCTAGTCATCGCTAGTCATCTCTAGTCATCCTTATCATCCCTAGTTATCCCCAGTTATATTTACTCATCTCTAGTCATCCTAGTCATCCCTAGTCATCCCAAGTCATCCCAGTCATCCCTAGCCATCCCTAGTCATCCCAGTCATCCTTAGGCATGTCTAGTTATCCCTAGTCATTCCTAGTCATCCTAGTCATTCCTAGTCATCTTTAGTCATCCCAGTCATCCCTAGTCAACCCTAGTCATCCCTAGTCATCCCTAGTCATCCCTAGTCATCCCAGTCATCCCTAGTCATTCCTAGTCATCTCAAGTCATCCCAGTCATCGCTAATCATCCCTAGTCATCACTAGTCATTCGAGTCATTCCTAGTCATCCCTACTCATCCCTAGTCATCCCTAGTCATCAAAGTCATCCCTAGTCATCCCAAGTCATCCCCGTCATCCCTAGTCATCCCTAGTCACCTCTAGTCATCCCTAGTCATCCCTAGTCACCTCTAGTCATCCCTAGTCATCCCTGGTCATCCCTAGTCATCCCAAGTCATCCCAGTCTTCCCAGTCATTCCTAGTCATCCCTAGTCATCCCAGTCATCCCAGTCATCCCCTGTAATCCCTACTCATCCCTAGTCATACCTAGTCATCCAAGTCATCCCTAGTCATCCCTAGTCATCCCTACTCATCCCAGTTATCGTAAGGTATCCCTTGTCATCTCTTAACATTCCAGTCATCCCTAGTCATAGCTAGTCATTCCTAGTTATCCTTAGTCATCCCAGTCATCCCTAGTCATCTCCTGTCGTCCCAAGTCATCCCAAGTCATGATTAGTCCTCCTTAGTCATCCCTAGTCATGTCAGGAATACCTTGTAATCCCTAGTCTTGCCTACTCATCCCAGTTCTCCTTAGTCGTCCCTTGTCATCTTTAGTCATCCCAGTCATCCCTAGTCAACCCTAGTCATCCCAAGTCATCCCAGTCATCCCTAGTCAGCCCAGTCATCCCTAGTCATCCGAATTCATCCCTAGTCATCCAAGTGATCCCTAGTCATCCCTTGTCATCCCTAGTCATCCCAGTCATCCCTAGTCATCCCTAGTCATCCCTAGTCGTCCTTGGCATCCGTAGTCATCCCCAGTCATCTTTAGTCATCCCTAGTCATCCCTAGTCATCGCAGCCATCCCCAGTCATCCCAAGTCATCCCAGTCATCCCTAGTCAACCCTAGTCATCCCTAGTCATCCCTAGTCATCCCAGTCATCCTTAGGCATCTCTAGTTATCCCTAGTCATCCATAGTCATCCCAGTCATCCCTAGTCATGTTTAGTCATCCAAGTCATCCCTAGTCACATTAGTCATCCCCAGTAATCCCCGTCATCGCTAGTCATCGCAGTCATCCCAGTCATCTTTAGTAATCCCTAGTCATGTTTAGTCATCCCAGTTATTACAAGGCATCCCTAGTCATCCCAGTCATCCCTAGTCATCCCAGTCATCCCTAGTCATCCCTAGTCATCCCTAGTCATCCCAGTCATCCTTAGGCATGTCTAGTTATCCCTAGTCATCCTAGTCATTCCTAGTCATCTTTAGTCATCCCAGTCATCCCTAGTCATCCCTAGTCATCCCAGTCATCCCTACTCATTCCTAGTCATCTCAAGTCATCCCAGTCATCGCTAATCATCCCTAGTCATCACTAGTCATTCGAGTCATTCCTAGTCATCCCTACTCATCCCTAGTCATCCCTAGTCATCAAAGTCATCCCTAGTCATCCCAAGTCATCCCCGTCATCCCTAGTCATCCCTAGTCACCTCTAGTCATCCCTAGTCATCCCTAGTCACCTCTAGTCATCCCTAGTCATCCCTAGTCATCCCTAGTCATCCCAAGTCATCCCAGTCTTCCCAGTCATTCCTAGTCATCCCTAGTCATCCCAGTTATCCCTTGTAATCCCTACTCATCCCTAGTCATCCAAGTCATCCCTAGTCATCCCTAGTCATCCCAGTCATCCCTACTCATCCCTACTCATCCCAGTTATCCTAAGGTATCCGTTGTCATCCCTTAACATTCCAGTCATCCCTAGTCATAGCTAGTCATTCCTAGTTATCCTTAGTCATCCCAGTCATCCCTAGTCATCTCCTGTCGTCCCAAGTCATCCCAAGTCATGATTAGTCGTCCTTAGTCATCCCTAGTCATGTCAGGCATACCTAGTCATCCCTAGTCTTGCCTACTCATCCCAGTTATCTTTAGTCGTCCCTTGTCATCTTTAGTCATCCCAGTCATCCCTAGTCAACTCTAGTCATCCCAAGTCATCCCAGTCATCCCTAGTCAGCCCAGTCATCCCTAGTAATCCGAATTCATCCCTAGTCATCCCTTGTCATCCCTAGTCATCCCAGTCATCCCTAGTCATCCCAGTCATCCCTAGTCATCCTTAGTGATCCCTAGTCGTCCTTGGCATCCCTAGTCATCCCCAGTCATCTTTAGTCATCCCTAGTCATCCCTAGTCATCGCAGCCATCCCCAGTCATCCCAAGTCATCCCAGTCATCCCTAGTCATCCCTAGTCATCCCTAGTTATCCCTGTCATCCCTAGTCATCCCTAGTCATCCCTAGTCATCCCAGTCGTCCCTATTCA
Organism: Porites lutea; assembly: GCF_958299795.1. Taxonomy (NCBI): domain Eukaryota; kingdom Metazoa; phylum Cnidaria; class Anthozoa; order Scleractinia; family Poritidae; genus Porites; species Porites lutea. The sequence continues at coordinate 5,313,496 of NC_133203.1, read as the reverse complement.
TGCTTAGTCATCCGTAGTGATGTTAGTCCTCCCTATTCTTCCCTAGTCATCTTTAGTCATCCCTAGTCATCCCTAGTCATCCCAGTCATCCCTAGTCATCCCAAATCTTCCCAGTCATCGCTAGTCATCCGTAGTCATCCCTAGTCGTCCCAGTCATTCTTAGTCATCCCTAGTCATCCCTAGTCATCCCAATCATCCCCACTCATCCGAATTCATCCCTACTCCTCCCAGGCATCCCTAGTCATCCCTAGTCATCCCTAGTCATCCCAGTCATCCCTAGTAATTCCAAATCATCCCAGTCATCCCTAGTCATCCCTAGTCATCCCTAGTCATCCCTAGTCATCCCAGTCATCCCTAGTAATCCCTAGTCATTTTTAGTCATCCCAGTCATTGCTAGTCATTCCTAGTCATCCCAGTCATCCCTAGTCATCCCTTGTCATTCCAGTCATCCCTAGTCATCCCTACTTATCCCTAGTCATCTTTAGTCTTAAAAGTCATTCCTAGTCCTTCCAAGTCATCCCCGTCATTCCTAGTCATCCCTAGTCATCCCAGTCATCCCTAGTCATCTTAAGTCATCCCAGTCATCCCTAGTCATCCGTAGTCATCCCAGTCATCCCTAGTCATCCCTTGTCATTCCTAGTGATCTTAATCATCCCAGTCATCGCTAGTCATCCCTAGTCATCCCTTGTCATCCCTAGTCATCCCAGTCATCCTTAGGCATCTCTAGTTATCCCTAGTCATCCATACTCATCCCAGTAATCCCTAGTCATCTTTAGTCATCCCAGTCATCCCTAGTCACATTAGTCATCCCCAGTAATCCCCGTAATCGCTAGTCATCCCAGTCATCTTTAGTAATCCGTAGTCATGTTTAGTCATTCCAGTTATTACGAGGCATCCCTAGTCATCCCAGTCATCCCTAGTCATCCCTAGTCATCCCAGTCATCCCTAGTCATCCCTAGTCATCCCTAGTCATCCCAGTCATCCTTAGGCATGTCTAGTTATCCCTAGTCATCCCTAGTCATCCTAGTCATTCCTAGTCATCTTTAGTCATCCCAGTCATCCCTAGTCAACCCTAGTCATCCCTAGTCATCCCTAGTCATCCCTAGTCATCCCAGTCATCCCTAGTCATTCCTAGTCATCTCAAGTCATCCTAGTCATCGCTAATCATCCCTAGTCATCACTAGTCATTCGAGTCATTCCTAGTCATCCCTACTCATCCCTAGTCATCCCTAGTCATCAAAGTCATCCCTAGTCATCCCAAGTCATCCCCGTCATCCCTAGTCATCCCTAGTCACCTCTAGTCATCCCTAGTCATCCCTAGTCACCTCTAGTCATCCCTAGTCATCTCTGGTCATCCCTAGTCATCCCAAGTCATCCCAGTCTTCCCAGTCATTCCTAGTCATCCCTAGTCATCCCAGTCATCCCTTGTAATCCCTACTCATCCCTAGTCATACCTAGTCATCCAAGTCATCCCTAGTCATACCTAGTCATCCCATTCATCCCTACTCATCCCTACTCATCCCAGTTATCCTAAGGTATCCCTTGTCATCCCTTAACATTCCAGTCATCCCTAGTCATAGCTAGTCATTCCTAGTTATCCTTAGTCATCCCAGTCATCCCTAGTCATCTCCTGTCGTCCCAAGTCATCCCAAGTCATGATTAGTCCTCCTTAGTCATCCCTAGTCATGTAAGGAATACCTAGTAATCCCTAGTCTTGCCTACTCATCCCAGTTATCCTTAGTCGTCCCTTGTCATCTTTAGTCATCCCAGTCATCCCTAGTCAACCCTAGTCATCCCAAGTCATCCCAGTCATCCCTAGTCAGCCCAGTCATCCCTAGTCATCCGAATTCATCCCTAGTCATCCAAGTGATCCCTAGTCATCCCTTGTCATCCCTAGTCATCCCCAGTCATCTTTAGTCATCCCTAGTCATCCCTAGTCATCGCAGCCATCGCTAGTCATCCCAAGTCATCCCAGTCATCCCTATTCATCCCTAGTCATCCCTAGTCATCCCTAGTCATCCCAGTCATCCTTAGGCATCTCTAGTTATCCCTAGTCATCCATAGTCATCCCAGTCATCCCTAGTCATCTTTAGTCATCCCAGTCATCCCTAGTCACATTAGTCATCCCCAGTAATCCCCGTCATCGCTAGTCATCGCAGTCATCCCAGTCATCTTTAGTAATCCCTAGTCATGTTTAGTCATCCCAGTTATTACAAGGCATCCCTAGTCATCCCAGTCATCCCTAGTCATCCCTAGTCATCCCAGTCATCCCTAGTCATCCCTAGTCATCCCTAGTCATCCCAGTCATCCTTAGGGATGTCTAGTTATCCCTAGTCATCCCTAGTCATCCTAGTCATTCCTAGTCATCTTTAGTCATCCCAGTCATCCCTAGTCACCCCTAGTCATCCCTAGTCATCCCTAGTCATCCCAGTCATCCCTAGTCATTCCTAGTCATCCCAAGTCATCCCAGTCATCGCTAATCATCCCTAGTCATCACTAGTCATTTGAGTCATTCCTAATCATCCCTACTCATCCCTAGTCATCCCTAGTCATTAAAGTCATCCCTAGTCATCCCAAGTCATCCCCGTCATCCCTAGTCATCCCTAGTCACCTCTAGTCATCTCTAGTCATCCCTAGTCACCTCTAGTCATCCCTAGTCATCTCTGGTCATCCCTAGTCATCCCAAGTCATCCCAGTCTTCCCAGTCATTCCTAGTCATCCCTAGTCATCCCAGTCATTCCTTGTAATCCCTACTCATCCATAGTCATACCTAGTCATCCAAGTCATCCCTAGTCATCCCTAGTCATCCCAGTCATCCCTAGTCATCCCTGCTCATCCCAGTTATCCTAAGGTATCCCTTGTCATCCCTTAACATTCCAGTCATCCCTAGTCATAGCTAGTCATTCCTAGTTATCCTTAGTCATCCCAGTCATCCCTAGTCATCTCCTGTCGTCCCAAGTCATCCCAAGTCATGATTAGTCCTCCTTAGTCATCCCTAGTCATGTCAGGCATACCTAGTCATCCCTAGTCTTGCCTACTCATCCCAGTTATCTTTAGTCGTCCCTTGTCATCTTTACTCATCCCAGTCATCCCTAGTCAACTCTAGTCATCCCAAGTCATCCCAGTCATCCCTAGTCAGCCCAGTCATCCCTAGTAATCCGAATTCATCCCTAGTCATGCAAGTCATCCCTAGTCATCCCTTGTCATCCCTAGTCATCCCAGTCATCCCTAGTCATCCTTAGTCATCCCTAGTCGTCCTTGGCATCCCTAGTCATCCCCAGTCATCTTTAGTCATCCCTAGTCATCCCTAGTCATCGCAGCCATCCCCAGTCATCCCAAGTCATCCCAGTCATCCCTAGTCATCCCTAGTCATCCCTAGTCATCACTGTCATCCCTAGTCATCCCTAGTCATCCCTAGTCATCCCAGTCGTCCCTAGTCATGCTTAGTCATCCCTAGTGATCTTAGTCCTCCCTATTCTTCCCTAGTCATCTTTAGTCATCCCTAGTCATCCCTAGTCATCCCTAGTCATCCCTAGTCATCCCAGTCATCCTTGGGCATCTCTAGTTATCCCTAGTCATCCATAGTCATCCCAGTCATCCCTAGTCATCTTTAGTCATCCCAGTCATCCCTAGTCACATTAGTCATCCCCAGTAATCCCCGTCATCGCTAGTCATCGCAGTCATCCCAGTCATCTTTAGTAATCCCTAGTCATGTTTAGTCATCCCAGTTATTACAACGCATCCCTAGTCATCCCAGTCATCCCTAGTCATCCCTAGTCATCCCAGTCATCCCTAGTCATCCCAGTCATCCCTAGTCATCCCTAGTCATCCCTAGTCATCCCAGTCATCCTTAGGCATGTCTAGTTATCCCTAGTCATCCCTAGTCATCCTAGTCATTCCTAGTCATCCCTAGTCACCCCTAGTCATCCCTAGTCATCCCTAGTCATCCCTAGTCATCCCAGTCATCCCTAGTCACCCCTTGTCATCCCTAGTCATCCCTAGTCATCCCTAGTCATCCCAGTCATCCCTAGTCATTCCTAGTCATCCCAAGTCATCCCAGTCATCGCTAATCATCCCTAGTCATCACTAGTCATTCGAGTCATTCCTAATCATCCCTACTCATCCCTAGTCATCCCTAGTCATCAAAGTCATCCCTAGTCATCCCAAGTCATCCCCGTCATCCCTAGTCATCCCTAGTCACCTCTAGTCATCCCTCGTCATCCCTGGTTATCCCTAGTCATCCCAAGTCATCCCAGTCTTTCCAGTCATTCCTAGTCATCCCTAGTCATCCCAGTCATCCCTTGTAATCCCTACTCATTCCTAGTCATCCCTAGTCATCCCAGTCATTCCTTGTAATCCCTACTCATCCATAGTCATACCTAGTCATCCAAGTCATCCCTAGTCATCCCTAGTCATCCCAGTCATCCCTAGTCATCCCTGCTCATCCCAGTTTTCCTAAGGTATCCCTTGTCATCCCTTAACATTCCAGTCATCCCTAGTCATAGCTAGTCATTCCTAGTTATCCTTAGTCATCCCAGTCATCCCTAGTCATCTCCTGTCGTCCCAAGTCATCCCAAGTCATGATTAGTCCTCCTTAGTCATCCCTAGTCATGTCAGGCATACCTAGTCATCCCTAGTCTTGCCTACTCATCCCAGTTATCTTTAGTCGTCCCTTGTCATCTTTACTCATCCCAGTCATCCCTAGTCAACTCTAGTCATCCCAAGTCATCCCAGTCATCCCTAGTCAGCCCAGTCATCCCTAGTAATCCGAATTCATCCCTAGTCATGCAAGTCATCCCTAGTCATCCCTTGTCATCCTTAGTCATCCCAGTCATCCCTAGTCATCCTTAGTCATCCCTAGTCGTCCTTGGCATCCCTAGTCATCCCCAGTCATCTTTAGTCATCCCTAGTCATCCCTAGTCATCGCAGCCATCCCCAGTCATCCCAAGTCATCCCAGTCATCCCTAGTCATCCCTAGTCATCCCTAGTCATCACTGTCATCCCTAGTCATCCCTAGTCATCCCTAGTCATCCCAGTCGTCCCTAGTCATGCTTAGTCATCCCTAGTGATCTTAGTCCTCCCTATTCTTCCCTAGTCATCTTTAGTCATCCCTAGTCATCCCTAGTCATCCCTAGTCATCCCTAGTCATCCCAGTCATCCTTGGGCATCTCTAGTTATCCCTAGTCATCCATAGTCATCCCAGTCATCCCTAGTCATCTTTAGTCATCCCAGTCATCCCTAGTCACATTAGTCATCCCCAGTAATCCCCGTCATCGCTAGTCATCGCAGTCATCCCAGTCATCTTTAGTAATCCCTAGTCATGTTTAGTCATCCCAGTTATTACAAGGCATCCCTAGTCATCCCAGTCATCCCTAGTCATCCCTAGTCATCCCAGTCATCCCTAGTCATCCCAGTCATCCCTAGTCATCCCTAGTCATCCCTAGTCATCCCAGTCATCCTTAGGCATGTCTAGTTATCCCTAGTCATCCCTAGTCATCCTAGTCATTCCTAGTCATCCCTAGTCACCCCTAGTCATCCCTAGTCATCCCTAGTCATCCCTAGTATTCCCAGTCATCCCTAGTCACCCCTAGTCATCCCTAGTCATCCCTAGTCATCCCTAGTCATCCCAGTCATCCCTAGTCATTCCTAGTCATCCCAAGTCATCCCAGTCATCGCTAATCATCCCTAGTCATCACTAGTCATTCGAGTCATTCCTAATCATCCCTACTCATCCCTAGTCATCCCTAGTCATCAAAGTCATCCCTAGTCATCCCAAGTCATCCCCGTCATCCCTAGTCATCCCTAGTCACCTCTAGTCATCCCTCGTCATCCCTGGTTATCCCTAGTCATCCCAAGTCATCCCAGTCTTTCCAGTCATTCCTAGTCATCCCTAGTCATCCCAGTCATCCCTTGTAATCCCTACTCATTCCTAGTCATACCTAGTCATCCAAGTCATCCCTAGTCATCCCTAGTCATCCCAGTCATCCCTAGTCATCCCTACTCATCCCAGTTATCCTAAGGTATCCCTTGTCATCCCTTAACATTCCAGTCATCCCTAGTCATAGCTAGTCATTCCTAGTTATCCTTAGTCATCCCAGTCATCCCTAGTCATCTCCTGTCGTCCCAAGTCATCCCAAGTCATGATTAGTCCTCCTTAGTCATCCCTAGTCATGTCAGGCATACCTAGTCATCCCTAGTCTTGCCTACTCATCCCAGTTATCTTTAGTCGTCCCTTGTCATCTTTAGTCATCCCAGTCATCCCTAGTCAACTCTAGTCATCCCAGTCATCCCTAGTCATCCCTAGTCATCCCTAGTCATCCCTAGTCATCCCAGTCATCCCTAGTAATCCCTAGTCATTTTTAGTCATCCCAGTCATTGCTAGTCATTCCTAGTCATCCCACTCATCCCTAGTCATCCCTTGTCATTCCAGTCATCCCTAGTCATCCCTACTTATCCCTAGTCATCTTTAGTCTTAAAAGTCATCCCTAGTCCTCCCAAGTCATCCCCGTCATTCCTAGTCATCCCTAGTCATCCCAGTCATCCCTAGTCATCTTAAGTCATCCCAGTCATCCCTAGTCATCCCTAGTCATCCCTAGTCATCCCAGTCATCCCTAGTCATCCCTAGTCATTCCTAGTGATCTTAATCATCGCTAGTCATCCCTAGTCATCTTTAGTCATCCCTAGTCATCCCTAGTCATCCCAGTCATCCCTAGTCATCTCAAATCATCCCAGTCATTCCTAGTAATCCCTGGTCATCCCTAGTCATCCCAGTCATCCCTCGTCATCTCCAGTCATCCCAATCATCCCTAGGCATCTCTAGTCATACCTAGTCATTCTTGTCATACCTAGTCATCCCCAGTTATCTTTAGTCATCCCTAGTCATCCCAAGTCATCCCAGTCATCCGTAGTCATCCCTAGTTATCCCTAGTCATAGGAGTCATCCCTCTTCAACCCTAGTCATCCCTAGTGATCTTACTCATCCCTAGTCATCCCTAGTAATCTTTAGTCATCCCTAGTCATCCCTAGTCATCCCAGTCATCCCTAGTCATTCCTAGTCATCTCAAGTATTCCCAGTCATCGCTAATCATCCCTAGTCATCACTAGTCATTCGAGTCATTCCTAGTCATCCCTACTCATCCCTAGTCATCCCTAGTCATCAAAGTCATCCCTAGTCATCCCAAGTCATCCCCGTCATCCCTAGTCATCCCTAGTCACCTCTAGTCATCCCTAGTCATCCCTAGTCACCTCTAGTCATCCCTAGTCATCCCTGGTCATCCCTAGTCATCCCAAGTCATCCCAGTCTTCCCAGTCTTCCCAGTCATTCCTAGTCATCGCTAGTCATCCCAGTCATCCCTTGTAATCCCTACTCATCCCTAGTCATACCTAGTCATCCACGTCATCCCTAGTCATCCCTAGTCATCCCATTCATCCCTAGTCATCCCTACTCATCCCAGTTATCGTAAGGTATCCCTTGTCATCCCTTAACATTCCAGTCATCCCTAGTCATAGCTAGTCATTCCTAGTTATGCTTAGTCATCCCAGTCATCCCTAGTCATCTCCTGTCGTCCCAAGTGATCCCAAGTCATAATTAGTCCTCCTTAGTCATCCCTAGTCATGTCAGGAATACCTAGTAATCCCTAGTCTTGCCTACTCATCCCAGTTATCCTTAGTCGTCCCTTGTCATCTTTAGTCATCCCAGTCATCCCTAGTCAATTCTAGTCATCCCAAGTCATCCCAGTCATCCCTAGTCAGCCCAGTCATTCCTAGTCATCCGAATTCATCCCTAGTCATCCAAGTGATCCCTAGTCATCGCTTGTCATCCCTAGTCATCCCAGTCATCCCTAGTCATCCCTAGTCATCCCTAGTCGTCCTTGGCATCCCTAGTCTTCCCCAGTCATCTTTAGTCATCCCTAGTCATCCCTAGTCATCGCAGCCATCCCCAGTCATCGCAAGTCATCCCAGTCATCCCTAGTCATCCCTAGTCATCCCTAGTCATCCCAGTCATCCTTAGGCATCTCTAGTTATCCCTAGTCATCCATAGTCATCCCAGTCATCCCTAGTCATCTTTAGTCATCCCAGTCATCCCTAGTCACATTAGTCATCCGCAGTAATCCCCGTCATCGCTAGTCATCGCAGTCATCCCAGTCATCTTTAGTAATCCCTAGTCATGTTTAGTCATCCCAGTTATTACAAGGCATCCCTAGTCATCCCAGTCATCCCTAGTCATCCCTAGTCATCCCAGTCATCCCTAGTCATCCCTAGTCATCTCTAATCATCCCAGTCATCCTTAGGCATGTCTAGTTATCCCTAGTCATCCCTAGTCATCCTAGTCATTCCTAGTCATCTTTAGTAATCCCAGTCATCCCTAGTCACCCCTACTCATCCCTAGTCATCCCTAGTCATTCCTAGTCATCCCAGTCATCCCTAGTCATTCCTAGTCATCCCAAGTCATCCCAGTCATCGCTAATCATCCCTAGTCATCACTAGTCATTCGAGTCATTCCTAATCATCCCTACTTATCCCTAGTCATCCCTAGTCATCAAAGTCATCCCTAGTCATCCCAAGTCATCCCCGTCATCCCTAGTCATCCCTAGTCATCCCTAGTCACCTCTAGTCATCCCTCGTCATCCCTGGTTATCCCTAGTCATTCCAAGTCATCCCAGTCTACCCAGTCATTCCTAGTCATCCCTAGTCATCCCAGTCATCCCTTGTAATCCCTACTCATCCCTAGTCATCCAAGTCATCCCTAGTCATCCCTAGTCATCCCAGTCATCCGTAGTCATCCCTACTCATCCCAGTTATCCTAAGGTATCCCTTGTCATCCCTTAACATTCCAGTCATCCCTAGTCATAGCTAGTCATTCCTAGTTATCCTTAGTCATCCCAGTCATCCCTAGTCATCTCCTGTCGTCCCAAGTCATCCCAAGTCATGATTAGTCCTCCTTAGTCATCCCTAGTCATGTCAGGCATACCTAGTCATCCCTAGTCTTGCCTACTCATCCCAGTTATCTTTAGTCGTCCCTTGTCATCTTTAGTCATCCCAGTCATCCCTAGTCAACTCCTGTCATCCCAAGTCATCCCAGTCATCCCTAGTCAGCCCAGTCATCCCTAGTGATCCGAATTCATCCCTAGTCATCCAAGTCATCCCTTGTCATCCCTTGTCATCCCTAGTCATCCCAGTCATCCCTAGTCATCCTTAGTCATCCCTAGTCGTCCTTGGCATCCCTAGTCATCCCCAGTCATCTTTAGTCATCCCTAGTCATCCCTAGTCATCGCAGCCATCCCCAGTCATCCCAAGTCATCCCAGTCATCCCTAGTCATCCCTAGTCATCCCTAGTCATCCCTGTCATCCCTAGTCATCCCTAGTCATCCCTAGTCATCCCAGTGGTCCCTAGTCATGCTTAGTCATCTCTAGTGATCTTAGTCCTCCCTATTCTTCCCTAGTCATCTTTAGTCATCCCTAGTCATCCCTAGTCATCCCAGTCATCCCTAGTCATCCCAAATCTTCCCAGTCATCGCTAGTCATCCGTAGTCATCCCTAGTCGTCCCAGTCATTCTTAGTCATCCCTAGTCATCCCTAGTCATCCCAGTCATCCCTACTCATCCGAATTCATCCCTACTCCTCCCAGGCATTCCTAGTCATCCCTAGTCATCCCTAGTCATCCCAGTCATCCCTAGTAATTCCAAATCATCCCAGTCATCCCTAGTCATCCCTAGTCATCCCTAGTCATCCCAGTCATCCCTAGTAATCCCTAGTCATTTTTAGTCATCTCAGTCATTGCTAGTCATTCCTAGTCATCCCAGTCATCCCTAGTCATACCTTGTCATTCCAGTCATCCCTAGTCATGCCTACTTATCCCTAGTCATCTTTAGTCTTAAAAGTCATCCCTACTCCTCCCAAGTCATCCCCGTCATTCCTAGTCATCCCTAGTCATCCCAGTCATCCCTAGTCATCTTAAGTCATCCCAGTCATCCCTAGTCATCCCTAGTCATTCCTAGTGATCTTAATCATCCCAGTCATCGCTAGTCATCCCTAGTCATCCCAGTCATTCTTAGTCGTCCCTAGTCATACCTAGTCATCCCAGTCATCGCTAGTAATCCCTAGTCGTCTTTAGTTATCCCAGTTATTGGAAGTCATCCGTAGTCATCCCAGTCATCCGTAGTCATTCCTAGTCATCCCAGTCATCCCTAGGCATCTTTAGTCATCTTTAGTCATCCCAGTCATCTCTAGTCATCCCTAGTCATCCCTAGTCATCCCAGTCATCCCTAGTAATCCGTAGTCATTTTTAGTTATCCCAGTCATCGCTAGTCATCCCTAGTCATCCCTTTTCATCCCTAGTCATCCCAGTCATCCTTAGGCATCTCTAGTTATCCCTAGTCATCCATAGTCATCCCAGTAATCCCTAGTCATCTTTAGTGATCCCAGTCATCCCTAGTCACATTAGTCATCCCCAGTAATCCCCGTCATCGCTAGTCATCCCAGTCATCTTTAGTAATCCCTAGTCATGTTTAGTCATCCCAGTTATTACAAGGCATTCCTAGTCATCCCAGTCATCCCTAGTCATCCCTAGTCATCCCAGTCATCCCTACTTATCCCTTGTCATCTTTAGTGTTCGCTTTTCATCCTAGTCATCCCGGTCATCCCTAGTCATAGCTAGTCATCCCTAGTCATAGCTAGTCATCCCTGGTTATCCCTAGTCATCCCTAGTTATTCCTTGTCATCCCAAGTCATCCCAATTCATGATTAGTCATCCTTAGTCATCCCTAGTCATTCCAGTCATACCTAGTCATCCCTAGTCAACCCTTGTCACCCCAAGTTATCCGAGTCATCCCTAGTCTGCCCAGTTATCCCTAGCCATCCGAATTCATTCCTAGTCATCCAAGTCATCCCTAGTCATCCCTAGTCATCCCAGTAATCCCTAGTCATCCCTAGTCATCCTAGTCATCCTTAGTTAATCCAAGTCATCTTTAGTCATCCCCAGTCATCCCTAGTCATCCCAGTCATCCTTAGTCATCCCAAGTCATCCCAGTCATCCCTAGTCATCCCTAGTCATCCTTGTGATCCTTGGTCATCCCCAGGCATCTCATTCGTCCCTAGTCATCCCTAGTATTCCCTAGTCATCCTAATCATCTCTAGTCATCCCAGTCTTTCCTAGTCAACCCTAGTCATCCCTAGTCATCTAAGTTATCTCTTGTCAACCCAGTCATCCCTAGTCATCTCTTGTCACCCCTAGTCATCCCCTGTCATCTTTAGTCATCGCTTGTCATCCCAGTCATCCCTAGTCTTCCAAGTCATGCCTAGTTATCCCAGTCATCCCACTCATGGCTAGTCATCCCTAGTTATCCTAGTCATCCCTCGTCATCCCAGTCATCCCAGTAAACCCTTGTAATCCCTAGTCATCCCTTGTAATCCCAGTCATCCGTAGTCATTCCTAGTCATCCCGTTTATCCCTAGTCATCCTTAGCCATCACTGTTGTCACGGTTGTCACTGTTGTCATCATTGTCACTGCTTTTACTGTTCTTATCTTGGTCACTGTTGTCACCGTTGTCACTGTTGTCACCGTTGTCACTGTTGTCACTGTTGTCACTGTTGTCACTGTTGTCACTTTTGTCAATGTTGTCTTAGTTTTCACTGTTGTCGCTGTTGTTAGTGTTGTCAGTGTTGTCACTGTCGGCAGCGTTGTTTCTTTTATACCGTTTTTAGCGTTGTCACTGTTGTCACTGTTGTCACCGTTGTGGCTGTTGTCATCGTTGTCACCGTTTTCACTGTTGTCACTGTTGTCACTGTTGTAACTGTTGTCACCATTGTCAACGTTTTCACAGTTTTCACAGTTTTCACTGTTTTCACCGTTGTCACTTTTGTCACCGTTGTCACCATTCTCACTGTTGTCATTGTTGTCACTGTTGTCACTGTTGTCACTATTGTCACTATTGTCACTGTTGTCACTGTTGCAATCGTTGTCACTGTTGTCACCTTTGTCACTGTTGCTACTGTTTTTACTTTTTTTACTGTGTTCACTGTGGTCACTGTTGTCACTATTGTCATTGTTTGACTGTTGTCACTGTTGTCACTGTTGTCACTGTTGTTACCGTTGTCACAGTTGTCACCATTGTCAATGTTGTCACCGTTGCCACTGTTGTCACTGTTGTCACTGTTGTCGCTGCTTTTCCGCTGGTCACCATTGTCACCGTTGTCACTTTGGTCAGCGTTGTCACCGTTGTCACCGTTGTCAACGTTGTCAACGTTGTAACCGTTTTCATTGTTGTCATTGTTGTCACTGATGTCACCGTTATTAGTGTTGTCAACTTAATATGGAGAAGGCATTGTTTGATTGGCCAATCGTGTTGTAGTATGACATCAAAGCGAATTTTCGATTGATTTCTAGAGAGTTCTTTGGGCATGAAGTTTTTTTAGCTGAGCGTTGGCTTAGCCAACCTAAAGCCACACGCGTTTGCATCCGTTCAACAAACCAATCAAATTGCTCTATTTCCGTTCGTTGTCATACGAAAATTGCTCTGTCTAAGACCAGCAAGAAGGGGTCCTGAGAAAGCAAAATGAGAGAGCTGCCTACCCAAAGGACAAGCTACAATACAAGTTTTTTTGAGCCCTGATTTTGTCACATATTTTTCACCATCTTAAGCACGTGGCCAAACATCAAACTCAACTATTCTTGTCATTTTTTGTTATGAAAATTCATTATCGCTTTATATTTACTGCTCAGATGTATGGACTTCTGTCAGAGGTTCCAGAAGAATGTGATGAGGTATGTTGCAACACTGAGAAACAGCAATGCAACCCTCTACATTAACTTTGGTGATGTTAACCTGACAATGTTCTGTGGTTGACTTTCGTTGCACGATGTTGCTGATCCTTTGTTTGCTCATTGTAGACTTCATGCAGTGAAAAGGACATCAGATAGCAAGGTGAGAAAAACACCAAATACTTGACCATATTTGCAAAATTGCCAGTATGATGCAGTTGGGAATGCTATAATGAAGTAAGGGATGAAGAAATATGCCGTATGACAGAAACCTTTCTCTTAATGAACACCTTTAAAAGACAGACAATTTCCTTAAACAGAAATCTAAGGTTTGTCCTTGTCACCGTTGTCACGTTGTCAGTGTTGTCACCGTTGTCACTGTTCTCAGTGTTGTCACCGTTAACATCGTTTTCACCGTTGTCTCTGTTGTGACTGTTGTGACTGTTGTCACCGTTGTCACCGTTGTCACTGTTGTCGTTGGTGTCAACCTTGTCACTGTTGTCACCGTTGTCACTGTTGGCACTGTTGTCACTGTTGTCACTGTTGTCACTATTGTCACTGTTGTCGCTTTTGTCACTGTTGTCACTGTTGTCACCATTGTCACTGTTGTCACTCTTGTCACTCTTGTCACCATTGTCACCGTTGTCACAGTTGTCACCCTTGTCACCGTTTTCACAGTTGTCACCTTTGTCACCGCTATTACTGTTGTCACTGTTGTCACCGTTTTCACCGTTCGCACTGTTGTCAGTGTTGTCACCTTGGTCATGGTTGTCGCTCTTGTTACTCTTGTCACTCTTGGCACCGTTGTCACCTTTGTCACTGTTGTCACCGTTGTCACCGTTGTTACTGTTGTCAGTGGCTTCACCGTGGTCACAGTTTTCGCCCTTGTCACTTATGTCACCCTTGTCAACGGTTTCACCGTCTTCACTGTTTTCACCGTTGTCACTGTTGTCATTAATCTCACCCTTATCATTGTTGTCATGGTTGTCACTTTTGCCACCGTTGTCACTGTTGTGACCATTGTCACGGTTGTCACCGGTCTTACTGTTGTCACTTGTGTCAACGTTGTCACTCTTGTCACCGATGTGAGTGTTGTAGCAGTTGTCAGTGTTGTCACAGTTGTCACCACTGTCATCGTTGTCGCCGTTGTCACCGTTGTTACTGTTGTCACCGTTTTCACCGTTGTCACTGTTGTCACTGTCGTCGCTGTTGTCACTGTTGTCACCGTTGTCACTGTTGTCATTGCTGTCACTGTTGTCACTGTTGTCACTGTTGTCATTGTTGTCACTCTTGTCACTGTTGTCTCTGTTGTCATTAATGTCACTGTTGTTACTGTTGTCACCGCTGTCACCGCTGTCGCCTTTCTCACTGTTGTCACTGTTCGCACCATTGTCACTGTTCTCACCGCTTTCACTGTTGTCACTGTTGTCATTGCTGTAACTGTTGTCACTGTTGTCACAGTTGTCACTGTTCTCACTGTTGTCACTGTGTTCACTGTTGTCACCGTTTTCACCGTTGTCACCATTGTCACCATTCTTACCATTGTCACTGTTGTCACTCCTGTCAATGTTGTCATTGGTGTTAACCTTGGCACTGTTGTCATCGTTATCACTGTTGTCACTTTTGTCATGGTTGTCACCCGTTTCATAATTGTCAACGTTGTAACAGTTGTCACTTTTTTCACCGTTTTCACTGTTGTCACCCTTGTCACTTTTGTCACTGTTATCACCGTTGTCTCCTCTGTTACCGTTGTCACTGCTGTCACTTTTGTCACCGTTTTCACTGTTGTCACAGTTGTCACTGTTGTCACAATTGTCACTGTTTTCACCGTTGTCACCGTTGTCACTTTTTTAACCATTGTTACCATTGTCACTGTTGTCACTGTTGTCACTGTTGTCACCGTTGTCACTGTTGTCACCAATGTCACTGGTGACACACTTGTCACCTTTGTCACTGTTGTCATGGTTGTCACTGTTGTCACAATTGTGACCATTGTCACCTTTGTCACTGTTGTCACCATTGTCACCGTTGTCACTGTTGTCACCGTTGTCACCAGTGTCACAGTTGTGACCGTTGTCACTTGTCACGGTTGTCACTCTTGTCACCGTTGTCACCGTTGTCATTGTTGTCACCATTCTCACCGTTGTCACTGTTGTCACTGTTGTCACTGTTGTCACTGTTGTCACCATTGTCACAATTGTGTCGTTGTCATGGTAGTCCCTTTTGTCACAGTTGTCACCGTTGTCACTGTTGTCATCGTTGTCAGTGTTCTCATTGCTGTCACTGTTGTCACCGTTGTCATTGTTGTCACAGTTGTCACTTTTGTCACTGTTGTCATTGTTGTCACTGCTGTCACCCTTGTCACCATTGTCACTATTGTCACCATTGTGAATTTTGTCATTGGTGTTTACCTTGTCACTGTTGTCACCGTTGTCACTGTTTTCACTGTTGTCACTTTTGTCATGCTTGTCACGGGTTTCATCATTGTCACCGTTGTCACTGTTTTAACTGTTTTCAGACCTGTCACCTTGTCACTGTTGTCACTTTTGTCACCGTTGTCACTCTTGTCACGGTTGTCACTCTTGGAACTGTTGTTACCAATGTCTTCGTTGTCTCCGTTGTCACTGTTGTCACTGTTGTCACTATTGTCATCAATGTCACCGTTTTCACTGTTGTCACTGTTGTCACCGTTATTACTGTTGTCACTGTTGTCACTGTTGTCACCAGTGTCACTGTTGTCACAGTTGTCACCGTTGTCACTGTTCTCACGGTTGTCACCGTTCTCACTGTTGTCACAATTGTCACCGATGTCACTGTTGTCACCATTGTCACCGTTGTCACAGTTGTCACAGTTGTCTCTGTTGTCACGGTTGTCACTGTTGTCACCGTTGTCACCGTTGTCAATGTTGTCACTGTTTTCACCATTGTCACCGTTGTCACTGATTTCACTGTTGTCACTGTTGTCACCGTGGTCACCATTCTCACCATTGTCACTGTTGTCACGGTCGTCAGTGTTGGCGCTGTTGGTAGCAATGTCTTTGTTGTCTCTATTTTCGCAGTTGTCACTGTTGTCACTGTTGTCATTGTTGTCACCATTGTCAACGTCTTTACTGTTGTCACAGTTGTCACTGTTGTCACTGCTGTCATGGTTGTCACTGTTGTTACAGTTGTCAGTGTTGTTACTGTTGTCACCGTTGTCACTATTGTCACCGTTGTCAGTGTTGTCAATGTTGTCATTGGTGTCAACCTTGTCACTGTTGTCACCGTTGTCACTGTTGTGACTTTTGTCACTATTGTCTTTTTTGTCTTGGTTGTCACTGGTTTCATCATTGTCGCCGTTGTGACAGTTTTCACTCATTTCACCGTTTTCACTGTTGTCACCCTTGTCACTTTGGTCACTATTGTCACCAATGTCACCATTGTCAGTGTTGTTACTGTTGTCAGTTTTCTCACTGTTGTCACCGTTGTCACCGTTGTCACTGTTTCCACTGTTGTCACTGTAGTAACTGTTGTCACCATTGTCACCGTTGTCACTTTTGTCAGTGTTGTCACTGTTGTCACTGCTGTCACTGTTGTCACCGTTGTCACTGTTGTCACAGTTGTCACCGTTGTCACTGTTTTCACGGTTGTCAGTGTTGGCACTGTTGTTAGCGATGTCTCCATATTCTCTGTTTTCACCGTTGTCACTGTTTTCACCTTTGTCACCGTTGTCACTTTTGTCACTGTTGTCACTGTTGTCACTGTTGTCACGGTTGTCACTGTTGTCACCGTTTTCACCATTGTCAACGTTGTCACTGATGTCACCGTTGTCACCATTGTCACCATTGTCACTGTTGTCACGGTTGTCCCTTTTGTTACAGTTTTCACTGTTGTCACTGTTGTCACCCGTTGTCGCCGTTGTCATTACTGTTACTGTGGTCACCGTTGTCAATGTTGTCGCAGTTGTAACCGTTGTCACTGTTGTCACTATTGTCACCGTCGTCACTGTTGTTACTGCTTTCACCATTGTCACTGTTGTCACGGTTGTCCCTTTTGTCACAGTTGTCACTGTTGTCACAGCTGTCACTGGTGTCACCGATGTCACTGTTGTCACCATTGTTACCGTTGTCACTGTTGTCACTGTTGCCATTGGTGTCAACCTTGTCACTGTTGGCACCGTTGTCACTATTGTCACCGTTGTCACTGTTGTCAATGTTGTCATTGGTGTCAACCTTGTCACTGTTGTCACCGTTGTCACTGTTGTGACTTTTGTCAATATTGTCTTTTTTGTCTTGGTTGTCACTGGTTTCATCATTGTCGCCGTTGTGACAGTTTTCACTCTTTTCACCATTTTTACTGTTGTCACCCTTGTCACTTTGGTCACTGTTGTCACCAATGTCACCATTGTCAGTGTTGTTACTGTTGTCAGTTTTCTCACTGTTGTCACCGTTGTCACCGTTGTCACTGTTTCCACTGTTGTCACCGTAGTAACTGTTGTCACCATTGTCACTGTTGTCACTGTTGTCAGTGTTGTCACTGTTGTCACTGCTGTCACTGTTGTCACCGTTGTCACTGTTGTCACAGTTGTCACCGTTGTCACTGTTTTCACGGTTGTCAGTGTTGGCACTGTTGTTAGCGATGTCTCCATATTCTCTGTTTTCACCGTTGTCACTGTTTTCACCTTTGTCACCGTTGTCACTTTCGTCACTGTTGTCACTGTTGTCACTGTTGGCACCGTTTTCACCGTTTTCACCGTTGTCAACGTTGTCACTGATGTCACCGTTGTCACCATTGTCACCATTGTCACTGTTGTCATGGTTGTCCCTTTTGTTACAGTTTTCACTGTTGTCACTGTTGTCACCCGTTGTCGCCGTTGTCATTGCTGTTACTGTGGTCACCGTTGTCAATGTTGTCGCAGTTGTAACCGTTGTCACTGTTGTCACCGCTTTCATCCTTGTCACTGTTGTCACTGTTGTCACCGTCGTCACTGTTGTTACTGCTGTCACCATTGTCACTGTTGTCACGGTTGTCCCTTTTGTCACAGTTGTCACTGTTGTCACAGCTGTCACTGGTGTCACCGTTGTCACTGTTGTCACCATTGTTACCGTTGTCACTGTTGTCACTGTTGCCATTGGTGTCAACCTTGTCACTGTTGTCACCATTGTCACCGTTGTCACTGTTTTCACCGTTGTCACTGCTGTCCTGCTGTCATTGTTGTCTATGTTGTCACAGTTGTCACCGTTGTCACTGTTGTCACTGTTGTCACCGTTGTGACTATTGTCACCGTTGTCACTGTTGTTACCGTTGCCACATTTGTCACTGTTGTCACCGTTGTCTTGATTGTCAGCATTGTCACTGTTGTCACCATTGTCCCTTTTGTCACAGTTCTAACCGTTGTCACTGTTGTCACTGTTTTTGCTGTTGTCACCGTTGTCACCGTTGTCCTTGCTGTTACTGTGGTCACCGTTGTCACTGTTGTCGCAGTTTTAACCGTTGTCACTGTTATCACCATTGTCACCGTTGTCACTGTTGTCACCGTTGTCACCATTGTCACCATTGTCACTGTTGTCACGGTTGTCCCTTTTGTCACAGTTGCCACCATTGTCACTGTTGTCACTGTTTCACCGTTGTCACCGTTGTCATTGCTGTTAGTGTTGTCACCATTCTCACTGTTGTCAGCGTTGCCACTAATGTCACCGGTTTCACCGTTTTCACCGTTGTCACTGTTTTCACCGTTGTCACCGTTGTCACTTTTGTCACCATTGTCACTGTTGTCACGGTTGTCACTGTTGTCACGGTTGTCACCATTGTCACGGTTGTCACTGTTGTCACGGTTGTCACGGTTGTCACCATTGTTACCATTGCCACCATTGTCACTGTTGTCTCTTTTGTCACTGTTGTCACTGTTGTCACTGTTGTCACTGTTGTCACCAGTGTCACCATTGTCATTGCTGCTCATCGTTGTCTCAGTTTTCGCAGTTGTAACTGTTTTCACTGTTGTCAGCGTTGTCACTGTTGTCACCGCTTTCACTGTATTCACTGTTGTCACTGTTTTTGCCGTTGTCACCGTTGTCACTGCTGTCACCATTGTCACTCTTGTCACGGTTTTCCCTTTTGCCACAGTTGTCACTGTTGTCACGGTTGTAACTGTTGTCACCATTATCACCAATCTCACTGTTGTCACTATTGTCATCCTTGTAGTCCTATTGTTATCCCTGTAGTCACGTTTGTCAGTGTTGGCATTGTTGTTACCGATGTCTTCATTGTCTCCGTTGTCACTGTTGTCACTGTTGTCACCTTTGTCACCGTTGTCATTGTTGTTCCATTTCTCCCCGTTGTCACTGTTGTCAGTTTTTTGACTCTTGTGACTGTTGTCACTGTTTTCACCTTTGTCACCGTTGTCACCGTTGTCACTGTTGTCACCGTTGTTACTGCTGTCACTAATGTCACTGTTGTCACAGTTGTCCCTGTTCTCACTGGTGTCACTGTTGTCACTGTTGTCACCATTGTCAGCGTTGTCAGCATTGTCACCGTTGTCACTGTTGTCACTGTTGTCGCTCTTGTCACCGTTGTCACTGTTGTTACCGTTGTCACCCTTGTCAATGTCGTCACTGGTGTCAACTTTGTCACTGTTGTCACTGTTGTCACTGTTGTTACTGTTGTCACTGTTGTCATGGTTGTCAGCAGTTTCCTAATTCTCGCCATTGTGACAGTTGTCACTGTTTTCACCGTTGTCACTGTTGTCACCCTTGTCGCTTTGGTCACTTTTGTCACCGTTGTTACCGTTGTCACCATTGTCACTGTTGTTACTGTTGTCGATATTCTCACTGTTGTCACTGTTGTCACCGTTGGCTCTGTTGTCACTGTTGTCACTGTTTTAACTGTTTTCACCATGGTCACAGTTGTCACTTTTGTCACCATTGTCACTGTTGTTACGGTTGTCAATATTCTCACTGTTGTCACCGTTGGCTCTGTTGTCACTGTTGTCGCTGTTTTAACAGTTTTCACCATTGTCACTGTTGTCATCCGTCTCACTGTTGTCACCGTTTTCACTGTTGTCGCTGTTTTTACAGTTTTCACCATTGTCACTGTTGTCATCCGTCTCACTGTTGTCACCGTTGTCACTGTTGTCGCTGTTGTCACTTTTTTTACCGTTGTCACTGTTGTCACGGTTTTCATGGTTGTCAGTGTTGGCACTGTTGTTACCGATGTCTCCGTTGTCTCCTTTGTCAGTGTTGTCAGTGTTGTCGCTGTTGTCACCGTTGTCACCTTTGTCACACTTGTAGCTGTTGTCAGCGTTGTCACCGTTATCATTGCTGTCACTGTTGTCACCTATGTCACAGTTGTCACCGTTGTCACTGTTGTCACTGTTATCACCGTTGTCACTGTTGTCACTGATGTCACCGCTGTCACCGTTGTCACCATTGTCACTGTTGTCACTGTTGTCACGGTTGTCACCGTTGTCACTGCTGTCACTGTTGTCACTGTTGTCACAGTTGTCACTGCTCTCACTGTTGTCACTGTTGTCACAGTTGTCACTGTTCTCGCTGTTGTCACCATTGTCACTGTTGTCATGTTTGTCAGTGTTAGGAGTTGTTACCGATGTCTCCGTTGTCACCGTTGTCACTGTTGTCACCGTTGTCACCGTTGTCATTGTTGTCACTTTTGTCACTGCTGTCACTGTGGTCAGTGTTGTCACTATTGTCATCCTTGTTACTGTTGTCACCATTGTCACCATTGTCATTGATGTCACCCTTATCATTGTTGTCACTGTTGTCACCCTTGTCACTGTTGTCACCGCTTTGACTCTTGTCACGGTTGTCACTGTTGTCACCGTTGTCACCGTTGTGAATGTTGTCACTGTTGTCACCATTGTCACCGTTGGCACTGTTTTCACGGTTGTCAGTGTTGGCGCTGTTGGTACCAATGTCTCTGTTGTCTCTATTTCGCAGTTGTCACTGTTGTCACTGTTGTCATTGTTGTCACCATTGTGAACGTCTTTACTGTTGTCACAGTTGTCACTGTTGTCGCTGCTGTCACGGTTGTCACTGTTGTTACAGTTGTCAGTGTTGTTACTGTTGTGACTGTTGTCACCGTTGTCACTGTTTTCACCGTTGTCACCGTTGTCAATGTTGTCATTGGTGTCAACCTTGTCACTGTTGTCACTGTTGTGACCTTTGTCACTATTGTCTTTTTTGTTGTCACCGGCTTCATCATTGTCGCCGTTGTGACAGTTTTCACTCGTTTCACCATTTTTACTGTTGTCACCCTTGTCACTTTGGTCACTGTTGTCAGCAATGTCACCATTGTCACTGTTGTTACTGTTGTCAGTTTTCTCACTGTTGTCACCGTTGTCACCATTGTCACTGTTTCCACTGTTGTCACTGTAGTAACTGTTGTCACCATTGTCACCGTTGTCACTGTTTTCACCATTGTCACTGCTGTCACTGCTGTCATTGTTGTCACTGTTGTCACAGTTGTCACCGTTGTCACAGTTGTCAGTTTTGGCACTTTTGTTACCTATGTCTCCGTTGTCTCCGTTGTCAATGTTGTCACTGTTGTCACCGTTGTCACCGTTGTCACTTTTGTCACTGTTGTGAATTTTGTCATTGCTGTCAACCTTGTCACTGTTGTCACCGTTGTCACAGTTGTCACTGTTGTCACCGTTGTCACTGTTGTCACCGTTGTCACTGTTGTTACCGTTGCCACTGTTGTCACTGTTGTCACCGTTGTCACAATTGTCAGCAGTGTCACTGTTGTCACCGTTGTCCTTTTTGTCACAGTTCTAACCGTTGTCACTGTTGTCACTGTTTTTACTATTGTCACCGTTGTCACCGTTCTCCTTGGTGTTACTGTGGTCACTGTTGTCACTGTTGTCGCAGTTGTAACCGTTGTCACTGTTATCACCATTGTCACCGTTGTCACTGTTGTCACCATTGTCACCATTGTCACCATTGTCACTGTTGTCACGGTTGTCCCTTTTGTCACAGTTGCCACCGTTGTCACTGTTGTCACTGTTGTCACCGTTGTCATTGCTTTTAGTCTGGTCACCGTTGTCACTGTTGTCGCAGTTGTATCCGTTGTCACTGTTGTTAGCGTTGTCACTGTTGTCATCGTTTTCACCGTTTTCACCATTGTCACTGTTTTCACCGTTGTCACTTCTGTCGCCATTGTCACGGTTGTCACTGTTAGCACGGTTGTCACCGTTGTCACCGTTGTCACCATTGCCACCATTGTCACTGTTGTCTCTGTTGTCACTGTTGTCATTGTTGTCACTGTTGTCACTGTTGTCACTGATGTCACCAGTGTCACCGTTGTCATTGCTGGTCACCGTTGTCACTGTTTTCGCAGTTGTAACTGTTGTCACTGTTGTCAGCGTTGTCACTGTTGTCACCGCTTTCACCGTTGTCACTGTTGTCACTGTTTCTTACCATTGTCACCGTTGTCACTGCTGTCACCATTGTCACTGTTGTCACGGTTGTCCCTTTTGCCACAGTTGTCACTGTTGTGACGGTCGTCACTGTTGTCACTGTTGTAACTGTTGTCACCATTATCACCAATCTCACTGTTGTCACTATTGTCATCCTTGTAGTCCTATTGTCATCCCTGTAGTCACGGTTGTCAGTGTTGGCATTGTTTTTACCGATGTCTTCGTTGTCTCCGTTGTCACTGTTGTCACTGTTGTCACCGTTGTCACCGTTGTCACCGTTGTCATTGCGGTTCCATTTGTCCCCGTTGTCACTGTTGTCGCAGTTGTCAGCATTGTGACTGTTTTCACCTCTGTCACCGTTGTCATTGTTGTCACCGTTGTCACTGTTCTCACCGTTGTCACTGCTTTCACTGTTGTCATTGTAGTCACAGTTGTCACTGTTCTCACTGTTCTCACTGGTGTCACTGTTGTCACTGTTTTCACCATTGTCACCGTTGTCAGCATTGTCACCGTTGTCACTGTTTTCACTGTTGTCACTGTTGTCACCGTTGTCACTGTTGTTACCGTTGTCACCCTTGTCAATGTCGTCATTGGTCTCAACTTTGTCACTGTTGTCACCGTTGTCACTGTTGTTACTGTTGTCACTGTTGTCACTGTTGTCATGGTTGTCACCGGTTTCCTAATTCTCGCCATTGTGACATTTGTCATTGTTTTCACCGTTGTCACTGTTCTCACCCTTGTCGCCTTGGTCACTTTTGTCACCGTTGTCACCATTGTCACTGTTGTTACTGTTGTCGATGTTCTCACTGTTGTCACTGTTGTCACCGTTGGTTCTGTTGTCACTGTTGTCACTGTTGTCACCATTGTCACCGTTTTCACTGTTGTCAGTGTTATCTTGGTTGTCACTGTTGTCACTGTTGTCACTGTTGTCACCATTGTCACTGCTGTCACTGTTGTCACTGTTGTCACTGTTTTAACAGTTTTCACCACTGTCACTGTTGTCATCGGTCTCACTGTTGTCACCGTTGTCACTGTTGTCGCTGTTGTCACTATTTTCACTGTCGTCACTGTTGTCACCATTGTCACTGTTTTCACGGTTGTCATGGTTGTCAGTGTTGGCACTGTTGTTACCGATGTCTCCGTTGTCTCCTTTGTCAGTGTTGTCAGTGTTGTCGCTGTTGTCACCGTTGTCACCTTTGTCACTGTTGTCACTGTTGTCACCTTTGTCACCATTGTCGCTGTTGTCAGCGTTATCACCGTTATCATTGCTGTCACTGTTGTCACTGATGTCACCGCTGTCACCGTTGTCACCATTGTCACTGTTTTCACTGTTGTCACCATTGTCACTGCTGTCACTGTTGTCACTGTTGTCACAGTTGTCACTGTTCTCGCTGGTGTCACCATTGTCACTGTTGTCATGGTTGTCAGTGTTAGCAGTTGTTACCGATGTCTCCGTTGTCACTGTTGTCACTGCTGTCACTGTTGTCACCGTTGTCACTGTTGTCACCGTTGTTACTGTTGTCACCTTTGTCACCGTTGTCACCGTTGGGAGCGGTTTCACCGTCGTCATTGTTGTCACCGTTGTCACCATTGTCATTGATGTCACCCTTATTATTGTTGTCACTGTTGTCACTGTTGTCACTTTGTCACCCTTGTCACTGTTGTCACCGTTGTCACGGTTGTCATCCCTCTTACTGTTTTCTCTGGTGTCAACGTTTTCGCTCTTGTCATCGTTGTCACCGTTGTCACTGTTGTCAGCAGTGTTACCCTTGTCACTGTTGTCACTGTTGTCGCCGTTGTCACTGTTGTCGCCATTGTCACTGTTGTCACTGCTGTCACTGTTGTCACCGTTGTCACTGTTGTCACCGTTGTTACTGTTGTCACCTTTGTCACCGTTGTCACCGTTGGGAGCGGTTTCACCGTCGTCATTGTTGTCACCGTTGTCACCATTGTCATTGATGTCACCCTTATTATTGTTGTCACTGTTGTCACTGTTGTCACTTTGTCACCCTTGTCACTGTTGTCACCGTTGTCACGGTTGTCAT
Source organism: Porites lutea (assembly GCF_958299795.1). Taxonomy (NCBI): domain Eukaryota; kingdom Metazoa; phylum Cnidaria; class Anthozoa; order Scleractinia; family Poritidae; genus Porites; species Porites lutea. The sequence continues at coordinate 5,289,281 of NC_133203.1, read as the reverse complement.
CCCTCTTACTGTTTTCTCTGGTATCAACGTTTTCGCTCTTGTCATCGTTGTCACCGTTGTCACCGTTGTCAGCAGTGTTACCCTTGTCACTGTTGTCACTGTTGTCGCCGTTGTCACTGTTGTCGCCATTGTCACTGTTGTCACTGCTGTCACTGTTGTCACCGTTGTCACTGTTGTCACCGTTGTTACTGTTGTCACCTTTGTCACCGTTGTCACCGTTGGGAGCGGTTTCACCGTCGTCATTGTTGTCACCGTTGTCACCATTGTCATTGATGTCACCCTTATTATTGTTGTCACTGTTGTCACTGTTGTCACTTTGTCACCCTTGTCACTGTTGTCACCGTTGTCACGGTTGTCATCCCTCTTACTGTTTTCTCTGGTGTCAACGTTTTCGCTCTTGTCATCGTTGTCACCGTTGTCACCGTTGTCAGCAGTGTTACCCTTGTCACTGTTGTCACTGTTGTCGCCGTGGTCACTGTTGTCGCCATTGTCACTGTTGTCACCATTGTTACCATTGTCACAGTTGTCACTGTTGTCACTGTTGTCACGGTTGTCACTCTTGTCACCGTTGTCACTGTTGTCACCATTGTCACCGTTGTCACTGTTGTCACTGTTGTCACAATTGTCACTGTTGTCATGGTAGTCCCTTTTGTCACAGTTGTCACCGTTGTCATTTTTGTCATCGTTGTCACTGTTGTCATTGCTTTCACTGTTGTCACCGTTGTCACTTTTGTCACAGTTGTCACTTTTGTCACTGTTGTGACCATTGTCACCGCTGTCACCCTTGTCACCTTTGTCACTATTGTTACCATTGTGAATTTTGTCATTGGTTTCAACCTTGTCACTGTTGTCATTTTTGTCACTGATGTCACCGTTATTAGTGTTGTCAACCTAATATGGAGAAGGCATTGTTTGATTGGCCAATCGTGTTGTAGTATGACATCAAAGCGAATTTTCTATTGATTTCTAGAGAGTTCTTTGGGCATGAAGTTTTTTTAGCTGAGCGTTGGCTTAGCCAACCTAAAGCCACACGCGTTTGCATCCGTTCAACAAACCAATCAAATTGCTCTATTTCCGTTCGTTGTCATACGAAAATTGCTCTGTCTAAGACCAGCAAGAAGGGGTCCTGAGAAAGCAAAATGAGAGAGCTGCCTACCCAAAGGACAAGCTACAATACAAGTTTTTTTGAGCCCTGATTTTGTCACATATTTTTCACCATCTTAAGCACGTGGCCAAACATCAAACTCAACTATTCTTGTCATTTTTTGTTATGAAAATTCATTATCGCTTTATATTTACTGCTCAGATGTATGGACTTCTGTCAGAGGTTCCAGAAGAATGTGATGAGGTATGTTGCAACACTGAGAAACAGCAATGCAACCCTCTACATTAACTTTGGTGATGTTAACCTGACAATGTTCTGTGGTTGACTTTCGTTGCACGATGTTGCTGATCCTTTGTTTGCTCATTGTAGACTTCATGCAGTGAAAAGGACATCAGATAGCAAGGTGAGAAAAACACCAAATACTTGACCATATTTGCAAAATTGCCAGTATGATGCAGTTGGGAATGCTATAATGAAGTAAGGGATGAAGAAATATGCCGTATGACAGAAACCTTTCTCTTAATGAACACCTTTAAAAGACAGACAATTTCCTTAAACAGAAATCTAAGGTTTGTCCTTGTCACCGTTGTCACGTTGTCAGTGTTGTCACCGTTGTCACTGTTCTCAGTGTTGTCACCGTTAACATCGTTTTCACCGTTGTCTCTGTTGTGACTGTTGTGACTGTTGTCACCGTTGTCACCGTTGTCACTGTTGTCGTTGGTGTCAACCTTGTCACTGTTGTCACCGTTGTCACTGTTGGCACTGTTGTCACTGTTGTCACTGTTGTCACTATTGTCACTGTTGTCGCTTTTGTCACTGTTGTCACTGTTGTCACCATTGTCACTGTTGTCACTCTTGTCACTCTTGTCACCATTGTCACCGTTGTCACAGTTGTCACCCTTGTCACCGTTTTCACAGTTGTCACCTTTGTCACCGCTATTACTGTTGTCACTGTTGTCACCGTTTTCACCGTTCGCACTGTTGTCAGTGTTGTCACCTTGGTCATGGTTGTCGCTCTTGTTACTCTTGTCACTCTTGGCACCGTTGTCACCTTTGTCACTGTTGTCACCGTTGTCACCGTTGTTACTGTTGTCAGTGGTTTCACCGTGGTCACAGTTTTCGCCCTTGTCACTTATGTCACCCTTGTCAACGGTTTCACCGTCTTCACTGTTTTCACCGTTGTCACTGTTGTCATTAATGTCACCCTTATCATTGTTGTCATGGTTGTCACTTTTGCCACCGTTGTCACTGTTGTCACCATTGTCACGGTTGTCACCGGTCTTACTGTTGTCACTTGTGTCAACGTTGTCACTCTTGTCACCGATGTGAGTGTTGTAGCAGTTGTCAGTGTTGTCACAGTTGTCACCACTGTCATCGTTGTCGCCGTTGTCACCGTTGTTACTGTTGTCATCGTTGTCACCCTTGTCACTGTTCTCACTGTCGTCGCTGTTGTCACTGTTGTCACCGTTGTCACTGTTGTCATTGCTGTCACTTTTGTCACCATTGTCACTGTTGTCACGGTTGTCACTGTTGTCACGGTTGTCACCATTGTCACGGTTCTCACTGTTGTTATGGTTGTCACCGTTGTCACCATTGTCACCATTGGCACCATTGTCACTGTTGTCTCTGTTGTCACTGTTGTCACTGTTGTCACTCTTGTCACTGTTGTCACCAGTGTCACCATTGTCATTGCTGCTCATCGTTGTCACAGTTTTCGCAGTTGTAACTGTTTTCACTGTTGTCAGCGTTGTCACTGTTGTCACCGCTTTCACCGTATTCACTGTTGTCACTGTTTTTACCGTTCTCACCGTTGTCACTGTTGTCACGGTTTTCCCTTTTGCCACAGTTGTCACTGTTGTCACGGTTGTAACTGTTGTCAGCATTATCACCAATCTCACTGTTGTCACTATTGTCATCCTTGTAGTCCTATTGTCATCCCTGTAGTCACGGTTGTCAGTGTTGGCATTGTTGTTACCGATGTCTTCGTTGTCTCCGTTGTCACTGTTGTTACTGTTGTGACCTTTGTCACCGTTGTCATTGCTGTTCCATTTGTCCCCGTTGTCACTGTTGTCGCAGTTGTCACTGTTGTCAGTGTTGTGACTGTTGAGACTGTTGTCACTGTTTTCACCTTTGTCACCGTTGTCACCGTTGTCACTGTTGTCACCGTTGTTACTGCTGTCACTAATGTCACTGTTGTCACAGTTGTCACTGTTCTCACTGTTCTCACTGGTGTCACTGTTGTCACTGTTGTCACCATTGTCACCGTTGTCACTGTTGTTACCGTTGTCACCCTTGTCAATGTCGTCACTGGTGTCAACTTTGTCACTGTTGTCACCGTTGTCACTTTTGTTACTGTTGTCACTGTTGTCATGGTTGTCACCAGTTTCCTAATTCTCGCCATTCTGACAGTTGTCACTGTTTTCACCGTTGTCACTGTTGTCACCCTTGTCGCTTTGGTCACTTTTGTCACCGTTGTTACCGTTGTCACCATTGTCACTGTTGTTACTGTTGTCGATATTCTCACTGTTGTCACTGTTGTCACCGTTGGCTCTGTTGTCACTGTTGTCACTGTTTTAACTGTTTTCACCATGGTCACAGTTGTCACTGTTGTCACCATTGTCACTGTTGTTACGGTTGTCGATATTCTCACTGTTGTCACTGTTGTCACTGTTTTAACTGTTTTCACCATTGTCACAGTTGTCACTGTTGTCACCATTTTCACCGTTTTCACTCTTGTCACTGTTATCTTGGTTGTCACTGTTGTCACTGTTCTCACCATTGTCACTGCTGTCACTGTTTTCACTGTTGTCACTGTTTTTACAGTTTTCACCATTGTCACTGTTGTCATCGGTCTCACTGTTGTCACCGTTGTCACTGTTGTCGCTGTTGTCACTTTTTTCACCGTTGTCACTGTTGTCACGGTTTTCATGGTTGTCAGTGTTGGCACTGTTGTTACCGATGTCTCCGTTGTCTCCTTTGTCAGTGTTGTCAGTGTTGTCGCTGTTGTCACCGTTGTCACCTTTGTCACTGTTGTCACTGTTGTCACCTTTGTCACACTTGTAGGTGTTGTCAGCGTTGTCACCGTTATTATTGCTGTCACTGTTGTCACCTATGTCACAGTTGTCACCGTTGTCACTGTTGTCAGTGTTGTCACCGTTGTCACTGTTGTCACTGATGTCACCGCAGTCACCGTTGTCACCATTGTCACTGTTGTCACTGTTGTCACCGTTGTCACTGCTGTCACTGTTGTCACTGTTGTCACAGTTGTCACTGCTGTCACTGTTGACACTGTTGTCACAGTTGTCACTGTTCTCGCTGTTGTCACCATTGTCACTTTTGTCATGGTTGTGAGTGTTAGCAGTTGTTACCGATGTCTCCGTTGTCTCCGTTGTCTCCGTAGTCACTGTTGTCACCGTTGTCACCGTTGTCACTGTTGTCACTTTTGTCACTGCTGTCACTGTGGTCAGTGTTGTCACTATTGTCATCATTGTTACTGTTGTCACCATTGTCACCATTGTCATTGATGTCACCCTTATCATTGTTGTCACTGTTGTCACCCTTGTCACTGTTGTCACCGTTGTGACTCTTGTCACGGTTGTCACTGTTGTCACCGTTGTCACTGTTGTCACTGTTGTCACCATTGTCACCGTTGGCACTGTTTTCACGGTCGTCAGTGTTGGCGCTGTTGGTACCAATGTCTCTGTTGTCTCTATTTTCGCAATTGTCACTGTTGTCAGTGTTGTCATTGTTGTCACCATTGTGAACGTCTTTACTGTTGTCACAGTTGTCACTGTTGTCACTGCTGTCACGGTTGTCACTGTTGTTACAGTTGTCAGTGTTGTTACTGTTGTGACTGTTGTCACTGTTGTCACCGTTGTCACCGTTGTCAATGTTGTCATTGGTGTCAACCTTGTCACTGTTGTCACCGTTGTCACTGTTGTGACCTTTGTCACTATTGTCTTTTTTGTTGTCACCGGCTTCATCATTGTCGCCGTTGTGACAGTTTTCACTCTTTTCACCATTTTCACTGTTGTCACCCTTGTCACTTTGGTCACTGTTGTCAGCAATGTCACCATTGTCACTGTTGTTACTGTTGTCAGTTTTCTCACTGTTGTCACCGTTGTCACCGTTGTCACTGTTTCCACTGTTGTCACTGTAGTAACTGTTGTCACCATTGTCACCGTTGTCACTGTTTTCACCATTGTCACTGCTGTCACTGCTGTCATTGTTGTCACTGTTGTCACAGTTGTCACCATTGTCACAGTTGTCAGTTTTGGCACTTTTGTTACCTATGTCTCCGTTGTCTCCATTGTCAATGTTGTAACTGTTGTCACCGTTGTCACCGTTGTCACTGTTGTCACTGTTGTGAATTTTGTCATTGGTGTCAACCTTGTCACTGTTGTCACCGTTGTCACAGTTGTCACTGTTGTCACCATTGTCACTGTTGTCACCGTTGTCACTGTTGTTACCGTTGCCACTGTTGTCACTGTTGTCACTGTTGTCACTGTTGTCAAAATTGTCAGCATTGTCACTGTTGTCACCGTTGTCCTTTTTGTCACAGTTCTAACCGTTGTCACTGTTGTCACTGTTTTTACTGTTGTCACCATTGTCACCGTTCTCCTTGGTGTTACTGTGGTCACCGTTGTCACTGTTGTCGCAGTTGTAACCGTTGTCACTGTTATAACCATTGTCACCGTTGTCACTGTTGTCACCATTGTCACCATTGTCACTGTTGTCACGGTTGTCCCTTTTGTCACAGTTGCCACCGTTGTCACTGTTGTCACTGTTGTCACCGTTGTCATTGCTTTTAGTCTGGTCACCGTTGTCACTGTTGTCGTAGTTGTATCCGTTGTCACCGTTGTTAGCGTTGTCACAGTTGTCACCGGTTTCACCGTTTTCACCATTGTCACTGTTGTCACCATTGTCACGGTTGTCACTGTTAGGACGGTTGTCACCGTTGTCACCGTTGTCACCATTGCCACCATTGTCACTGTTGTCTCTGTTGTCACTGTTGTCATTGTTGTCAATGTTGTCACTGTTGTCACCAGTGTCACCGTTGTCATTAGTGGTCACCGTTGTCACTGTTTTCGCAGTTGTAACTGTTGTCACTGTTGTCAGCGTTGTCACTGTTGTCACTGCTTTCACCGTTGTCACTGTTGTCACTGTTTCTTACCATTGTCACCGTTGTCACTGCTGTCACCATTGTCACTGTTGTCACGGTTGTCCCTTTTCCCACAGTTGTCACTGTTGTGACGGTCGTCACTGTTGTCACTGTTGTAACTGTTGTCACCATTATCACCAATCTCACTGTTGTCACTATTGTCATCCTTGTAGTTCTATTGTCATCCCTGTAGTCACGGTTGTCAGTGTTGGCATTGTTTTTACCGATGTCTTCGTTGTCTCCGTTGTCACTGTTGTCACTGTTGTCACCGTTGTCACCGTTGTCATTGCGGTTCCATTTGTCCCCGTTGTCACTGTTGTCGCAGTTGTCAGCGTTGTGACTGTTGTGACTGTTGTCACTGTTTTCACCTCTGTCACCGTTGTCACCGTTGTCACCGTTGTCACTGTTGTCACCGTTGTCACTGCTTTCACTGTTGTCACTGTAGTCACAGTTGTCACTGTTCTCACTGTTCTCACTGGTGTCACTGTTGTCACTGTTGTCACTGTTGTTACCGTTGTCACCCTTGTCAATGTCGTCATTGGTGTCAACGTTGTCACTGTTGTCACCGTTGTCACTGTTGTTACTGTTGTCACTGTTGTCACTGTTGTCATGGTTGTCACCGGTTTCCTAATTCTCGCCATTGTGACAGTTGTCATTGTTTTCACCGTTGTCACTGTTCTCACCCTTGTCGCCTTGGTCACTTTTGTCACCGTTGTCACCATTGTCACTGTTGTTACTGTTGTCGATGTTCTTACTGTTGTCACTAATGTCACCGTTGGCTCTGTTGTCAGTGTTGTCACTGTTGTCACCATTGTCACCGTTTTCACTGTTGTCACTGTTATCTTGGTTGTCACTGTTGTCACTGTTGTCACTGTTGTCACTGTTGTCACTGCTGTCACTGTTGTCACTGTTGTCACTGTTTTAACAGTTTTCACCATTGTCACTGTTGTCATCGGTCTCACTGTTGTCACCGTTGTCACTGTTGTCGCTGTTGTCACTATTTTCACTGTCGTCACTGTTGTCACCATTGTCACTGTTTTCACGGTTGTCATGGTTGTCAGTGTTGGCACAGTTGTTACCGATGTCTCCGTTGTCTCCTTTGTCAGTGTTGTCAGTGTTGTCGCTGTTGTCACCGTTGTCACCTTTGTCACTGTTGTCACTGTTGTCACCTTTGTCACCATTGTCACTGTTGTCAGCGTTGTCACCGTTATCATTGCTGTCACTGTTGTCACCTTTGTCACAGTTGTCACCGTTGTCACTGTTGTCACTGTTATCACAGTTGTCAGTGTTGTCACTGTTATCACTGATGTCACCGCTGTCACCGTTGTCACCATTGTCACTGTTTTCACTGTTGTCACCGTTGTCACTGCTGTCACTGTTGTCACTGTTGTCACAGTTGTCACTTTTCTCGCTGTTGTCACCATTGTCACTGTTGTCATGGTTGTAAGTGTTAGCAGTTGTTACCGATGTCTCCGTTGCCACTGTTGTCACTGCTGTCACTGTTGTCACCGTTGTCACTGTTGTCACTGTTGTTACTATTGTCACCTTTGTCACCGTTGTCACCGTTGGGAGCGGTTTCACCGTCGTCATTGTTGTCACCGTTGTCACCATTGTCATTGATGTCACCCTTATTATTGTTGTCACTGTTGTCACTGTTGTCTCTTTGTCACCCTTGTCACTGTTGTCACCGTTGTCACGGTTGTCATCCCTCTTACTGTTTTCTCTGGTGTCAACGTTTTCGCTCTTGTCATCGTTGTCACCGTTGTCACCGTTGTCAGCAGTGTTACCCTTGTCACTGTTGTCACTGTTGTCGCCGTTGTCATCGTTGTCGCCATTGTCACTGTTGTAACCATTGTTACCATTGTCACAGTTGTCACCGTTGTTACTGTTGTCACGGTTGTCACTCTTGGCACCGTTGTCACTGTTGTCACCATTGTCACCGTTGTCACTGTTGTCACTGTTGTCACAATTGTCACTGTTGTCATGGTAGTCCCCTTTGTCACAGTTGTCACCGTTGTCACTTTTCTCATCGTTGTCACTGTTGTCACCGTTGTTACTGTTGTCACCTTTGTTACCGTTGTCACCGTTGGGAGCGGTTTCACCGTCGTCATTGTTGTCACCGTTGTCACCATTGTCATTGGTGTCACCCTTATTATTGTTGTCACTGTTGTCACTGTTGTCACTTTGTCACCCTTGTCACTGTTGTCACCGTTGTCACGGTTGTCATCCCTCTTACTGTTTTCTCTGGTGTCAACGTTTTCCCTCTTGTCATCGTTGTCACCGTTGTCAGCAGTGTTACCCTTGTCACTGTTGTCACTGTTGTCGCCGTTGTCACCGTTGTCGCCATTGTCACTGTTGTAACCATTGTTACCATTGTCACAGTTGTCACCGTTGTCACTGTTGTCACAATTGTCACTGTTGTCATGGTAGTCCCTTTTGTCACAGTTGTCACCGTTGTCACTTTTGTCATCGTTGTCACTGTTGTCATTGCTGTCACTGTTGTCACCGTTGTCACTTTTGTCACAGTTGTCATTTTTGTCACTGTTGTCATTGTTGTCACTGTTGTGACTGTTGTCACCGCTGTCACCCTTGTCACTTTTGTCACTATTGTTACCATTGTGAATTTTGTCATTGGTTTCAACCTTGTCACTGTTGTCACCGGTTTCACCGTCTTCACCGTTCTCACTGTTTTCACCGTTGTCACCGTTGTCACTTCTGTCACCATTGTCACTGTTGTCACGGTTGTCCGTTTTCCCACAGTTGTCACTGTTGTCCTGGTTGTCACTGTTGTCACGGTTGTCACTGTTGTCACCATTGTCACCGTTGTCACTGTTGTCACTGTTGTCACAATTGTCACTGTTGTCATGGTAGTCCCTTTTGTCACAGTTGTCACCGTTGTCACTTTTGTCATCGTTGTCACTGTTGTCATTGCTGTCACTGTTGTCACCGTTGTCACTTTTGTCACAGTTGTCATTTTTGTCACTGTTGTCATTGTTGTCACTGTTGTGACTGTTGTCACCGCTGTCACCCTTGTCACCTTTGTCACTATTGTTACCATTGTGAATTTTGTCATTGGTTTCAACCTTGTCACTGTTGTCACCGGTTTCACCGTCTTCACCGTTCTCACTGTTTTCACCGTTGTCACCGTTGTCACTTCTGTCACCATTGTCACTGTTGTCACGGTTGTCCGTTTTCCCACAGTTGTCACTGTTGTCCTGGTTGTCACTGTTGTCACGGTTGTCACTGTTGTCACCATTGTCACCATTGCCACCATTGTCACTGTTGTCTCTCTTCACCCCTGTTGTCATTGTTGTCACTGTTGTCACTGTTTTCACCTTTGTCACCATTGTCACTGTTGTCACTGTTGTCACTGTTGTCACGGTTTTCACTGTTGTCACCATTTTCACCGTTGTTACCGTTGTCACTGTTGTCACCGTTGTCACCATTCTCACCATTGTCACTGTTGTCACGGTTGTCCCTTTTGTGACAGTTGTCACCGTTGTCACTGTTGTCACTGTTGTCACCGTTGTCACCGTTGTCATTGCTATTACTGTGGTCATCGTTGTCCCTGTTGAAGGAGTTGTAACCGTTTTTACTGTTGTCAACGTTGTCACTGTTGTCACCGTTGTCACTGTTGTTACTGCTGTCACTATTGTCACTGTTGTCACGGTTGTCCCTTTTGTCACAGTTGTCACTGTTGTCACCGTTGTCACTGTTGTCACCGTTGTCACTGTTGTCACTGTTGTCACTTTTGTCATGGTTGTCACCGGCTTCATCATTGTCGCCGTCGTGACAGTTGTCACTGTTTTCACCGTTTTCACTGTTGTCACCCTTTTCACTTTTGTCAGTGTTGTAACCATTGTCACCATTGTCAACCTTGTCAGCGATGTCAGCGTTGTCACTGTTATCACTGTTGTCACACTTGTCACCTTGACACTGTTGTCAGTGTTGTCACCGTTGTCACTGTTTTCACCATTGTTACCGTTGTCACTGTTGTCACTGTTGTCACCGTTGTCATTGTTGTCACCAATGTCATTGTTGTCACAGTGGTCACCGTTGTCACTGTTGTCACTGTTTTCACTGTTGTTACTGTTGTTACCGTTGTCACCGTTGTCACCATTGTCACCGTTGTCACTGTTGTCACTGTTGTCACCGTTGTCACCGTTGTCACCGTTGTCACAGTTGTCCCCGTTGTCACTGTTGTCGCAGTTGTCAGCGTTGTGACTGTTGTGACTGTTGTGACTGTTTTCACCTCTGTCACCGTTGTCACCGTTGTCACCGTTGTCACTGTTGTCACCGTTGTCACTGCTTTCACTGTTGTCATTGTAGTCACAGTTGTCACTGTTCTCACTGTTCTCACTGGTGTCACTGTTGTCACTGTTTTCACCATTGTCACCGTCGTCAGCATTGTCACCGTTGTCACTGTTGTCACCGTTGTCAGTGTTGTTACCGTTGCCACCCTTGTCAATGTCGTCATTGGTCTCAACTTTGTCACTGTTGTCACCGTTGTCACTGTTGTTACTGTTGTCACTGTTGTCACTGTTGTCACTGTTGTCATGGTTGTCACCGGTTTCCTAATTCTCGCCATTGTGACAGTTGTCATTGTTTTCACCGTTGTCACTGTTCTCACCCTTGTCGCCTTGGTCACTTTTGTCACCGTTGTCACCATTGTCACTGTTGTTACTGTTGTCGATGTTCTCACTGTTGTCACTGTTGTCACCGTTGGTTCTGTTGTCACTGTTGTCACTGTTGTCACCATTGTCACCGTTTTCACTGTTGTCACTGTTATCTTGGTTGTCACTGTTGTCACTGTTGTCACTGTTGTCACCATTGTCTCTGCTGTCACTGTTGTCACTGTTTTAACAGTTTTCACCATTGTCACTGTTGTCATCGGTCTCACTGTTGTCACCGTTGTCACTTTTGTCGCTGTTGTCACTATTTTCACTGTCGTCACTGTTGTCACCAATGTCACTGTTTTCACGGTTGTCATGGTTGTCAGTGTTGGCACTGTTGTTACCGATGTCTCCGTTGTCTCCTTTGTCAGTGTTGTCAGTGTTGTCGCTGTTGTCACCGTTGTCACCTTTGTCACTGTTGTCACTGTTGTCACCTTTGTCACCATTGTCACTGTTGTCAGCGTTGTCACCGTTATCATTGCTGTCACTGTTGTCACCTTTGTCACAGTTGTCACCGTTGTCACTGTTGTCACTGTTATCACAGTTGTCAGTGTTGTCACTGTTGTCACTGATGTCACCGCTATCACCGTTGTCACCATTGTCACTGTTTTCACTGTTGTCTCCGTTGTCACTGCTGTCACTGTTGTCACTGTTGTCACAGTTGTCACTGTTCTCGCTGTTGTCACCATTGTCACTGTTGTCATGGTTGTCAGTGTTAGGAGTTGTTACCGATGTCTCCGTTGTCACTGTTGTCACTGCTGTCACTGTTGTCACCGTTGTCACTGTTGTCACCGTTGTCACTGTTGTCACCGTTGTTACTGTTGTCACCTTTGTCACCGTTGTCACCGTTGGGAGCGGTTTCACCGTCGTCATTGTTGTCACCTTTGTCACCATTGTCATTGATGTCACCCTTATTATAGTTGTCACTGTTGTCACTGTTGTCACTTTGTCACCCTTGTCACTGTTGTCACCGTTGTCACGGTTGTCATCCCTCTTACTGTTTTCTCTGGTGTCAACGTTTTCGCTCTTTTCATCGTTGTCACTGTTGTCACCGTTGTCAGCAGTGTTACCCTTGTCACTGTTGTCACTGTTGTCGCCGTTATCACTGTTGTCGCCATTGTCACTGTTGTCACCATTGTTACCATTGTCACAGTTGTCACTGTTGTGACTGTTGTCACGGTTGTCACTCTTGTCACCGTTGTCACTGTTGTCACCATTGTCACCGTTGTCACTGTTGTCACTGTTGTCACAATTGTCACTGTTGTCATGGTAGTCCCTTTTGTCACAGTTGTCACCGTTGTCATTTTTGTCATCGTTGTCACTGTTGTCATTGCTGTCACTGTTGTCACCGTTGTCACTTTTGTCACAGTTGTCACTTTTGTCACTGTTGTCATTGTTGTCACTGTTGTGACCATTGTCACCGCTGTCACCCTTGTCACCTTTGTCACTATTTTACCATTGTGAATTTTGTCATTGGTTTCAACCTTGTCACTGTTGTCATTTTTGTCGCTGATGTCACCGTTATTAGTGTTGTCAACCTAATATGGAGAAGGCATTGTTTGATTGGCCAATCGTGTTGTAGTATGACATCAAAGCGAATTTTCTATTGATTTCTAGAGAGTTCTTTGGGCATGAAGTTTTTTTAGCTGAGCGTTGGCTTAGCCAACCTAAAGCCACACGCGTTTGTATTCGTTCAACAAACCAATCAAATTGCTCTATTTCCGTTCGTTGTCATACGAAAATTGCTCTGTCTAAGACCAGCAAGAAGGGGTCCTGAGAAAGCAAAATGAGAGAGCTGCCTACCCAAAGGACAAGCTACAATACAAGTTTTTTTGAGCCCTGATTTTGTCACATATTTTTCACCATCTTAAGCACGTGGCCAAACATCAAACTCAACTATTCTTGTCATTTTTTGTTATGAAAATTCATTATCGCTTTATATTTACTGCTCAGATGTATGGACTTCTGTCAGAGGTTCCAGAAGAATGTGATGAGGTATGTTGCAACACTGAGAAACAGCAATGCAACCCTCTACATTAACTTTGGTGATGTTAACCTGACAATGTTCTGTGGTTGACTTTCGTTGCACGATGTTGCTGATCCTTTGTTTGCTCATTGTAGACTTCATGCAGTGAAAAGGACATCAGATAGCAAGGTGAGAAAAACACCAAATACTTGACCATATTTGCAAAATTGCCAGTATGATGCAGTTGGGAATGCTATAATGAAGTAAGGGATGAAGAAATATGCCGTATGACAGAAACCTTTCTCTTAATGAACACCTTTAAAAGACAGACAATTTCCTTAAACAGAAATCTAAGGTTTGTCCTTGTCACGTTGTCAGTGTTGTCACCGTTGTCACTGTTCTCAGTGTTGTCACCGTTAACATCGTTTTCACCGTTGTCTCTGTTGTGACTGTTGTGACTGTTGTCACCGTTGTCACCGTTGTCACTGTTGTCGTTGGTGTCAACCTTGTCACTGTTGTCACCGTTGTCACTGTTGGCACTGTTGTCACTGTTGTCACTGTTGTCACTATTGTCACTGTTGTCACTTTTGTCACTGTTGTCACTGTTGTCACCATTGTCACTGTTGTCACTGTTGTCACTGTTGTCACCATTGTCACCGTTGTCACAGTTGTCACCCTTGTCACCGTTTTCACAGTTGTCACCTTTGTCACCGTTATTACTGTTGTCACTGTTGTCACCGTTTTTACCGTTCGCACTGTTGTCAGTGTTGTCACCTTGGTCATGGTTGTCGCTCTTGTTACTCTTGTCACTCTTGGCACCGTTGTCACCTTTGTCACTGTTGTCACCGTTGTCACCGTTGTTACTGTTGTCAGTGGTTTCACCGTGGTCACAGTTTTCGCCCTTGTCACTTATGTCACCCTTGTCAACGGTTTCACCGTCTTCACTGTTTTCACCGTTGTCACTGTTGTCATTAATGTCACCCTTATCATTGTTGTCATGGTTGTCACTTTTGCCACCGTTGTCACTGTTGTCACCATTGTCACGGTTGTCACCGGTCTTACTGTTGTCACTTGTGTCAACGTTGTCACTCTTGTCACCGATGTGAGTGTTGTAGCAGTTGTCAGTGTTGTCACAGTTGTCACCACTGTCATCGTTGTCGCCGTTGTCACCGTTGTTACTGTTGTCATCGTTGTCACCCTTGTCACTGTTGTCACTGTCGTCGCTGTTGTCACTGTTGTCACCGTTGTCACTGTTGTCATTGCTGTCACTGTTGTCACCATTGTCACTGTTGTCATTGTTGTCACTCTTGTCACTGTTGTCTCTGTTGTCATTAATGTCACTGTTGTTACTGTTGTCACCGCTGTCACTGCTGTCGCCGTTGTCACTGTTGTCACTGTTCGCACCATTGTCACTGTTCTCACCGCTTTCACTGTTGTCACCGTTGTCATTGCTGTAACTGTTGTCACAGTTGTCACTGTTCTCACTGTTGTCACTGTGTTCACTGTTGTCACCATTTTCACCGTTGTCACCATTGTCATCATTCTTACCATTGTCACTGTTGTCACTCCTGTCAATGTTGTCATTGGTGTTAACCTTGGCACTGTTGTCATCGTTATCACTGTTGTCACTGTTGTCACTTTTGTCATGGTTGTCACCCGTTTCATAATTGTCGCCGTTGTGACAGTTGTCACTTTTTTCACCGTTTTCACTGTTGTCACCCTTGTCACTTTTGTCACTGTTATCACCGTTGTCTCCTCTGTTACCGTTGTCACTGCTGTCACTTTTGTCACCGTTTTCACTGTTGTCACAGTTGTCACTGTTGTCACAATTGTCACTGTTTTCACTGTTGTCACCGTTGTCACTTTTTTAACCATTGTTACCATTGTCACTGTTGTCACTGTTGTCACTGTTGTCACCGTTATCACTGTTGTCACCAATGTCACTGTTGACACAGTTGTCACCTTTGTCACTGTTGTCATGGTTGTCACTGTTGTCACAATTGTGACCATTGTCACCTTTGTCACTGTTGTCACCATTGTCACCGTTCTCACTGTTGTCACCGTTGTCACCATTGTCACAGTTGTGACCGTTGTCACTGTTGTCACGGTTGTCACTCTTGTCACCGTTGTCACCGTTGTCATTGTTGTCACCATTCTCACCGTTGTCACTGTTGTCACTGTTGTCACCATTGTCACAATTGTGTTGTTGTCATGGTAGTCCCTTTTGTCACAGTTGTCACCGTTGTCACTGTTGTCATCGTTGTCAGTGTTCTCATTGCTGTCACTGTTGTCACCGTTGTCATTGTTGTCACAGTTGTCACTTTGTTACTGTTGTCATTGGTGTCACTGTTTTTACCGTTGTCACCGCTGTCACCCTTGTCACCATTGTCACTATTGTCACCATTGTGAATTTTGTCATTGGTGTTTACCTTGTCACTGTTGTCACCGTTGTCACTGTTTTCACTCTTGTCACTTTTGTCATGGTTGTCACGGGTTTCATCATTGTCACCGTTGTCACTGTTTTAACTGTTTTCAGACCTGTCACCTTGTCACTGTTTTCACTTTTGTCACCGTTGTCACTGTTGTCACCAATGTCACTGTTGTCAGTGTTGTCACCCTTCTCACTCTTGTCACGGTTGTCACTGTTGGAACTGTTGTTACCAATGTGTTCGTTGTCTCCGTTGTCACTGTTGTCACTGTTGTCACTATTGTCATCAATGTCACCGTTTTCACTGTTGTCACTCTTGTCACCGTTATTACTGTTGTCACTGTTGTCACCGTTGTCACTGTTGTCACCAATGTCACTGTTGTCACAGTTGTCACCGTTGTCACGGTTGTCACAGTTGTCACCGTTGTCACGGTTGTCACCATTCTCACTGTTGTCACAATTGTCACCGATGTCACTGTTGTCACCATTGTCACCGTTGTCACAGTTGTCACAGTTGTCTGTGTTGTCACGGTTTTCACTGTTGTCACCGTTGTCACCGTTGTCAATGTTGTCACTGTTTTCACCATTGTCACCGTTGTCACTGTTTTCACTGTTGTCACTGTTGTCACCGTGGTCACCATTCTCACCATTGTCACTGTTGTCACGGTCGTCAGTGTTGGCGCTGTTGGTAGCAATGTCTTTGTTGTCTCTATTTTCGCAGTTGTCACTGTTGTCACTGTTGTCATTGTTGTCACCATTGTCAACGTTTTTACTGTTGTCACAGTTGTCACTGTTGTCACTGCTGTCATGGTTGTCACTGTTGTTACAGTTGTCAGTGTTGTTACTGTTTTCACTGTTGTCACCGTTGTCACTATTGTCATCGTTGTCACTGTTGTCAATGTTGTCATTGGTGTCAACCTTGTCACTGTTGTCACCGTTGTCACTGTTGTGACTTTTGTCACTATTGTCTTTTTTGTCTTTTTTTTTATTTTTTATTTTTTTAATTTTTTTATTTTAACAAACAACAAATTAAATACAAGTTAAAAGTGACAAAAGAAAGAAAAACTACAAAACAAAAACAACAACAACAACAACAAAAAACATCAATTGAGAGGAGAGCAGCAGGCTAAAAGCAAATAGCGAAGTTGATACATCTGGTCCTTTTTTCTTTTTTCTCTCCCTACTTTTTCGTTTCCTTTTTTTTCCTTGAGTACAAGGGCACAGTCGAAACAAAACAAAAAAGAGATGTAGAGAAGATATTTATATTTAATTAGGTTTTGGAGACTCAGGTCAAAAGGCTTATATAAGGCAACAAGGGTTCCCATTTATTTTTGACAGTGGAGGCATTGTTTTCTATTTGATAAATGTGTTTCAAATAATGTAAAAAGTTGTTTAAATTGGGGGGGTGTTCTTTTGAGCGACAAAGCCAGATATGGTGCTTGGCAAGTAAGCAACAAAAATTGATTTGGAGTTTGTGTTTAGATCTATCTGGCCTCAGACCCAAAGCCGTATTTATGTGTAAGTAATTATGTTCACTTAAAGAAAGTTGGCAAGACTGCATCCACTTAAAAAGACTATCCCAAAAATTTTTTGTTTTTTCGCATCTCCAAAATAAGTGTATCAAGTTTTCCGTTTCCTTATTACAAAAAGAACACTTATCATCCTCTCTAAGTCCAACTTTTTTTAAGAAACCGTTAGTTGGTAACCGGCGATGTAACAATTTGAAGTTGAAAGTGATAAGTTTACTGCTCTTTGTGCATTGAAAGGATGTTTGATAAGCGACTTTCCAATTAATAATTTCCTTTGGGTTAAGATTGATGTCTTTGCGCCACTTTTCTTGACATGAAATTGGTCTTTCACAGTTTTTTGACACAATTTCTTGGTAGATAAATTTAGATGGCTTTTGACTCATAAGAAATTTTGAAAAGCGATTTTCATACTTAGATTGGGTTTTGGTGTTTTGTCTCCGTAGACGGTTGACTGCTGAGATTAATCCAAAGAAGGTTAGAGGTCGAACTTGCAAGTTATATTTAATCTGAAAAGCAGCAAGGGAAAAGAAATTGGAGGATTCATCCATTAAATGTTTAACTTGCGTAATACCCTTGGCAAGCCAGTCTTTATAAAAAACAGGCTTATTCTGAATTCTTATCAGAGAGTTTTGCCACAAAGGTGACGACAAAAGATGTTCTTCAGATACTATCGTTTCCCGGAAAAAAACTTCTGACCAAATTACAAGTATTTCTTTCACAAAAGGGTCTGATATTTTTAAGTTGTTAACATCTTTTTTGTTGAGATTTCCTTTTAGTATCACTTCGCCTCCATTTCTTTCAAGTTCGGAATCAAAGAGTCGCTTCCATTTACTGCGACTTTCAGGGTCCAGATATTTCTGGATCCATGTGGCTTTAAGAGATTTGTTAAAAGAAGCAATGTCGATCATTTTTAGTCCTCCTTCGGAATAGTCATTAATCATTATCTTTCGTTTGATTTTGTCTCCTTTATCATTCCATAGAAACTTATAGAAAATTGTGTTGATTTCTTTAATAGCTTCATGGTTAGTTTGCAGAGGTGAGAATATGTAGACTAACTGAGATGCAACCAGGCTCTTCAAAACTGCTATTTTCCCTAATAATGTAAGTCTGCGAAATTTCCAGCATTCTAGGATCGATCTAATTTTTTCAATTTTTATTTTTTTCTTTTTCTTTTTTTTTGTTTTTCTTGTCTTTTTTGTCTTGGTTGTCACTGGCTTCATCATTGTCGCCGTTTTGACAGTTTTCACTCTTTTCACCATTTTCACTGTTGTCACCCTTGTCACTTTGGTCACTGTTGTCACCAATGTCACCATTGTCAGTGTTGTTACTGTTGTCAGTTTTCTCACTGTTGTCACCGTTGTCACCATTGTCACTGTTGCACCGTTGTCACTGTAGTAACTGTTGTCACCATTGTCACCGTTGTCGCAGTTGTAACCGTTTTTACTGTTGTCAGCGTTGTCACTGTTGTCACCGCTTTCATCGCTGTCACCTTTGTCACTGTTGTCACCGTTGTCACTGTTGTTACTGCTGTCACTATTGTCACTGTTGTCACGGTTGTCCCTTTTGTCACATTTGTCACTGTTGTTACAGGTGTCACTGTTGTAACCGTTGTCACCGTTGTCACCATTATCACCATTGTCACCGTTGTCACTGTTTTCACCGTTTTCTCTGTTGTCACCCTTGTCACTGGTGTTACTGTTGTCACCATTGTCACTGTTGTTACTGTTCTCAGTGTTCTCACTGCTGTCAACGTTGTCTCCGTTGTCACTGTTGTCACTGTTATCACTTTTGTGGCTGTTGTAACTGTTGTCACCATTGTCACCATTGTCACTGTTGTCAGTGTTGTCACTGTTGTCACTGCTGTCACTGTTGTCACCGTTGTCACTGTTGTCACAGTTGTCACCGTTGTCACTGTTTTCACGGTTGTCAGTGTTGGCACTGTTCTTAGCGATGTCTCCATATTCTCTGTTTTCACCGTTGTCACTGTTTTCACCTTTGTCACCGTTGTCACTTTTGTCACTGTTGTCACGGTTGTCACTGTTGTCACCGTTTTCACCATTGTCAACGTTGTCACTGATGTCACCGTTGTCACCATTGTCACTGTTGTCACGGTTGTCCCTTTTGTTACAGTTTTCACTGTTGTCACTGTTGTCACCGTTGTCGCCGTTGTCATTGCTGTTACTGTGGTCACCATTGTCAATGTCGTCGCAGTTGTAACCGTTGTCACTGTTGTCACCGCTTTCATCGTTGTCACTGTTGTCACTGTTGTCACCGTCGTCACCGTTGTTACTGCTGTCACCATTGTCACTGTTGTCACCGTTGTCTTGATTGTCAGCATTGTCACTGTTGTCACTATTGTCCCTTTTGTCACAGTTCTAACCGTTGTCACTGTTGTCACTGTTTTTGCTGTTGTCACCGTTGTCACCGTTGTCCTTGCTGTTACTGTGGTCACCGTTGTCACTGTTGTCGCAGTTGTAACCGTTGTCACTGTTATCACCATTGTCAGCGTTGTCACTGTTGTCACCGTTGTCATCATTGTCACAGTTGTCACCGTTGTTACTCTTGTCACTCTTGTCACTGTTGTCACTGTTGTCACCGTTGTCACCATTGTCACCATTGTCACTGTTGTCACGGTTGTCCCTTTTGTCACAGTTGCCACTATTGTCACTGTTGTCACCGTTGTCACCGTTGTCATTGCTGTTAGTGTTGTCACCGTTGTCACTGTTGTCAGCGTTGTCACTAATGTCACCGGTTTCACCGTTTTCACCGTTGTCACTGTTTTCACCGTTGTCACCGTTGTCACTTTTGTCACCATTGTCACTGTTGTCACGGTTGTCATCATTGTCACGGTTCTCACTGTTGTTATGGTTGTCACCGTTGTCACCATTGTCACCATTGGCACCATTGTCACTGTTGTCTCTGTTGTCACTGTTGTCACTGTTGTCACTTTTGTCACTGTTGTCACCAGTGTCACCATTGTCATTGCTGCTCATCGTTGTCACAGTTTTCACAGTTGTAACTGTTTTCACTGTTGTCAGCGTTGTCACTGTTGTCACCGCTTTCACCGTATTCACTGTTGTCACTGTTTTTACCGTTGTCACCGTTGTCACTGCTGTCACCATTGTCACTGTTGTCACGGTTTTCCCTTTTGCCACAGTTGTCACTGTTGTCACGGTTGTCACTGTTGTCACGGTTGTAACTGTTGTCAGCATTATCACCAATCTCACTGTTGTCACTATTGTCATCCTTGTAGTCCTATTGTCATCCCTGTAGTCACGGTTGTCAGTGTTGGCATTGTTGTTACCGATGTCTTCGTTGTCTCCGTTGTCACTGTTGTCACTGTTGTCACCTTTATCACCGTTGTCCTTGCTGTTCCATTTGTCCCCGTTGTCACTGTTGTCGCAGTTGTCACTGTTGTCAGTGTTGTGACTGTTGAGACTGTTGTCACTGTTTTCACCTTTGTCACCGTTGTCACCGTTGTCACTGTTGTCACCGTTGTTACTGCTGTCACTAATGTCACTGTTGTCACAGTTGTCACTGTTCTCACTGGTGTCACTGTTGTCACTGTTGTCACCATTGTCAGCGTTGTCAGCATTGTCACCGTTGTCACTGTTGTCACTGTTGTCGCTCTTGTCACCGTTGTCACTGTTGTTACCGTTGTCACCCTTGTCAATGTCGTCACTGGTGTCAACTTTGTCACTGTTGTCACCGTTGTCACTGTTGTTACTGTTGTCACTGTTGTCATGGTTGTCACCAGTTTCCTTATTCTCGCCATTCTGACAGTTGTCACTGTTTTCACCGTTGTCACTGTTGTCACCCTTGTCGCTTTGGTCACTTTTGTCACCGTTGTTACCGTTGTCACCATTGTCACTGTTGTTACTGTAGTCGATATTCTCACTGTTGTCACTGTTGTCACCGGTGGCTCTGTTGTCACTGTTGTCACTGTTTTAACTGTTTTCACCATCGTCACAGTTGTCACTGTTGTCACCATTGTCACTGTTGTTACGGTTGTCGATATTCTCACTGTTGTCACTGTTGTCACCGTTGGCTCTGTTGTCACTGTTGTCACTGTTTTAACTGTTTTCACCATTGTCACAGTTGTCACTGTTGTCACCATTTTGACCGTTTTCACTGTTGTCACTGTTATCTTGGTTGTCACTGTTGTCACTGTTCTCACCATTGTCACTGCTGTCACTGTTGTCACTGTTGTCACTGTGTTTACAGTTTTCACCATTGTCACTGTTGTCATCGGTCTCACTGTTGTCACCGTTGTCACTGTTGTCGCTGTTGTCACTTTCTTCACCGTTGTCACTGTTGTCACGGTTTTCATGGTTGTCAGTGTTGGCACTGTTGTTACCGATGTCTCCGTTGTCTCCTTTGTCAGTGTTGTCAGTGTTGTCGCTGTTGTCACCGTTGTCACCTTTGTCACTGTTGTCACTGTTGTCACCTTTGTCACACTTGTAGCTGTTGTCAGCGTTGTCACCGTTATTATTGCTGTCACTGTTGTCACCTATGTCACAGTTGTCACCGTTGTCACTGTTGTCACTGTTGTCACCGTTGTCACTGTTGTCACTGATGTCACCGCCGTCACCGTTGTCACCATTGTCACTGTTGTCACTGTTGTCACAGTTGTCACTGCTGTCACTGTTGTCACTGTTGTCACAGTTGTCACTGTTCTCGCTGTTGTCACTATTGTCACTGTTGTCATGGTTGTGAGTGTTAGCAGTTGTTACCGATGTCTCAGTTGTCTCCGTTGTCTCCGTTGTCTCCGTTGTCACTGTTGTCACCGTTGTCACGGTTGTCACTGTTGTCACTTTTGTCACTGCTGTCACTGTGGTCAGTGTTGTCACTATTGTCATCGTTGTTACTGTTGTCACCATTGTCACCATTGTCATTGATGTCACCCTTATCATTGTTGTCACTGTTGTCACCCTTGTCACTGATGTCACCGTTGTGACTCTTGTCACGGTTGTCACTGTTGTCACCGTTGTCACTGTTGTCACTGTTGTCATCATTGTCACCGTTGGCACCTTTTTCACGTTCGTCAGTGTTGGCGCTGTTGGTGCCAATGTCTCTGTTGTCTCTATTTTCGCAATTGTCACTGTTGTCACTGTTGTTATTGTTGTCACCATTGTGAACGTCTTTACTGTTGTCACAGTTGTCACTGTTGTCACTGCTGTCACGGTTGTCACTGTTGTTACAGTTGTCAGTGTTGTTACTGTTGTCACCGTACTCACCGTTGTCAATGTTGTCACTGGTGTCAACTTTGTCACTGTTGTCACCGTTGTCACTGTTGTTACTGTTGTCACTGTTGTCATGGTTGTCACCAGTTTCCTTATTCTCGCCATTCTGACAGTTGTCACTGTTTTCACCGTTGTCACTGTTGTCACCCTTGTCGCTTTGGTCACTTTTGTCACCGTTGTTACCGTTGTCACCATTGTCACTGTTGTTACTGTAGTCGATATTCTCACTGTTGTCACTGTTGTCACCGGTGGCTCTGTTGTCACTGTTGTCACTGTTTTAACTGTTTTCACCATTGTCACAGTTGTCACTGTTGTCACCATTGTCACTGTTGTTACGGTTGTCGATATTCTCACTGTTGTCACTGTTGTCACCGTTGGCTCTGTTGTCACTGTTGTCACTGTTTTAACTGTTTTCACCATTGTCACAGTTGTCACTGTTGTCACTGTTATCTTGGTTGTCACTGTTGTCACTGTTATCTTGGTTGTCACTGTTGTCACTGTTCTCACCATTGTCACTGCTGTCACTGTTGTCACTGTTGTCACTGTGTTTACAGTTTTCACCATTGTCACTGTTGTCATCGGTCTCACTGTTGTCACCGTTGTCACTGTTGTCGCTGTTGTCACTTTCTTCACCGTTGTCACTGTTGTCACGGTTTTCATGGTTGTCAGTGTTGGCACTGTTGTTACCGATGTCTCCGTTGTCTCCTTTGTCAGTGTTGTCAGTGTTGTCGCTGTTGTCACCGTTGTCACCTTTGTCACTGTTGTCACTGTTGTCACCTTTGTCACACTTGTAGCTGTTGTCAGCGTTGTCACCGTTATTATTGCTGTCACTGTTGTCACCTATGTCACAGTTGTCACCGTTGTCACTGTTGTCACTGTTGTCACCGTTGTCACTGTTGTCACTGATGTCACCGCCGTCACCGTTGTCACCATTGTCACTGTTGTCACTGTTGTCACAGTTGTCACTGCTGTCACTGTTGTCACTGTTGTCACAGTTGTCACTGTTCTCGCTGTTGTCACTATTGTCACTGTTGTCATGGTTGTGAGTGTTAGCAGTTGTTACCGATGTCTCAGTTGTCTCCGTTGTCTCCGTTGTCTCCGTTGTCACTGTTGTCACCGTTGTCACGGTTGTCACTGTTGTCACTTTTGTCACTGCTGTCACTGTGGTCAGTGTTGTCACTATTGTCATCGTTGTTACTGTTGTCACCATTGTCACCATTGTCATTGATGTCACCCTTATCATTGTTGTCACTGTTGTCACCCTTGTCACTGATGTCACCGTTGTGACTCTTGTCACGGTTGTCACTGTTGTCACCGTTGTCACTGTTGTCACTGTTGTCATCATTGTCACCGTTGGCACCTTTTTCACGTTCGTCAGTGTTGGCGCTGTTGGTGCCAATGTCTCTGTTGTCTCTATTTTCGCAATTGTCACTGTTGTCACTGTTGTTATTGTTGTCACCATTGTGAACGTCTTTACTGTTGTCACAGTTGTCACTGTTGTCACTGCTGTCACGGTTGTCACTGTTGTTACAGTTGTCAGTGTTGTTACTGTTGTCACCGTACTCACCGTTGTCAATGTTGTCATTGGTGTCAACCTTGTCACTGTTGTCACCGTTGTCACTGCTGTGACCTTTGTCACTATTGTCTTTTTTGTTGTCACCGGCTTCATCATTGTCGCCGTTGTGACAGTTTTCACTCTTTTCAAAATTTTCACTGTTGTCACCCTTGTCACTTTGGTCACTGTTGTCAGCAATGTCACCATTGTCACTGTTGTTACTGTTGTCAGTTTTCTCACTGTTGTCACCATTGTCACCGTTGTCACTGTTTCCACTGTTGTCACTGCAGTAACTGAGTTCACCCTTTTCACCGTTGTCACTGTTTTCACTATTGTCACTGCTGTCACTGCTGTCATTGTTGTCACTGTTGTCACAGTTGTCACCGTTGTCACAGTTGTCAGTTTTGGCACTTTTGTTACCTATGTCCCCATTGTCTCCGTTGTCAATGTTGTAACTGTTGTCACCGTTATCACCGTTGTCACTGTTGTCACTGTTGTGAATTTTGTCATTGGTGTCAACCTTGTCACTGTTGTCACCGTTGTCACAGTTGTCACTGTTGTCACCGTTGTCACTGTTGTCACCGTTGTCACTGTTGTTACCGTTGCCACTGTTTTCACTGTTGTCACTGTTGTCACCGTTGTCACAATTGTCAGCATTGTCACTGTTGTCACCGTTGTCCTTTTTGTCACAGTTCTAACCATTGTCACTGTTGTCACTGTTTTTACTGTTGTCACCGTTGTCACCGTTCTCCTTGGTGTTACTGTGGTCACCGTTGTCACTGTTGTCGCAGTTGTAACCGTTGTCACTGTTATCACCATTGTGACCGTTGTCACTGTTGTCACCATTGTCACCATTGTCACTGTTGTCACGGTTGTCCCTTTTGTCACAGT
This sequence comes from Porites lutea, assembly GCF_958299795.1. Lineage (NCBI taxonomy): Eukaryota > Metazoa > Cnidaria > Anthozoa > Scleractinia > Poritidae > Porites > Porites lutea. The sequence goes on along the minus strand of NC_133203.1, from coordinate 5,264,730 downwards.
TGCCACCGTTGTCACTGTTGTCACTGTTGTCATTGCTTTTAGTCTGGTCACCGTTGTCACTGTTGTCGCAGTTGTATCCGTTGTCACCGTTGTTAGCGTTGTCACTGTTGTCACAGGTTTCACCGTTTTCACCATTGTCACTGTTGTCACCATTGTCACGGTTGTCACTGTTAGGACGGTTGTCACCGTTGTCACCGTTGTCACCATTGCCACCATTGTCACTGTTGTCTCTCTTGTCACTGTTGTCATTGTTGTCACTGTTGTCACTGTTGTCACCAGTGTCACCGTTGTCATTGCTGGTCACCGTTGTCACTGTTTTCGCAGTTGTAACTGTTGTCACTGTTGTCAGCGTTGTCACTGTTGTCACCGCTTTCACCGTTGTCACTGTTGTCACTGTTTCTTACCATTGTCACCGTTGTCACTGTTGTCACCATTGTCACTGTTGTCACGGTTGTCCCTTTTCCCACAGTTGTCACTGTTGTGACGGTCGTCACTGTTGTCACTGTTGTAACTGTTGTCACCATTATCATTAATCTCACTGTTGTCACTATTGTCATCCTTGTAGTCCTATTGTCATCCCTGTAGTCACGGTTGTCAGTGTTGGCATTGTTTTTACCGATGTCTTCGTTGTCTCCGTTGTCACTGTTGTCACTGTTGTCACCGTTGTCACCGTTGTCATTGCGGTTCCATTTGTCCCCGTTGTCACTGTTGTCGCAGTTGTCAGCGTTGTGACTGTTGTGACTGTTGTCACTGTTTTCACCTCTGTCACCGTTGTCACCGTTGTCACCGTTGTCACCGTTGTCACTGGTTTCACTGTTGTCACTGTAGTCACAGTTGTCACTGTTCTCACTGTTCTCACTGGTGTCACTGTTGTCACTGTTGTCACCATTGTCACCGTTGTCAGCATTGTCACCGTTGTCACTGTTTTCACTGTTGTCACTGTTGTCACTGTTGTCACTGTTGTTACCGTTGTCACCCTTGTCAATGTCGTCATTGGTGTCACCGTTGTCACTGTTGTCACCGTTGTCACTGTTGTTACTGTTGTCACTGTTGTCACTGTTGTCATGGTTGTCACCGGTTTCCTAATTCTCGCCATTGTGACACTTGTCATTGTTTTCACCGTTGTCACTGTTCTCACCCTTGTCGCCTTGGTCACTTTTGTCACTGTTGTCACCATTGTCACTGTTGTTACTGTTGTCGATGTTCTTACTGTTGTCACTAATGTCACCGTTGGCTCTGTTGTCAGTGTTGTCACTGTTGTCACCATTGTCTCCGTTTTCACTGTTGTCAGTGTTATCTTGGTTGTCACTGTTGTCACTGTTGTCACTGTTGTCACCATTGTCACTGCTGTCACTGTTGTCACTGTTGTCACTGTTTTAACAGTTTTCACCATTGTCACTGTTGTCATCGGTCTCACTGTTGTCACCGTTGTCACTGTTGTCGCTGTTGTCACTATTTTCACTGTCGTCACTGTTGTCACCATTGTCACTGTTTTCACGGTTGTCATGGTTGTCAGTGTTGGCACAGTTGTTACCGATGTCTCCGTTGTCTCCTTTGTCAGTGTTGTCAGTGTTGTCGCTGTTGTCACCGTTGTCACCTTTGTCACTGTTGTCACTGTTGTCACCTTTGTCACCATTGTCACTGTTGTCAGCGTTGTCACCGTTATCATTGCTGTCACTGTTGTCACCTTTGTCACAGTTGTCACCGTTGTCACTGTTGTCACTGTTATCACCGTTGTCAGTGTTGTCACTGTTGTCACTGATGTCACCGCTGTCACCGTTGTCACCATTGTCACTGTTTTCACTGTTGTCACCGTTGTCACTGCTGTCACTGTTGTCACTGTTGTCACAGTTGTCACTGTTCTCGCTGTTGTCACCATTGTCACTGTTGTCATGGTTGTCAGTGTTAGCAGTTGTTACCGATGTCTCCGTTGCCACTGTTGTCACTGCTGTCACTGTTGTCACCGTTGTCACTGTTGTCACTGTTGTTACTATTGTCACCTTTGAAACCGTTGTCACCGTTGGGAGCGGTTTCACCGTCGTCATTGTTGTCACCGTTGTCACCATTGTCATTGATGTCACCCTTATTATTGTTGTCACTGTTGTCACTGTTGTCACTTTGTCACCCTTGTCACTGTTGTCACCGTTGTCACGGTTGTCATCCCTCTTACTGTTTTCTCTGGTGTCAACGTTTTCGCTCGTCATCGTTGTCACCGTTGTCACCGTTGTCAGCAGTGTTACCGTTGTCACTGTTGTCACTGTTGTCGCCGTTGTCACCGTTGTCGCCATTGTCACTGTTGTAACCATTGTTACCATTGTCACAGTTGTCACCGTTGTTACTGTTGTCACGGTTGTTACTCTTGGCACCGTTGTCACTGTTGTCACAATTGTCACTGTTGTCATGGCAGTCCCTTTTGTCACAGTTGTCACCGTTGTCACTTTTGTCATCGTTGTCACTGTTGTCACCGTTGTTACTGTTATCACCTTTGTCACCGTTGTCACCATTGGGAGCGGTTTCACCGTCGTCATTGTTGTCACCGTTGTCACCATTGTCATTGATGTCACCCTTATTATTGTTCTCACTGTTGTCACTGTTGTCACTTTGTCACCCTTGTCACTGTTGTCACCGTTGTCACGGTTGTCATCCCTCTTACTGTTTTCTCTGGTGTCAACGTTTTCGCTCTTGTCATCGTTGTCACCGTTGTCAGCAGTGTTACCCTTGTCACTGTTGTCACTGTTGTCGCCGTTGTCACCGTTGTCGCTATTGTCACTGTTGTAACCATTGTTACCATTGTCACAGTTGTCACCGTTGTCACTGTTGTCACGGTTGTCACTCTTGTCACCGTTGTCACTGTTGTCACCATTGTCACCGTTGTCACTGTTGTCACTGTTGTCACAATTTTCACTGTTGTCATGGTAGTCCCTTTTGTCACAGTTGTCACCGTTGTCACTTTTGTCATCGTTGTCACTGTTGTCATTGCTGTCACTGTTGTCACCGTTGTCACTTTTGTCACAGTTGTCACTTTTGTCACTGTTGTCATTGTTGTCACTGTTGTGACTGTTGTCACCGCTGTCACCCTTGTCACCTTTGTCACTATTGTTACCATTGTGAATTTTGTCATTGGTTTCAACCTTGTCACTGTTGTCAGCGTTGTCACTGTTGTCACCGGTTTCACCGTCTTCACCGTTCTCACTGTTTTCACCGTTGTCACCGTTGTCACTTCTGTCACCATTGTCACTGTTGTCACGGTTGTCCGTTTTCCCACAGTTGTCACTGTTGTCCTGGTTGTCACTGTTGTCACGGTTGTCACTGTTGTCACCATTGTCACCATTGCCACCATTGTCACTGTTGTCTCTGTTCACCCCTGTTGTCATTGTTGTCACTGTTGTCACTGTTTTCACCTTTGTCACCATTGTCACTGTTGTCACTGTTGTCACGGTTTTCGCTGTTGTCACCATTTTCACCGTTGTTACCGTTGTCACTAGTGTCACCGTTGTCACCATTGTCACCATTGTCACTGTGGTCACGGTTGTCCCTTTTGTGACAGTTGTCACCGTTGTCACTGTTGTCACTGTTGTCACCGTTGTCACCGTTGTCATTGCTATTACTGTGGTCATCGTTGTCCCTGTTGTAGGAGTTGTAACCGTTTTTACTCTTGTCAACGTTGTCACTGTTGTTACTGCTGTCACTATTGTCACTGTTGTCACGGTTGTCCCTTTTGTCACAGTTGTCACTGTTGTCACAGGTGTCACTGTTGTCACCGGGTTCACCGTTGTCACCATTATCAGCATTGTCACCGTTGTCACTGTTGTCACTGTTGTCATTGTTGTCAGTGTTGTCACCGTTGTCACTGTTGTCACTGTTGTCACTTTTTTCATGGTTGTCACCGGCTTCATCATTGCCGTCCTGACAGTTGTCACTGTTTTCACCGTTTTCACTGTTGTCACCCTTTTCACTTTTGTCAGTGTTGTAACCATTGTCACCATTGTCAACCTTGTCAGCGTTGTCAGCGTTGTCACTGTTATCACTGTTGTCATACTTGTCACCTTGACACTGTTGTCAGTGTTGTCACCGTTGTCACCGTTGTCACTGTTTTCACCATTGTTACCGTTGTCACTGTTGTCACTGTTGTCACCGTTGTCATTGTTGTCACCAATGTCACTGTTGTCACAGTGGTCACCGTTGTCACTGTTGTCACTGTTTTCACTGTTGTCACTGTTGTTACCGTTGTCACCGTTGTCACCATTGTCACCGTTGTCACTGTTGTCACTGTTGTCACCGTTGTCACAGTTGTCACCGTTGTCACTGTTGTCACGGTTGTCACTGTTGTCACCATTGGCACCGTTGTCAATGTTGTCACTGTTGTCACCATTGTCACCATTGTCACTGTTGTCAATGTTGTCACTGTTGTCACCGTTGTCACCATTCTCACCATTGTCACTGTTGTCACGGTTGTCATTAGAGGATGTTAGCATCAACAACGAGTACGAATACGAGAACGACTTGAAGCCGTACTCGTACTCGAAGTCGTTTTCTCAGCTTTCTATGTTAGCGATGACACCGAGTTCGAGTTTATAGAAAATAAAATTATGGGATTTCGCATGACTGGGCGCCAAATTTGAGTCGAGGTAGCGCTTCCACAACAATTTCAAAAACAAAAAATGACTCTAAAAAACGTTCAAGACTGCTTGTTAATCGATTTTTCGAGGTAACTCGAAGGATGGTTAGTCGCGGTCTTAAAACACGCTAAAACCCATCAAATTCAACACAGCAACCACACTGGATAAAGAAGTAAGTATTCTTTATTGATATCTTCGACTGTTGGGATATTGTCGACCAAATAATGGCAATTTTCGAAGTTATTTCATGAGCCTGTGAGGCCTGTGGAGAGACATGAAACTTTCCCGGGTAAATGCAAATTTACCCTGTGTAGGAAATATCGCGTTCGGTTGCTTTTCCTCGACTTCAAAAGCAGTATTTTACATAAAACATCATAAGGAATGTTAAAGATGATAAAGAGAGGCTAGAAACGAAAAGAAACTGCATTAAACGATCGGAATTTACCTTTGAAAACCAGCTCTTCGCAGTCGTTCTACCCACTTCGAGTTTTTAGTGAGAACTCGTCGTAGTGCAACTTGAAAGGACGACTTGAAAACGTGGAGATGCGCAGAACGGATGCGCAGTACGCAAAATCGCTGATCTCGTTCTAGAACTCGTACTCGTTGTCCATGCTAACATCCTCTATTGTTGTCAGCGTTGTCAACGTCTTTACTGTTGTCACTGTTGTCACTGCTGTCACGGTTGTCACTGTTGTCACAGTTGTCAGTGTTGTTACTGTTGTCACTGTTGTCACCGTTGTCACTGTTGTTACCGTTGCCACTGTTGTCACTGTTGTCAGTGTTGTCACCGTTGTCACAATTGTCAGCATTGTCACTGTTGTCACCGTTGTCCTTTTTGTCACAGTTCTAACCGTTGTCACTGTTGTCACTGTTTTTACTGTTGTCACCGTTGTCACCGTTCTCCTTGGTGTTACTGTGGTCACCGTTGTCACTGTTGTCGCAGTTGTAACCGTTGTCACTGTTATCACCATTGTCACCGTTGTCACTGTTGTCACCATTGTCACGATTGTCACTGTTGTCACGGTTGTCCCTTTTGTCACAGTTGCCACCGTTGTCACTGTTGTCACTGTTGTCACCGTTGTCATTGCTTTTAGTCTGGTCACCGTTGTCACTGTTGTCGCAGTTGTATCCGTTGTCACCGTTGTTAGCGTTGTCACTGTTGTCACCGGTTTCACCGTTTTCACCATTGTCACTGTTGTCACCATTGTCACGGTTGTCACTGTTAGGACGGTTGTCACCGTTGTCACCGTTGTCACCATTGCCACCATTGTCACTGTTGTCTCTGTTTTCACTGTTGTCATTGTTGTCACTGTTGTCACTGTTGTCACCAGTGTCACCGTTGTCATTGCTGGTCACCGTTGTCACTGTTTTCGCAGTTGTAACTGTTGTCACTGTTGTCAGCGTTGTCACTGTTGTCACCGCTTTCACCGTTGTCACTGTTGTCACTGTTTCTTACCATTGTCACCGTTGTCACTGTTGTCACCATTGTCACTGTTGTCACGGTTGTCCCTTTTCCCACAGTTGTCACTGTTGTGACGGTCGTCACTGTTGTCACTGTTGTAACTGTTGTCACCATTATCATTAATCTCACTGTTGTCACTATTGTCATCCTTGTAGTCCTATTGTCATCCCTGTAGTCACGGTTGTCAGTGTTGGCATTGTTTTTACCGATGTCTTCGTTGTCTCCGTTGTCACTGTTGTCACTGTTGTCACCGTTGTCACCGTTGTCATTGCGGTTCCATTTGTCCCCGTTGTCACTGTTGTCGCAGTTGTCAGCGTTGTGACTGTTGTGACTGTTGTGACTGTTTTCACCTCTGTCACCGTTGTCACCGTTGTCACTGTTGTCACCGTTGTCACTGGTTTCACTGTTGTCACTGTAGTCACAGTTGTCACTGTTCTCACTGTTCTCACTGGTGTCACTGTTGTCACTGTTGTCACCATTGTCACCGTTGTCAGCATTGTCACCGTTGTCACTGTTTTCACTGTTGTCACTGTTGTCACTGTTGTCACTGTTGTTGCCATTGTCACCCTTGTCAATGTCGTCATTGGTGTCAACGTTGTCACTGTTGTCACCGTTGTCACTGTTGTTACTGTTGTCACTGTTGTCACTGTTGTCATGGTTGTCACCGGTTTCCTAATTCTCGCCATTGTGACACTTGTCATTGTTTTCACCGTTGTCACTGTTCTCACCCTTGTCGCCTTGGTCACTTTTGTCACTGTTGTCACCATTGTCACTGTTGTTACTGTTGTCGATGTTCTTACTGTTGTCACTAATGTCACCGTTGGCTCTGTTGTCAGTGTTGTCACTGTTGTCACCATTGTCTCCGTTTTCACTGTTGTCACTGTTATCTTGGTTGTCACTGTTGTCACTGTTGTCACTGTTGTCACCATTGTCACTGCTGTCACTGTTGTCACTGTTGTCACTGTTTTAACAGTTTTCACTATTGTCACTGTTGTCATCGGTCTCACTGTTGTGACCGTTGTCACTGTTGTCGCTGTTGTCACTATTTTCACTGTCGTCACTGTAGTCACCATTGTCACTGTTTTCACGGTTGTCATGGTTGTCAGTGTTGGCACAGTTGTTACCGATGTCTCTGTTGTCTCTTTTGTGAGTGTTGTCAGTGTTGTCGCTGTTGTCACCGTTGTCACCTTTGTCACTGTTGTCACTGTTGTCACCTTTGTCACCATTGTCACTGTTGTCAGCGTTGTCACCGTTATCATTGCTGTCACTGTTGTCACCTTTGTCACAGTTGTCACCGTTGTCACTGTTGTCACTGTTATCACCGTTGTCAGTGTTGTCACTGTTGTCACTGATGTCACCGCTGTCACCGTTGTCACCATTGTCACTGTTTTCACTGTTGTCACCGTTGTCACTGCTGTCACTGTTGTCACTGTTGTCACAGTTCTCACTGTTCTCGCTGTTGTCACCATTGTCACTGTTGTCATGGTTGTCAGTGTTAGCAGTTGTTACCGATGTCTCCGTTGCCACTGTTGTCACTGCTGTCACTGTTGTCACCGTTGTCACTGTTGTCACTGTTGTTACTATTGTCACCTTTGTCACCGTTGTCACCGTTGGGAGCGGTTTCACCGTCGTCATTGTTGTCACCGTTGTCACCATTGTCATTGATGTCACCCTTATTATTGTTGTCACTGTTGTCACTGTTGTCACTTTGTCACCCTTGTCACTGTTGTCACCGTTGTCACGGTTGTCATCCCTCTTACTGTTTTCTCTGGTGTCAACGTTTTCGCTCGTCATCGTTGTCACAGTTGTCACCGTTGTCAGCAGTGTTACCCTTGTCACTGTTGTCACTGTTGTCGCCGTTGTCACCGTTGTCGCCATTGTCACTGTTGTAACCATTGTTACCATTGTCACAGTTGTCACCGTTGTCACTGTTGTCACGGTTGTTACTCTTGGCACCGTTGTCACTGTTGTCACCATTGTCACCGTTGTCACTGTTGTCACTGTTGTCACAATTGTCACTGTTGTCATGGTAGTCCCTTTTGTCACAGTTGTCACCGTTGTCACTTTTGTCATCGTTGTCACTGTTGTCACCGTTGTTACTGTTATCACCTTTGTCACCGTTGTCACCATTGGGAGCGGTTTCACCATCGTCATTGTTGTCACCGTTGTCACCATTGTCATTGATGTCACCCTTATTATTGTTCTCACTGTTGTCACTGTTGTCACTTTGTCACCCTTGTCACTGTTGTCACGGTTGTCATCCCTCTTACTGTTTTCTCTGGTGTCAACGTTTTCGCTCTTGTCATCGTTGTCACCGTTGTCAGGAGTGTTACCCTTGTCACTGTTGTCACTGTTGTCGCCGTTGTCACCGTTGTCGCTATTGTCACTGTTGTAACCATTGTTACCATTGTCTCAGTTGTCACCGTTGTCACTGTTGTCACGGTTGTCACTCTTGTCACCGTTGTCACTGTTGTCACCATTGTCACCGTTGTCACTGTTGTCACTGTTTCACAATTTTCACTGTTGTCATGGTAGTCCCTTTTGTCACAGTTGTCACCGTTGTCACTTTTGTCATCGTTGTCACTGTTGTCATTGCTGTCACTGTTGTCACCATTGTCACTTTTGTCACAGTTGTCACTTTTGTCACTGTTGTCATTGTTGTCACTGTTGTGACTGTTGTCACCGCTGTCACCCTTGTCACCTTTGTCACTATTGTTACCATTGTGAATTTTGTCATTGGTTTCAACCTTGTCACTGTTGTCAGCGTTGTCACTGTTGTCACCGGTTTCACCGTCTTCACCGTTCTCACTGTTTTCACCGTTGTCACCGTTGTCACTTCTGTCACCATTGTCACTGTTGTCACGGTTGTCCGTTTTCCCACAGTTGTCACTGTTGTCCTGGTTGTCACTGTTGTCACGGTTGTCACTGTTGTCACGGTTGTCACTGTTGTCACCATTGTCACCATTGCCACCATTGTCACTGTTGTCTCTGTTCACCCCTGTTGTCATTGTTGTCACTGTTGTCACTGTTTTCACCTTTGTCACCATTGTCACTGTTGTCACTGTTGTCACTGTTCTCACGGTTTTCGCTGTTGTCACCATTTTCACCGTTGTTACCGTTGTCACTAGTGTCACCGTTGTCACCATTGTCACCATTGTCACTGTTGTCACGGTTGTCCCTTTTGTGACAGTTGTCCCTGTTATCACTGTTGTCACTGTTGTCACCGTTGTCACCGTTGTCATTGCTATTACTGTGGTCATCGTTGTCCCTGTTGTAGGAGTTGTAACCGTTTTTACTCTTGTCAACGTTGTCACTGTTGTTACTGCTGTCACTATTGTCACTGTTGTCACGGTTGTCCCTTTTGTCACAGTTGTCACTGTTGTCACAGGTGTCACTGTTGTCACCGGGTTCACCGTTGTCACCATTATCAGCATTGTCACCGTTGTCACTGTTGTCACTGTTGTCATTGTTGTCAGTGTTGTCACCGTTGTCACTGTTGTCACTGTTGTCACTTTTGTCATGGTTGTCACCGGCTTCATCATTGTCGCCGTCCTGACAGTTGTCACTGTTTTCACCGTTTTCACTGTTGTCACCCTTTTCACTTTTGTCAGTGTTGTAACCATTGTCACCATTGTCAACCTTGTCAGCGTTGTCAGCGTTGTCACTGTTATCACTGTTGTCATACTTGTCACCTTGACACTGTTGTCAGTGTTGTCACCGTTGTCACCGTTGTCACTGTTTTCACCATTGTTACCGTTGTCACTGTTGTCACTGTTGTCACCGTTGTCATTGTTGTCACCAATGTCACTGTTGTCACAGTGGTCACCGTTGTCACTGTTGTCACTGTTTTCACTGTTGTCACTGTTGTTACCGTTGTCACCGTTGTCACCATTGTCACCGTTGTCACTGTTGTCACTGTTGTCACCGTTGTCACAGTTGTCACCGTTGTCACTGTTGTCACGGTTGTCACTGTTGTCACCATTGGCACCGTTGTCAATGTTGTCACTGTTGTCACCATTGTCACCATTGTCACTGTTGTCAATGTTGTCACTGTTGTCACCGTTGTCACCATTCTCACCATTGTCACTGTTGTCACGGTTGTCATTAGAGGATGTTAGCATCAACAACGAGTACGAATACGAGAACGACTTGAAGCCGTACTCGTACTCGAAGTCGTTTTCTCAGCTTTCTATGTTAGCGATGACACCGAGTTCGAGTTTATAGAAAATAAAATTATGGGATTTCGCATGACTGGGCGCCAAATTTGAGTCGAGGTAGCGCTTCCACAACAATTTCAAAAACAAAAAATGACTCTAAAAAACGTTCAAGACTGCTTGTTAATCGATTTTTCGAGGTAACTCGAAGGATGGTTAGTCGCGGTCTTAAAACACGCTAAAACCCATCAAATTCAACACAGCAACCACACTGGATAAAGAAGTAAGTATTCTTTATTGATATCTTCGACTGTTGGGATATTGTCGACCAAATAATGGCAATTTTCGAAGTTATTTCATGAGCCTGTGAGGCCTGTGGAGAGACATGAAACTTTCCCGGGTAAATGCAAATTTACCCTGTGTAGGAAATATCGCGTTCGGTTGCTTTTCCTCGACTTCAAAAGCAGTATTTTACATAAAACATCATAAGGAATGTTAAAGATGATAAAGAGAGGCTAGAAACGAAAAGAAACTGCATTAAACGATCGGAATTTACCTTTGAAAACCAGCTCTTCGCAGTCGTTCTACCCACTTCGAGTTTTTAGTGAGAACTCGTCGTAGTGCAACTTGAAAGGACGACTTGAAAACGTGGAGATGCGCAGAACGGATGCGCAGTACGCAAAATCGCTGATCTCGTTCTAGAACTCGTACTCGTTGTCGATGCTAACATCCTCTATTGTTGTCACCGTTGTCAACGTCTTTACTGTTGTCACTGTTGTCACTGTTGTCACTGCTGTCACGGTTGTCACTGTTGTCACAGTTGTCAGTGTTGTTACTGTTGTCACTGTTGTCACCGTTGTCACTGTTGTCACCGTTGTCACTTTTGTCAATGTTGTCATTGGTGTCAACCTTGTCACTGTTGTCACCGTTGTCACTGTTGTGACTTTTGTCACTATTGTCTTTTTTGTCTTGGTTGTCACCGGTTTCATCATTGTCGTCGTTGTGACAGTTTTCACTCTTTTCTCCATTTTCACTGTTGTCACCCTTGTCACTTTGGTCACTGTTGTTACTGTTGTCAGTTTTCTCACTGTTGTCACCGTTGTCTCCGTTGTCACTGTTGTCACTGTTGTCAGTTTTCTCACTGTTGTCACCCTTGTCTCCGTTGTCACTGTTGTCACTGTTGTCACTGTAGTAACTGTTGTCACCATTGTCACCGTTGTCACTGCTGTCACTGCTGTCATTGTTGTCACTGTTGTCACAGTTATCACTGTTGTCACTGTTGTCACAGTTGTCAGTGTTGGCACTTTTATTACCGATGTCTCCGTTGTCTCTGTTGTCACTGTTGTCACTGTTTTGAATTTTGTCATGGGTGTCAACCTTGTCACTGTTGTCACCGTTGTCACTGTTGTCACTTTTGTCATGGTTGTCACCGGTTTCATCGTTGTCGCCGTCGTAACCGTTGTCACTGTTTTCACCGTTTTCACTGTTTTCACCCTTGTGACCGTTGTCACCGTTGTCACTGTTGTTACAGTTGTCACTTTTGTCACCGTTGTCACTGTTGTCACCGTTGTCACTGTTGTCACTGTTGTCACCATTGTCACCGTTGTCACTGTTGTCACAGTTGTCACTGTTGTCACCGTTGTCACTGTTGTCACCGTTGTCACTGTTGTTACCGTTGCCACTGTGGTCACCGTTGTCACTGTTGTCGCAGTTGTAACCGTTGTCACCCTTGTCAGCATTGTCACTGTTGTCACCGGTTTCACCGTTGTCGCCGTTGTCACTTTTTTTACCGTTGTCACCGGTGTCACTTCTGTCACCATTGTCACTGTTTTCACAGTTGTCCTTTTTGCCACAGTTGTCACTGTTGTGACGGTTGTCACTGTTGTGACGGTTGTCACCATTGTCATCATTGTCACCATTGTCACTGTTGTCTCTGTTGTCACTGTTGTCACTGTTGTCACCATTGTCACTGTTGTCACCAGTGTCACTGTTGTCATTGCTCGTCACCGTTGTCACTGTTGTCGCAGTTGTAACTGTTGTCACTGTTGTCAGCGTTGTCACTGATGTGACCGCTTTCACCGTTGTCACTGTTGTCACTGTTTTCACTGTTGTCACCGTTGTCACTGCTGTCACCATTGTCACTGTTGTCACGGTTGTTCCTTTTGCCACAGTTGTTACCGTTGTCACTGTTGTCACAGTTGTCACCGTTGTCACCATTGTCACCATTGTGACCATTGTCTCTGTTGTCACTGTTGTCACTGTTGTCACTGTTGCACTATTGTCACTTTTGTCATGGTTGTCACCGGTTTCATCATTGTCGCCGTTGTGACAGTTGTCACTGTTTTCACCGTTTTCACTTTTGTCACCTTTGTCACTTTTGTCACTGTTGTAACTATTGTCACCGTTGTCAACCTTGTCACCGTTGTCACCGTTGTCACTGCTGTCATTCTTGTCACCGTTATCACTGTTGTCACAGTTGTCACAGTTGTCTTCTTTTCACTGTCTTCACTGTTGTCACCGTTGTCACCGTTGTCACTGTTTTTACCAATGTCACTGTTGTCACTCTTGTCACCGTTGTCACTGTTCTCACCAATCTCACTGTTGTCATAGTTGTCACCGTTGTCACTGTTGTCCTTGTTGTCACTGTTGGCACTGTTGTCACCGTTGTCACTGTTGTCACCATTGTCACCGTTGTCACTGTTGTCACCAATGTCACTGTTGTCACAGTTGTCACCGTTGTTACTGTTGTCGTTGTTGTCAATGTTGTCACTGTTGTCACCATTGTCACCGTTGTCACTGTTGTGACTGTTCTCACTGTTGTGACCGTTGTCACCATTGTCACCATTGTCACTGTTGTCACGGTTGTGAGTGTTGGCACTGTTGGTACCAGTGTCTCCGTTGTCTCCGTTTTCGCTGTTGTCACTGTTGTCACTGTTGTCATTGTTGTCACTGTTGTCACCGTTGTCACCGTTGTCAATGTTGTTATTGGTGTCAACCTTGTCACTGTTGTCACCGTTGTCACTTCTGTGTCTTTTATCACTGTTGTCTTTTTTTGTCATGGTTGTCACCGGTTTCATCATTGTCGCCGTTGTGACAGTTGTCAGTCTTATCACCATTTTCACTTTTGTCACCCTCTTTACTTTGGTCACTTTTGTCAATGTTGTCACCATTGTCACTGTTGTTACCATTGTCACTGTTGTTACTGTTGTCTCCGTTGCACTGTTGTCACTGTTGTCACTGTTGTAACTGTTGTCACCATTGTCACCAATGTCACTGTTGTCATTCTTGTCATCCTTGTCACCGTTTCCACTGTTTTCAAAGTTGTCACCGTTGTCACTGTAGTCACGGTTGTCAGTGGTGGCATTGTTGTTACCGATGTCTCTGTTGTCTCCGTTGTCACTGTTGTCACTGTTGTCACCGTTGTCACCGTTGTCACCGTTGTCATTGCTGTTCCCGTTGTCCCCGTTGTCACTGTTGTCGCAGTTGTCACTGTTGTCAGCGTTGTTACTGTTGTCACTGTTGTCACTGTTGTCACCTCTGTCACCGTTGTCAACGTTGTCACTGTTGTCACCGTTGTCACTGCTGTCACTGTTGTCACTGTTGTCACAGTTGTCACTGTTCTCACTTTTCTCTCTGTCACTGTTTTTATCAGTGTTGTAACCATTGTCACCATTGTCAACCTCGTCACCGTTGTCACCGTTGTCACTGTTGTCACTGTTGTCACACTTGTCACCTTGACACTGTTGTCACTGTTGTCACCGTTGTCACCGTTGTCACCGTTGTCAGCATTGTCACCGTTGTCACTGTTGTCACTGTTGTTACCGTTGTCACCCTTGTCAACGTTGTCTTTGGTGTCAACCTTGTCACTGTTGTCACCGTTGTCACTGTTGTTACCATTGTCACCCTTGTCAATGTTGTCTTTGGTGTCAACCTTGTCACTGTTGTCACCGTTGTCACTGTTGTTACTGTTGTCACTGTTGTCACTGTTGTCATGGTTGTCACCGGTTTCCTCATTCTAACCATTGTGACGGTTGTCACTGTTTTCACCGTTGTCACTGTTGTCACCGTTGTCACTTTGGTCACTTTTGTCACCGTTCTTACCGTTGTCACCATTGTCACTGTTGTTACTATTGTCGATGTTCTCACTGTTGTCACTGTTGTCACCGTTGTCTCTGTTGTCACTGTTGTCACTGTTTTAACTGTTTTCACCATTGTCACAGTTGTCACTGTTTTCACCATTGTCACCGTTGTCACTGCTGTCACTGTTATCTTGGTTGTCACTGTTGTCACTGTTGTCACTGTTGTCACTGTTTCTTACCATTGTCACCGTTGTCACTTCTGTCACCATTGTCACTGTTGTCACGGTTGTCCCTTTTGCCACAGTTGTCACTGTTGTGACGGTCGTCACTGTTGTCACTGTTGTAACTGTTGTCACCATTATCACCAATCTCACTGTTGTCACTATTGTCATCCTTGTAGTCCTATTGTCATCCCTGTAGTCACGGTTGTCAGTGTTTGCATTGTTTTTACCGATGTCTTCGTTGTCTCCGTTGTCACGGTTGCCACTGTTGTCACCGTTGTCACCGTTGTCATTGCGGTTCCATTTGTCCCCGTTGTCACTGTTGTCGCAGTTGTCAGCGTTGTGACTGTTGTCACTGTTTTCACCTCTGTCACTGTTGTCACCGTTGTCACCGTTGTCACTGTTGTCACCGTTGTCACTGCTTTCACTGTTGTCACTGTAGTCACAGTTGTCACTGTTTTCACTGTTCTCACTGGTGTCACTGTTGTCACTGTTGTCACCATTGTCACCGTTTTCAGCATTGTCACCGTTGTCACTGTTTTCACTGTTGTCACTGTTGTCACCGTTGTCACTGTTGTTACCGTTGTCACCCTTGTCAATGTCGTCATTGGTCTCAACTTTGTCACTGTTGTCACCGTTGTCACTGTTGTCATGGTTGTCACCGGTTTCCTAATTCTCGCCATTGTGACAGTTGTCATTGTTTTCACCGTTGTCACTGTTCTCACCATTGTCGCCTTGGTCACTTTTGTCACCGTTGTCACACACAGTGTTGGCACTTTTATTACCGATGTCTCCGTTGTCTCTGTTGTCACTGTTGTCACTGTTTTGAATTTTGTCATGGGTGTCAACCTTGTCACTGTTGTCACCGTTGTCACTGTTGTCACTTTTGTCATGGTTGTCACCGGTTTCATCGTTGTCGTCGTTGTAACCGTTGTCACTGTTTTCACCGTTTTCACTGTTTTCACCCTTGTGACCGTTGTCATCGTTGTCACTGTTGTTACAGTTGTCACTTTTGTCACCGTTGTCACTGTTGTCACCGTTGTCACTGTTGTCACTGTTGTCACCATTGTCACCGTTGTCACTGCTGTCACGGTTGTCACTGTTGTCACAGTTGTCAGTGTTGTTACTGTTGTCACTGTTGTCACCGTTGTCACTGTTGTCACCGTTGTCACTTTTGTCAATGTTGTCATTGGTGTCAACCTTGTCACTGTTGTCACCGTTGTCACTGTTGTGACTTTTGTCACTATTGTCTTTTTTGTCTTGGTTGTCACCGGTTTCATCATTGTCGTCGTTGTCACAGTTTTCACTCTTTTCACCATTTTCACTGTTGTCACCCTTGTCACTTTGGTCACTGTTGTTACTGTTGTCAGTTTTCTCACTGTTGTAACCGTTGTCTCCGTTGTCACTGTTGTCACTGTTGTCAGTTTTCTCACTGTTGTCACCCTTGTCTCCGTTGTCACTGTTGTCACTGTTGTCACTGTAGTAACTGTTGTCACCATTGTCACCGTTGTCACTGCTGTCACTGCTGTCATTGTTGTCACTGTTGTCACAGTTGTCACTGTTGTCACTGTTGTCACAGTTGTCAGTGTTGGCACTTTTATTACCGATGTCTCCGTTGTCTCTGTTGTCACTGTTGTCACTGTTTTGAATTTTGTCATGGGTGTCATTCTTGTCACTGTTGTCACCGTTGTCACTGTTGTCACTTTTGTCATGGTTGTCACCGGTTTCATCGTTGTCGCCGTGGTAACCGTTGTCACTGTTTTCACCGTTTTCACTGTTTTCACCCTTGTGACCGTTGTCACCGTTGTCACTGTTGTTACAGTTGTCACTTTTGTCACCGTTGTCACTGTTGTCACCGTTGTCACTGTTGTCACTGTTGTCATCATTGTCACCGTTGTCACTGTTGTCACAGTTGTCACTGTTGTCACCGTTGTCACTGTTGTCACCGTTGTCACTGTTGTTACCGTTGCCACTGTGGTCACCGTTGTCACTGTTGTCGCAGTTGTCACCGTTGTCACCATTGTCACCGGTTTCACCGTTGTCGGCGTTGTCACTGTTTTTACCGTTGTCACCGGTGTCACTTCTGTCACCATTGTCACTGTTTTCACAGTTGTCCTTTTTGCCACAGTTGTCACTGTTGTGACGGTTGTCACTGTTGTGACGGTTGTCACCATTGTCATCATTGTCACCATTGTCACTGTTGTCTCTATTGTCACTGTTGTCACTGTTGTCACCATTGTCACTGTTGTCACCAGTGTCACTGTTGTCATTGCTCGTCACCGTTGTCACTGTTGTCGCAGTTGTAACTGTTGTCACTGTTGTCAGCGTTGTCACTGATGTGACCGCTTTCACCGTTGTCACTGTTGTCACTGTTTTCACTGTTGTCACCGTTGTCACTGCTGTCACCATTGTCACTGTTGTCACGGTTGTTCCTTTTGCCACAGTTGTCACGGTTGTTCCTTTTGCCACAGTTGTCACCGTTGTCACTGTTGTCACAGTTGTCACCGTTGTCACCATTGTCACCATTGTCACCATTGTCTCTGTTGTCACTGTTGTCACTGTTGTCACTGTTGCACTATTGTCACTTTTGTCATGGTTGTCACCGGTTTCATCATTGTCGCCGTTGTGACAGTTGTCACTGTTTTCACCGTTTTCACTTTTGTCACCTTTGTCACTTTTGTCACTGTTGTAACTATTGTCACCGTTGTCAACCTTGTCACCGTTGTCACCGTTGTCACTGCTTTCATTCTTGTCACCGTTATCACTGTTGTCACAGTTGTCACAGTTGTCTTCTTTTCACTGTCTTCACTGTTGTCACCGTTGTCACCGTTGTCACTGTTTTTACCATTGTCACTGTTGTCACTGTTGTCACTCTTGTCACCGTTGTCACTGTTCTCACCAATCTCACTGTTGTCATAGTTGTCACCGTTGTCACTGTTGTCCTTGTTGTCACTGTTGGCACTGTTGTCACCGTTGTCACTGTTGTCACCATTGTCACCGTTGTCACTGTTGTCACCAATGTCACTGTTGTCACAGTTGTCACCGTTGTTACTGTTGTCGTTGTTGTCAATGTTGTCACTGTTGTCACCATTGTCACCGTTGTCACTGTTGTGACTGTTCTCACTGTTGTGACCGTTGTCACCATTGTCACCATTGTCACTGTTGTCACGGTTGTGAGTGTTGGCACTGTTGGTACCAATGTCTCCGTTGTCTCCGTTTTCGCTGTTGTCACTGTTGTCACTGTTGTCATTGTTGTCACTGTTGTCACCGTTGTCACCGTTGTCAATGTTGTTATTGGTGTCAACCTTGTCACTGTTGTCACCGTTGTCACTTCTGTGTCTTTTATCACTGTTGTCTTTTTTGTCATGGTTGTCACCGGTTTCATCATTGTCGCCGTTGTGACAGTTGTCAGTCTTATCACCATTTTCACTGTTGTCACCCTCTTCACTTTGGTCACTTTTGTCAATGTTGTCACCATTGTCACTGTTGTTACTGTTGTCTCCGTTGCACTGTTGTCACTGTTGTCACTGTTGTAACTGTTGTCACCATTGTCACCAATGTCACTGTTGTCACTCTTGTCATCCTTGTCACCGTTTCCACTGTTGTCAAAGTTGTCACCGTTGTCACTGTAGTCACGGTTGTCAGTGGTGGCATTGTTGTTACCGATGTCTCTGTTGTCTCCGTTGTCACTGTTGTCACTGTTGTCACCATTGTCACCGTTGTCATTGCTGTTCCTGTTGTCCCCGTTGTCACTGTTGTCGCAGTTGTCACCGTTGTCAGCGTTGTAACTGTTGTCACTGTTGTCACTGTTGTCACCTCTGTCACCGTTGTCAACGTTGTCACTGTTGTCACCGTTGTCACTGCTGTCACTGTTGTCACTGTTGTCACAGTTGTCACTGTTCTCACTTTTCTCTCTGTTGTCACTGTTTTTGTCAGTGTTGTAACCATTGTCACCATTGTCAACCTCGTCACCGTTGTCACCGTTGTCACTGTTGTCACTGTTGTCACACTTGTCACCTTGACACTGTTGTCACTGTTGTCACCGTTGTCACCGTTGTCAGCATTGTCACCGTTGTCACTGTTGTCACTCTTGTCACTGTTGTCACCGTTGTCACTGTTGTTGCCGTTGTCACCCTTGTCAATGTTGTCTTTGGTGTCAACCTTGTCACTGTTGTCACCGTTGTCACTGTTGTTACTGTTGTCACTGTTGTCACTGTTGTCATGGTTGTCACCGGTTTCCTCATTCTAACCATTGTGACAGTTGTCACTGTTTTCACCGTTGTCACTGTTGTCACCGTTGTCACTTTGGTCACTTTTGTCACCGTTATTACCGTTGTCACCATTGTCACTGTTGTTACTATTGTCGATGTTCTCACTGTTGTCACTGTTGTCACCGTTGTCTCTGTTGTCACTGTTGTCACTGTTTTAACTGTTTTCCCCATTGTCACAGTTGTCACTGTTTTCACCATTGTCACCGTTGTCACTGCTGTCACTGTTATCTTGGTTGTCACTGTTGTCACTGTTGTCACTGTTGTCACCATTGTCACTGCTGTCACTATTGTCACTGTTTTTACAGTCTTCACCATTGTCACTGTTGTCATCGGTCTCACTGTTGTCACTGTTGTCACTGTTGTCACTGTTTTCACTGTTGTCACCGTTGTCACTGTTGTCGCTGTTGTTACTATTTTCACCGTCGTCACTGTTGTCACCATTGCCACTGTTGTTACGGTGACAACCGTGACAACGGCGACAACAGTGACAACAGTGACGATCCTGACAACACCAACAACAGTGACAATGACGATAACAGTGGCAAAAGTTAGAACACTGTCAACAATGACAAAGGTGACAAAAGTGACATTAGTGAAGACAGCCACAACAGTGACAACACCGACTACAGTGACAACAGCGGGAACAAGCACAACAGCGACAACAGCCAAATCATTGAAGAGGGGGACAACAGCAGCAACAGTGACAATAGCAACAACACAGACAATGGCGACAATAGTGACAATAGTGGCAAAAGTGAGATCCGCGACAACAGTGACAACAACCGACAAAAGTGATAAGAGTGACAACTCTGACGAAAGGACAACAGCGACAACAGAGACAACTGCATCAACAGCGACAACCATGACAACAGTGACAACAGTGATGACAATGACAACAGCAACAATGGTGCAAATAGTGACAATAGTGAAAACGGCGACAGGAGTGACAAATGTGACAACATCGAAAAAGGTGACGAAAGCGACAACAATGACAACGGTGACAATGGTGACAACAGGAAGAACAGTGAAAACGGCAACAACAGTGACAAAGCGACAACAGTGACGACAGCTATTAGAGCGACAACAGTGACAATGGCAGGAACACTGACAAAAGTGACAACAGTGACGACACCGACACCAGCGGGAACAGTGACAACAACAACAGCGATAACAGTAACAACACTGATAACAGCAACAAGAGCCACAACAGCAACAACAGGGAGAATAGGGCAGCAGCAGCAACAGTGACACGAGTGACAACAGCGACAATATTGATTACAGTGAAAACAGTGAGAAGAGGCAAAAGGTGGCGACAGCTGACAGTCTTCTAGAATTATTTCAGGACTTTGATTACTTGCTGTTAGGGTGGATGCTAAATTGTGGCTCAACAGTAATTAAGCTCAAAAAATTTTTTGTGTGTAATCTCTTACAGAGGTTTGGATTCCTGGTCTGCCCTTTATTTATTCATGCATATCCCTTCTTGGATTCCTTATGCTTTTATGTAAGTATGATTATTTTATGTGTGAGTATGATTGTAAATGATACCATTAGTAAGTGTAATTAAATTAATTTTGACGAGTGAAATTAGAGGGAATAATTTTACATGCGTTTTGTCCAAATCCAAATTATGAGGCGAGGGAAGTTATTAGGATTTGGACAGAATGCGAGTGAAATACATGTATTATTATTCCCTAATTTCGTGACTATACCATTTGATTACCCAATAATAACATTTTTCCAAAGGGGTTAGTCCATGGTTTGGGTCAAAAATTTCAAATTTTCCTAACGTTTCTTTTTATGCCAAATACAGCGAGAAAAACTATTTGCTGACGTTGTTGTTTGAAAACGAGCCTTTTTAGACGACAGAAACATGGATTTGAAAAACGCAAAATTGGCATATTTGCAAAGGGGATAGTCCATGATTTTGGTCAAAAAGTTGAACTTTTTTTATGGTTTGTGTTTCTCAAAAACTGATCGAGAGAAAGTGTTTTTGACATTCTAGATAGAAAAGAAGCCTATAAAGACTATAAGAACATCTGTTTATAAAAAAAGGAAAAAATTGGAATTTTTCCAAAGGGGGTTAGTGCATCCATTTTGTCAAAAATTTGAGACCAGTTTAACTTTGATTTTTATGCACAATACATCAAGAAAAAGTATCTGCGGACGTTTAAATTAAAAAAGGTTTCTGTACTCCTTTGTGACCTCCTGTAACCCTTTGTCACCCCTTGTAACCCCCTGTAACCCCTTGTCACCCCTCGTAACCCTTTGTAACCCCCTGTCACCCCTTGTAACCCCCTGGATCCCCATTTAATAAATCGTAAAAGTGAATCGCAAAAAAACGATTTTCGACGGTTTATATGCAAAACAAGCCTGTTGGACCATATCCCACAAAATTCGGATTTCTCCAAAGGGGTTAGTCCATGGTTTGGGTCCAAAGTGGTCCAAAATTTGAAATTTTGTTAAAGTTTTCTTTTATGAAAAATACAACGAGAAAAACTATTTGCTGACGTTGGCGTTTCAAAACAAGAGATTTTAGACGACAGAAACATGGATTTAAAGAGACGCAAACTTGGCATATTTGCAAAGGGGATAGTCCATGATTTTGGTCAAAAAGTTAAAATTTTTTTTTATTTTTTTTGTTTATCAAAAACTGATCGAGAAAAAGTGTTTTTGACATTCTAGATAGAAGAGAAGCCTATAAAGATTATACGAGCATCTGTTTATTAAAAGAGGGAAAGATTTGAATTTTTCGTAAGGGGTTAGTCCATAGTTTTGGTCCGAAATGTGAAATTTCTTTAACTTTGATTTTTATGCAGAGTACAACAAGAAAAAGTATATGCAGACGTTTAAATTATAAAACAGGTTTTCTGTAATCCTTTCTGACCTCCTGTAACCCGATGTAACCCTTTGTCACCCCTTGTAACCCCCTGTAACCCCTTGTAACCTCCTGTAAACCCTTGTAACCCCCTGTCACTTTTCGTAACTTTTTGTAACTCCTTGTCACCCCTTGTAACCCCCCGTATCCCCATCTATTAAATCGTACAAATAAATGGCCAAAAAACGATTTTCGACGTTTTATATAAAAAAGAAGCCTGTCTGGACCATAAAAAGATCGCTTTCAAATATCCACAAATTTCGCTTTTTTTCCAAATGGGTTAGTCCATGGGTTGGGTCCAAAATTTCAACTTTTGTTAAAGTTTTCTTTTATGAAAAATACAACGAGAAAAACTCAAGGTAACTTAAGGTAACTCTCAAACCATGAAAGTACTTTCTCCCGCAATCCAATTGTTGACCTCAATCGGTCCAGAAGGATCTCATGTTCGACGGTGTCGAATACAGAGCTTAAGTCGAGAAGCACCAGCAGCGTAACTTGACCTTTATCCATCGCCATTAGGCGATCGTTCTTCACCTTGAGTAGTGAACTGAACAACGAAAACATCGGTTTCAAAAACCCATCCAAAGTGGCATTTTTCCAAAGGGGTTAGTCCATCGTTTTGGTGGAAAATTTGAAATTTTGTTGACGTTTCGTTTTATGAAAAAGACACCCTAAAAAAGTATTTGGTGACGTTCTCGTTAGAAAACAAGCCTTTCTAGTCAATATAAACATCCATTTAAAAAGAAGGCGAAATTGGCATTTTTGCAAAGGGGATAGTCCATGATTTTGGTCAAAAAGTTGAAGTTTTTTCATCTCTTGTGTTTGTCAAAAATAGATCGAGAAAAAGTGTTTGCTGACGTTCTAGACAAAAAAGAAGCCTTTAAAGACTATAAAAACAACCGTTTACGAAAAACGCAAAATTAAAATTTTTCCAAAGGGGTTAGTCCATCGTTTTGGTCAAAAATTTGAGATTTCTTCAACTTTGATTTTTATGCAAAATAGACCAAGATAAAGTATCTCGGAACGTTCTAGTTAGGAAAAAAGTTTGTATAATCCTTGGTAACCCCCTGTATCTCCCTGTCACCCCCTGGAACCCCTTGTAACCCCTTGTAACCCCCGCTAACCCCTTGTAACCCCTTGTAACCCTTCCTAACCCCTTGTAACCTCCTGTAAGCCCTTGTAACCCCCTGTATTCCTATGTTATAGATGGTAAAAACAAATTGCGAAAAAACGATTTTCCACGGCTTATATAGCAAACAAGTATTTCTGAACAACGAAAACATCCGTTTCAAAAACCCTCAAAATTGGCATTTTTCCAAAGGGGTTAGTCCATTGTTTTGGTCAAAAATTTGAAATTTTGTTAACGTTTCGTTTTATGAAAAATACACCCAGAAAAAGTATTTGGTGACGTTCTGGTTAGAAACAAGCCTTTCTAGTTAATATAAACATGCATTTAAAAAGAAGGCAAAATTGGGATTTTTGCAAAGGGGATAGTCCATGATTTTTGTCAAAAAGTTGAAGTTTTTTCATCTCTTGTGTTTATCAAAAATAGATCGAGAAAAAGTGTTTGGTGACGTTCTAGACAAAAAAGAAGCCTTTAAAGACTAAAAAAACAACCGTTTACAAAAAACGCAAAATTAAAATTTTTCCAAAGGGGTTAGTCCATCGTTTTGGTCAAAAATTTGAGATTTCTTCGACTTTGATTTTTATGCAAAATAGAGCAAGAAAAAGTGTCTGGGAACGTTCTAGTTAGAAAAAAAGTTTTTATAATCCTTTGTAACCCCCTGTAACCCCCTGTCACCTTCTTTCACCCCTTGTAACCCCCTGTAACCCCTTCTAACCCCTTGTAACCCCCTGTATTCCCATGTCATAGATCGTGAAAATAAATGTCGAAAATACGATTTTCGACGTTTTATATGGCAAACAAGCCCTTCTGAACAACGAAAACATCCATTTCAAAAACCCACAAAATTGACATTTTTGCCAAGGGGTTAGTCCATGGTTTTGCTCAAAAATTTGAAATTTTGTTGACGTTTTGTTTTATGAAAAATACACCCAGAAAAAGTATTTGGTGACGTTGTCGTTAGAAAACAAGCGTTTCTAGTCAATATAAACATGCGTTTAAAAAGAAGGCAAAAATTGGTATTTTTGCAAAGGAGATAGTCCATGATTTTTGTCAAAAAGTTCAATTTTTTCATGTCTTGTGTTTATCAAAAATAGATCGAGAAAAAGTGTTTGCTGTCGTTCTAGACAAAAAGGAAGCCTTTAAAGACTATAAAAACAACCGTTTACGTAAAACGCAAAAGTAGAATTTTTTATAAGGGGTTAGTCCATTGTTTCGGTCAAAAATTTGAGATTTCTTTAACTTTGATTTTTATGCAAAATAGAGCAAGAAAAAGTATCTGGGAACGTGTTAGTTAGAAAAAAAGTTTCTATAATCCTTTCTAACCTTCTGTAACCCCCTGTCACCTTCTGTCACCCCTTGTAACCCCTTGTAACCCCCTGTAACCCCTTGTAACCCCTTGTAACTCCCTGAAACCCCCTGTAACCCCTTGTAACCCCTGGTAACCCCCTGTATTCTCATGTCAGAGATCGTGAAAATGAATCGCGAAAAAACAATTTTCGACGTTTTGTATAGCAAACAAGCCTTTCTTTACAAGGAAAACATCCGTTTCAAAAACCCACAAAATTGGCATTTTTCCAAAGGGGTTAGTACATGGTTTTGGTCAAAAATTTGAAATTTTGTTAACGTTTCGTTTTTCGCAAAATACACCCCGAAAAAGTATTTGGTGACGTTCTCGTTAGAAAACAAGCGTTTCTAGTCAATATAAACATAGATTTAAAAAGAAGGCAAAATTGGGATTTTTGCAAAGGGGATAGTCCATGATTTTGGTCAAAAAGTTGAAGTTTTTTCATCTCTTGTGTTTATCGAAAATAGATTGGGGAAAACTGTTTGCTGAGGTTCTAGACAAAAAAGAAGCCTTTAAAGACTATAAAAACGACTGTTTAGGAAAAACGCAAAATTAGAATTTTTCCAAAGGGGTTAGTCCATCGTTTAGGTCAAAAATTTGAGATTTCTTCGACTTTGATTTTTATGCAAAATAGAGCAAGAAAAAGTGTCTGGAAACGTTCTAGTTAGAAAAAAAGTTTTTATAATTTTTTGTAACCCCCTGTAACTCCCTGTCACGTTCTTTCACCCCTTGTAACCCCTTGTAACCCCCTGTAACCCCCTGTCACCTCTTGTAACCCCTTGTAACCCCCTGTAACCCCCTGTAACCCCTTGTAATCCCTTGTAACCCCTTGTAACCCCCTGTATTCCCATGTCATAGATCGTGAAAACAAATCGCGAAAAAACGATTTTCGACGTTTTATATGGGAAACAAGCCTGTCTGAACAACGAAAACATCCGTTTCAAAAACCCACAAAATTGGCATTTTTGCAACGGGGTTAGTCCATGGTTTTGGTCAAAAATTTGAAATTTTGTTAAGGTTTTGTTTTTCGCAAAATACACCCAGAAAAAGTATTTGGTGACGTTCTCGTTAGAAAACAAGCCTTTCTAGTCAATATAAACATGTATTTAAAAAGAAGGCAAAATTGGCATTTTTGCAAAGGGGATAGTCCATGATTTTTGTCAAAAAGTTGAAGTTTTTTTCATCTTTTGTGTTTATCAAAAATAGATCGAGAAAAAGTGTTTGCTGTCGTTCTAGACAAAAAGAAGCCTTTAACGACTATAAAAACAACCGTTTACTAAAAACGCAAAATTAAAATTTTTGCAAAGGGGTCAGTCCATCGTTTTGGTCAAAAATTTGAGATTTCTTCAACTTTGATTTTTATGCAAAATAGAGAAAGAAAAACTATCTGGGAACGTTCTAGTTAGAAAAAAAGTTCCTATAATCCTTTGTAACCCCCTGTAACCCCATGTGACCTTCTCTCACCCCTTGTAACCCCTTGTAACCCGTTGTAACCTCTTGTAACCCCCTGTAACCCCTTGTAACCCCCTGTAATCCCTGGTAACCCCCTGTATTCCCATGTCATAGATCGTCAAAATAAATCGCAAAAAAACGATTTTCGACGTTTTTTATAGCAAACAAGCTTTTCTGAACAATGAAAACATCGGTTTGAAAAACCCACAAAATTGGCATTTTTCCAAAGGGGTTAGTACATGGTTTTGGTCAAAAATTTTTAATTTTGTTAAGATTTCGTTTTTCGCAAAATACAACCAGAAAAAGTATTTGGTGACGTTCTCGTTGGAAAACAAGCCGTTCTAGTCAATTAAAACATGCATTTAAAAAGAAGGCAAAATTGGCATTTTTGCAAAGGGGTATAGTCCGTGATTTTTGTCAAAAAGTTAAAGTTTTTTCATCTCTAGGTTTATGAAAAATAGATCGAGAAAAAGTGTTTGCTTACGTTCTAGACAAAAAAGAAGCCTTTAAAGACTATAAAAACAACCGTTTACGAAAAACGCAAAATTAAAATTTTTCCAAAGGGGCTATTCGATCGTTTTGGTCAAAAACTTCAGATTTCTTCAACTTTCATTTTAATGCAAAATAGAGGAAGAAAAAGTATCTGGAAACGTACTAGTTCGAAAAAAAGTTTCTATAATCCTTTGTAACTCCCTGTAACCCCCTGTCACCTTATGTCACCCCTTGTAACCCCTTGTAACCCCCTGTAACCCCTTGTAACCCGTTGTAACCCCCTGTAACTCCCTGTAACCCCTTGTAACCCCCAGTATTCCCATGTCATAGATCGTGAAAATAAATCGCGAAAAAACGATTGTCGACGTTTTATATAGCAAACAAGCCATTCTGAACAACGAAAACATCCGTTTCAAAAACCCACAAAATTGGCATTTTTTCAAAGGGGTTAGTCCATGGTTTTGGTCAAAAATTTGAAATTTTGGTAACGTTTTGTTTTATGAAAAATACATCCTGAAAAAGTATTTGGTGACGTTCTCGTTTGAAAACAAGCGTTTCTAGTCAATATAAACATGGATTTAAAAAGAAGGCAAAAATTGGCATTTTTGCAAAGGGGATAGTCCGTGATTTTTGTCACAAAGTTGAAGTTTTTTCATCTCTAGGTTTATGAAAAATAGATCGAGAAAAAGTGTTTGCTGAGGTTCTAGACAAAAAAGAAGCCTTTAAAGACTATAAAAACAACCGTTTACGAAAAACGCAAAATTAAAATTTTTGCAAAGGGGTTAATCCATCGTTTTGGTCAAAAATTTGAAATTTTTTTAACGTTTCGTTTTTCGCAAAATACACCCCGAAAAAGTATTTGGTGACGTTCTCATTAGAAAACAAGCGTTTCTAGTCAATATAAACATAGATTTAAAAAGGAGGGAAAATTGGGATTTTTCCAAAGGGGATAGTCCATGATTTTGGTCAAAAAGTTGAAGTTTTTTCATCTCTTGTGTTTATCAAAAATAGAACGACAAAAAGTGTTTGCTGACGTTCTAGACAAAAAAGAAGCCTTTAAAGACTATAAAAACAACTGTTTACGAAACACGCAAAATTAGAAATTTTTCCAAAGGGGTTAGTCCATCGTTTTGGTCAAAATTTGAGATTTCTTCAACTTTGATTTTTATGCAAAATAGACCAAGATAAAGTATCTCGGAACGTTCTAGTTAGGAAAAAAGTTTCTATAATCCTTGGTAACCCCCTGTAACCCCCTCTCACCCCCTGGATCCCCTGGTAACCCCTTGTAACCCCCGCTAACCCCTTGTAACCCCTTGTAACCCCATGTAACCCCTTGTAACCCCTTGTAATCCCCTGTAACCCCTTGTAACCCCCTGTATTCCTATTTTATAGATCGTAAATAGAAATTTCGAAAAGACGATTTTGCACGGTTTATATAGCAAACAAGTATTTCTGAACTACAGAAACATCCGTTTCAAAAACCCACAAAACTGGCATTTTTCCAAAGGAGTTAGTCCATGGTTTTGGTCAAAAATTTGAAATTTTGTTAACGTTTCGTTCGATGCAAAATACACCCAGAAAAAGTATTTGGTGACGTTCTCGTTAGAAAACAAGCGTTCCTAGTCAATATAAACATGCATTTAAAAAGAAGGAAGAATTGGCATTTTTGCAAAGGGGATAGTCCATGATTTTTGTCAAAAAGTTGAAGTTTTTTCATCTCTTGTGTTTATCAAAAATAGATCGAGAAATAGTGTTTGCTGAGGTTCTAGACAAAAGAGAAGCCTTTAAAGACTATAAAAACAACTGTTTACGAAAAACGCAAAATTAGAATATTTCCAAACGGGTTAGTCCATCGTTTTGGTCAAAAATTTGAGATTTCTTCCACGTTGATTTTTATGCAAAATAGAGCAAGAAAAAGTGTCTGGGAAAGTTCTAGTAAGAAAAAAAGTTTCTATAATGCTTAGCAACCCCCTGTAACCCCCTGTCACCTTCTTTCACCCCCTTTTCACCCCTTGTAAACCCCTGTAACCCACTGTCACCCCTTGTAACCCCTTGTAACCCGCTGTAACCCCCTGTAACCCCTTGTAACCCCTTGTAACCCCTTGTAACCCCCTGTCTTCCCATGTCATAGATCGTGAAAATAAATCGCGAAAAAACGATTTTCGACGTTTTATATGGCAAACAAGCCTTTCTGAACAACGAAAACATCCGTTTCAAAAACCCACAAAATTGACATTTTTGCAAAGGGGTTAGTCGATGGTTTTGCTCAAAAATTGGAAATTTTGTTAACGTTTCGTTTTTCGCAAAATACACCCAGAAAAAGGAATTTGGTGACGTTCTCGTTAGAAAACAAGCCGTTCTAGTCAATATAAACATGGATTTAAAAAGAAGGCGGAATTGGCATTTTTGCAAAGGGGATGGTCCGTGATTTTTGTCAAAAAGTTAAAGTTTTTTCATGTCTTGTGTTTATGGAAAATAGATCGAGAAAAACTGTTTGCTGACGTTCTAGACAAAAAAGAAGCCTTTAAAGACTATAAAAACAACCGTTTACGAAAAACGCAAAATGAAAATTTTTCCAAAGATGCTAGTCCATCGTTTTGGTCAAAAACTTGAGAGATTTCTTCAACGTTCATTTTAATGCAAAATAGAGCAAGAAAAATTATCTGGGAACGTTCTAGTTAGAAAAAAAGTTTCTATAATCCTTTGTAACCCCCTGTAACCCCCTGTCACCTTATGTCACCCCTTGTAACCCCTTGTAACCCCTTGTAGCCCCATGTAACCCCTTGTAACCCCTTGTAACCCCCTGTATTCCCATGTCATAGATCGTGAAAATAAATCGCGAAAAAACGATTTTCGACGTTTTATATAGCAAACAAGCCTTTCTGAACAACGAAAACATCCGTTTCAAAAACCCACAAAATTGGTATTTTTCCAAAGGGGTTAGTCTATGGTTTTGGTCAAAAATTTGAAATTTTGTTAACGTTTTGTTTTATGAAAAATACATCCTAAAAAAGTATTTGGTGACGTTCTCGTTTTAAAACAAGCGTTTCTAGTCAATATAAACATGGATTTAAAAAGAAGGCAAAAATTGGCATTTTTGCAAAGGGGATAGTCCATGATTTTTGTCAAAAAGTTGAAGTTTTTTTCATGTTTTGTGTTTATCAAAAATAGATCGAGAAAAAGTGTTTGCTGTCGTTCTAGACAAAAAAGAAGCCTTTAAAGACTATAAAAACAACCGTTTACGAAAAACGCAAAAGTAAAATTTTTGCAAAGGGGTAAGTCCATCGTTTTGGTCAAAAATTTGAGATTTCTTCAACTTTGATTTTCATGCAAAATGGAGCAAGAAAAAGTATCTGGGAACGTTTTAGTTAGAAAAAAAGTTTTTATAATCCTTTGTAACCTTCTGTAACCCCCTGTCACCTTCTGTCACCCCTTCTTAACCACTTGTAAGACCTTGTAACCCCTTGTAACCCCCTGTAACCCCTTGTAACCCTTTGTAATCCCTTGTAACCCCCTGTATTTCCATGTTATAGATGGTGAAAATAAATTGCGAAAAAACGATTTTCGACGTTTTATATAGCAAACAAGCTTTTCTGAACAACGAAAACAGCGGTTTAAAAAACCCACAAAATTGGCATTTTTCCAAAGGGGTTAGTACATGGTTTTGGTCAAAAATTTGAAATTTTGTTAATGTTTCCTTTTTCGCAAACTACACCCCAAAAAAGTATTTGTTGACGTTCTCGTTAGAAAACAAGCCGTTCTAGTCAATTAAAACATGCATTTAAAAAGAAGGCAGAATTGGCATTTTTGCAAAGGGGATAGTCCGTGATTTTTGTCACAAAGTTGAAGTTTTTTCATCTCTTGTGTTTATGAAAACTAGATCAAGAAAAACTGTTTGCTGAGGTTCTAGACAAAAAAGAAGCCTTTAAAGACTATAAAAACAACCGTTTACGAAAAACGCAAAATTAAAATTTTTGCAAAGGGGTTAATCCATCGTTTTGGTCAAAAATTTGAAATTTTGTTAACGTTTCGTTTTTCGCAAAATACACCCCGAAAAAGTATTTGGTGACGTTCTCGTTAGAAAACAAGCCGTTCTAGTCAATATAAAGATGGATTTAAAAAGAAGGCGGAATTGGCATTTTTGCAAAGGGGATAGTCCGTAATTTTTGTCAAAAAGTTAAAGTTTTTTCATGTCTAGTGTTTATGGAAAATAGATCAAGAAAAAGTGTTTGCTGACGTTCTAGACAAAAAAGAAGCCTTTAAAGACTATAAAAACAACCGTTTACGAAAAACGGAAAATTAAAATTTTTCCAAAGGGGCTATTCCATCGTTTTGGTCAAAAACTTGAGATTTCTTCAACTTTCATTTTAATGCAAAATAGAGCAAGAAAAAGTATCTGGGAACGTTCTAGTTAGAAAAAAAGTTTTTATAATCCTTTGTAACCCCCTGTAACCCCTTGTCACCCCTTGTAACCCCTTGTAACCCCCTGTAACCCCTTGTAATCCCTTGTAACCCCTTGTAACCCCCTGTAACCCCTTGTAACTCCTGGTAACCCCCTGTATTCCCATGTCATAGATGGTGAAAACAAATCGCGAAAAAATGATTTTCGACGTTTTATATAGCAAACAAGCCTTTCTGAACAACGAAAACATCCATTTCCAAAACCCACAAAATTGGCATTTTTCTAAAGGGGTTAGTACATGGTTTTGGTCAAAAATTTGAAATTTTGTTAAGGTTTCGTTTTTCGCAAAATACACCCAGAAAAAGTATTTGGTGACGTTCTCGTTAGAAAACAAGCCTTTCTAGTCAATATAAACATGTATTTAAAAAGAAGGCAAAATTGGCATTTTTGCAAAGAGAATAGTGCATGATTTTTTTCAAGAAGTTGAAGTTTTTTCATGTCTTGTGTTTATCAAAAATAGATCGAGAAAAAGTGTTTGCTGACGTTCTAGACAAAAAAGAAGCCTTTAAAGACTATAAAAACAACCGTTTACGAAAACGCAAAATTAAAATTTTTCCAAAGGGTTAGTCCATCGTTTTGGTCAAAAACTTGAGATTTCTTCAACTTTGATTTTTATGCAAAATAGAGAAAGAAAAACTATCTGGGAACGTTCTAGTTAGAAAAAAAGTTCCTATAATCCTTCGTAACCCCCTGTGACCTTCTGTCACCCCTTGTAACCCCTTGTAACCTCTTGTAACCCCCTGTAACCCCTTGTAACCCCTTGTAATCCCTTGTAACCCCCTGTATTCCCATGTCTTAGATCGTGAAAATAAATTGCGAAAAAACGATTTTCGACGTTTTTTATAGCAAACAAGCTTTTCTGAACAATGAAAACATCGGTTTGAAAAACCCACAAAATTGGCATTTTTCCAAAGGGGTTAGTACATGGTTTTGGTCAAAAATTTTAAATTTTGTTAAGGTTTCGTTTTTCGCAAAATACACCCAGAAAAAGTATTTGGTGACGTTCTCGTTGGAAAACAAGCCGTTCTAGTCAATTAAAACATGTATTTAAAAAGAAGGTAAAATTGGCATTTTTGCAAACGGGATAGTCCATGATTTTTGTCAAAAAGTTGAAGTTTTTTCATCTCTTGTGTTTATATAAAAAATAGATCGAGAAAAAGTGTTTGCTGAGGTTCTAGACAAAAAAGAAGCCTTTAAAGACTACAAAAACCACTGTTTACCAAAAACGCAAAATTAAAATTTTTGCAAAGGGGTTAGTCCATCGTTTTGGTCAAGAATTTGAAATTTCGTTAACGTTTCGTTTTTCGCAAAATACACCCAGAAAAAGGAATTTGGTGACGTTCTCGTTAGAAAACAAGCCGTTCTAGTCAATATAAAGATGGATTTAAAAAGAAGGCGGAATTGGCATTTTTGCAAAGGGGATAGTCCGTAATTTTTGTCAAAAAGTTAAAGTTTTTTCATGTCTAGTGTTTATGGAAAATAGATCGAGAAAAAGTGTTTGCTGACGTTCTAGACAAAAAAGAAGCCTTTAAAGACTATAAAAACAACCGTTTACGAAAAACGCAAAATTAAAATTTTTCCAAAGGGGCTATTCCATCGTTTTGGTCAAAAACTTGAGATTTCTTCAACTTTCATTTTAATGCAAAATAGAGCAAGAAAAAGTATCTGGGAACGTTCTAGTTAGAAAAAAAGTTTTTATAATCCTTTGTAACCCCCTGTAACCCCTTGTCACCCCTTGTAACCCCTTGTAACCCCCTGTAACCCCTTGTAATCCCTTGTAACCCCTTGTAACCCCCTGTAACCCCTTGTAACTCCTGGTAACCCCCTGTATTCCCATGTCATAGATGGTGAAAAGAAATCGCGAAAAAACGATTTTCGACGTTTTATATAGCAAACAAGCCTTTCTGAACAACGAAAACATCCATTTCCAAAACCCACAAAATTGGCATTTTTCTAAAGGGGTTAGTACATGGTTTTGGTCAAAAATTTGAAATTTTGTTAAGGTTTCGTTTTTCGCAAAATACACCCAGAAAAAGTATTTGGTGACGTTCTCGTTAGAAAACAAGCCTTTCTAGTCAATATAAACATGTATTTAAAAAGAAGGCAAAATTGGCATTTTTGCAAAGAGAATAGTGCATGATTTTTTTCAAGAAGTTGAAGTTTTTTCATGTCTTGTGTTCATCAAAAATAGATCGAGAAAAAGTGTTTGCTGACGTTCTAGACAAAAAAGAAGCCTTTAAAGACTATAAAAACAACCGTTTACGAAAACGCAAAATTAAAATTTTTCCAAAGGGTTAGTCCATCGTTTTGGTCAAAAACTTGAGATTTCTTCAACTTTGATTTTTATGCAAAATAGAGAAAGAAAAACTATCTGGGAACGTTCTAGTTAGAAAAAAAGTTCCTATAATCCTTCGTAACCCCCTGTAACCCCCTGTGACCTTCTGTCACCCCTTGTAACCCCTTGTAACCTCTTGTAACCCCCTGTAACCCCTTGTAACCCCTTGTAATCCCTTGTAACCCCCTGTATTCCCATGTCATAGATCGTGAAAATAAATTGCGAAAAAACGATTTTCGACGTTTTTTATAGCAAACAAGCTTTTCTGAACAATGAAAACATCGGTTTGAAAAACCCACAAAATTGGCATTTTTCCAAAGGGGTTAGTACATGGTTTTGGTCAAAAATTTTAAATTTTGTTAAGGTTTCGTTTTTCGCAAAATACACCCAGAAAAAGTATTTGGTGACGTTCTCGTTGGAAAACAAGCCGTTCTAGTCAATTAAAACATGCATTTAAAAAGAAGGCAAAATTGGCATTTTTGCAAACGGGATAGTCCATGATTTTTGTCAAAAAGTTGAAGTTTTTTCATCTCTTGTGTTTATATAAAAAATAGATCGAGAAAAAGTGTTTGCTGAGGTTCTAGACAAAAAAGAAGCCTTTAAAGACTACAAAAACCACTGTTTACCAAAAACGCAAAATTAAAATTTTTGCAAAGGGGTTAGTCCATCGTTTTGGTCAAGAATTTGAAATTTCGTTAACGTTTCGTTTTTCGCAAAATACACCCAGAAAAAGGAATTTGGTGACGTTCTCGTTAGAAAACAAGCCGTTCTAGTCAATATAAAGATGGATTTAAAAAGAAGGTGGAATTGGCATTTTTGCAAAGGGGATAGTCCGTAATTTTTGTCAAAAAGTTAAAGTTTTTTCATGTCTAGTGTTTATGGAAAATAGATCGAGAAAAAGTGTTTGCTGACGTTCTAGACAAAAAAGAAGCCTTTAAAGACTATAAAAACAACCGTTTACGAAAAACGCAAAATTAAAATTTTTCCAAAGGGGCTATTCCATCGTTTTGGTCAAAAACTTGAGATTTCTTCAACTTTCATTTTAATGCAAAATAGAGCAAGAAAAAGTATCTGGGAACGTTCTAGTTAGAAAAAAAGTTTTTATAATCCTTTGTAACCCCCTGTAACCCCTTGTCACCCCTTGTAACCCCTTGTAACCCCCTGTAACCCCTTGTAATCCCTTGTAACCCCTTGTAACCCCCTGTAACCCCTTGTAACCCCTGGTAACCCCCTGTATTCCCATGTCATAGATGGTGAAAAGAAATCGCGAAAAAACGATTTTCGACGTTTTATATAGCAAACAAGCCTTTCTGAACAACGAAAACATCCATTTCCAAAACCCACAAAATTGGCATTTTTCTAAAGGGGTTAGTCCATCGTTTTGGTCAAAAATTTGAAATTTTGTTAAGGTTTCGTTTTTCGCAAAATACACCCAGAAAAAGTATTTGGTGACGTTCTCGTTAGAAAACAAGCCTTTCTAGTCAATATAAACATGTATTTAAAAAGAAGGCAAAATTGGCATTTTTGCAAAGGGGATAGTGCATGATTTTTTTCAAGAAGTTGAAGTTTTTTCATGTCTTGTGTTTATCAAAAATAGATCGAGAAAAAGTGTTTGCTGACGTTCTAGACAAAAAAGAAGCCTTTAAAGACTATAAAAACAACCGTTTACGAAAACGCAAAATTAAAATTTTTCCAAAGGGTTAGTCCATCGTTTTGGTCAAAAACTTGAGATTTCTTCAACTTTGATTTTTATGCAAAATAGAGAAAGAAAAACTATCTGGGAACGTTCTAGTTAGAAAAAAAGTTCCTATAATCCTTCG
Source organism: Porites lutea (assembly GCF_958299795.1). Lineage (NCBI taxonomy): Eukaryota > Metazoa > Cnidaria > Anthozoa > Scleractinia > Poritidae > Porites > Porites lutea. The sequence continues at coordinate 5,230,017 of NC_133203.1, read as the reverse complement.
TAACCCCCTGTAACCCCCTGTGACCTTCTGTCACCCCTTGTAACCCCTTGTAACCTCTTGTAACCCCCTGTAACCCCTTGTAACCCCTTGTAATCCCTTGTAACCCCCTGTATTCCCATGTCATAGATCGTGAAAATAAATTGCGAAAAAACGATTTTCGACGTTTTTTATAGCAAACAAGCTTTTCTGAACAATGAAAACATCGGTTTGAAAAACCCACAAAATTGGCATTTTTCCAAAGGGGTTAGTACATGGTTTTGGTCAAAAATTTGAAATTTTGTTAAGGTTTCGTTTTTCGCAAAATACACCCAGAAAAAGTATTTGGTGACGTTCTCGTTGGAAAACAAGCCGTTCTAGTCAATTAAAACATGCATTTAAAAAGAAGGCAAAATTGGCATTTTTGCAAACGGGATAGTCCATGATTTTTGTCAAAAAGTTGAAGTTTTTTCATCTCTTGTGTTTATATAAAAAATAGATCGAGAAAAAGTGTTTGCTGAGGTTCTAGACAAAAAAGAAGCCTTTAAAGACTACAAAAACCACTGTTTACCAAAAACGCAAAATTAAAATTTTTGCAAAGGGGTTAGTCCATCGTTTTGGTCAAGAATTTGAAATTTCGTTAACGTTTCGTTTTTCGCAAAATACACCCAGAAAAAGGAATTTGGTGACGTTCTCGTTAGAAAACAAGCCGTTCTAGTCAATATAAAGATGGATTTAAAAAGAAGGCGGAATTGGCATTTTTGCAAAGGGGATAGTCCGTAATTTTTGTCAAAAAGTTAAAGTTTTTTCATGTCTAGTGTTTATGGAAAATAGATCGAGAAAAAGTGTTTGCTGACGTTCTAGACAAAAAAGAAGCCTTTAAAGACTATAAAAACAACCGTTTACGAAAAACGCAAAATTAAAATTTTTCCAAAGGGGCTATTCCATCGTTTTGGTCAAAAACTTGAGATTTCTTCAACTTTCATTTTAATGCAAAATAGAGCAAGAAAAAGTATCTGGGAACGTTCTAGTTAGAAAAAAAGTTTTTATAATCCTTTGTAACCCCCTGTAACCCCTTGTAACCCCTTGTAACCCCCTGTAACCTCTTGTAATCCCTTGTAACCCCTTGTAACCCCCTGTAACCCCTTGTAACCCCTGGTAACCCCCTGTATTCCCATGTCATAGATGGTGAAAAGAAATCGCGAAAAAACGATTTTCGACGTTTTATAAAGCAAACAAGCCTTTCTGAACAACGAAAACATCCATTTCCAAAACCCACAAAATTGGCATTTTTCTAAAGGGGTTAGTACATGGTTTTGGTCAAAAATTTGAAATTTTGTTAAGGTTTCGTTTTTCGCAAAATACACCCAGAAAAAGTATTTGGTGACGTTCTCGTTAGAAAACAAGCCTTTCTAGTCAATATAAACATGTATTTAAAAAGAAGGCAAAATTGGCATTTTTGCAAAGAGGATAGTGCATGATTTTTTTCAAGAAGTTGAAGTTTTTTCATGTCTTGTGTTTATCAAAAATAGATCGAGAAAAAGTGTTTGCTGACGTTCTAGACAAAAAAGAAGCCTTTAAAGACTATAAAAACAACCGTTTACGAAAACGCAAAATTAAAATTTTTCCAAAGGGTTAGTCCATCGTTTTGGTCAAAAACTTGAGATTTCTTCAACTTTGATTTTTATGCAAAATAGAGAAAGAAAAACTATCTGGGAACGTTCTAGTTAGAAAAAAAGTTCCTATAATCCTTCGTAACCCCCTGTAACCCCCTGTGACCTTCTGTCACCCCTTGTAACCCCTTTTAACCTCTTGTAACCCCCTGTAACCCCTTGTAACCCCTTGTAATCCCTTGTAACCCCCTGTATTCCCATGTCATAGATCGTGAAAATAAATTGCGAAAAAACGATTTTCGACGTTTTTTATAGCAAACAAGCTTTTCTGAACAATGAAAACATCGGTTTGAAAAACCCACAAAATTGGCATTTTTCCAAAGGGGTTAGTACATGGTTTTGGTCAAAAATTTGAAATTTTGTTAAGGTTTCGTTTTTCGCAAAATACACTCAGAAAAAGTATTTGGTGACGTTCTCGTTGGAAAACAAGCCGTTCTAGTCAATTAAAACATGCATTTAAAAAGAAGGCAAAATTGGCATTTTTGCAAACGGGATAGTCCATGATTTTTGTCAAAAAGTTGAAGTTTTTTCATCTCTTGTGTTTATATAAAAAATAGATCGAGAAAAAGTGTTTGCTGAGGTTCTAGACAAAAAAGAAGCCTTTAAAGACTACAAAAACCACTGTTTACCAAAAACGCAAAATTAAAATTTTTGCAAAGGGGTTAGTCCATCGTTTTGGTCAAGAATTTGAAATTTCGTTAACGTTTCGTTTTTCGCAAAATACACCCAGAAAAAGGAATTTGGCGACGTTCTCGTTAGAAAACAAGCCGTTCTAGTCAATATAAAGATGGATTTAAAAAGAAGGCGGAATTGGCATTTTTGCAAAGGGGATAGTCCGTAATTTTTGTCAAAAAGTTAAAGTTTTTTCATGTCTAGTGTTTATGGAAAATAGATCGAGAAAAAGTGTTTGCTGACGTTCTAGACAAAAAAGAAGCCTTTAAAGACTATAAAAACAACCGTTTACGAAAAACGCAAAATTAAAATTTTTCCAAAGGGGCTATTCCATCGTTTTGGTCAAAAACTTGAGATTTCTTCAACTTTCATTTTAATGCAAAATAGAGCAAGAAAAAGTATCTGGGAACGTTCTAGTTAGAAAAAAAGTTTTTATAATCCTTTGTAACCCCCTGTAACCCCTTGTCACCCCTTGTAACCCCTTGTAACCCCCTGTAACCCCTTGTAATCCCTTGTAACCCCTTGTAACCCCCTGTAACCCCTTGTAACCCCTGGTAACCCCCTGTATTCCCATGTCATAGATGGTGAAAAGAAATCGCGAAAAAACGATTTTCGACGTTTTATATAGCAAACAAGCCTTTCTGAACAACGAAAACATCCATTTCCAAAACCCACAAAATTGGCATTTTTCTAAAGGGGTTAGTCCATCGTTTTGGTCAAAAATTTGAAATTTTGTTAAGGTTTCGTTTTTCGCAAAATACACCCAGAAAAAGTATTTGGTGACGTTCTCGTTAGAAAACAAGCCTTTCTAGTCAATATAAACATGTATTTAAAAAGAAGGCAAAATTGGCATTTTTGCAAAGAGGATAGTGCATGATTTTTTTCAAGAAGTTGAAGTTTTTTCATGTCTTGTGTTTATCAAAAATAGATCGAGAAAAAGTGTTTGCTGACGTTCTAGACAAAAAAGAAGCCTTTAAAGACTATAAAAACAACCGTTTACGAAAACGCAAAATTAAAATTTTTCCAAAGTGTTAGTCCATCGTTTTGGTCTAAAACTTGAGATTTCTTCAACTTTGACTTTTATGCAAAATAGAGAAAGAAAAACTATCTGGGAACGTTCTAGTTAGAAAAAAAGTTCCTATAATCCTTCGTAACCCCCTGTAACGCCCTGTGACCTTCTGTCACCCCTTGTAACCCCTTTTAACCTCTTGTAACCCCCTGTAACCCCTTGTAACCCCTTGTAATCCCTTGTAACCCCCTGTATTCCCATGTCATAGATCGTGAAAATAAATTGCGAAAAAACGATTTTCGACGTTTTTTATAGCAAACAAGCTTTTCTGAACAATGAAAACATCGGTTTGAAAAACCCACAAAATTGGCATTTTTCCAAAGGGGTTAGTACATGGTTTTGGTCAAAAATTTGAAATTTTGTTAAGGTTTCGTTTTTCGCAAAATACACTCAGAAAAAGTATTTGGTGACGTTCTCGTTGGAAAACAAGCCGTTCTAGTCAATTAAAACATGCATTTAAAAAGAAGGCAAAATTGGCATTTTTGCAAACGGGATAGTCCATGATTTTTGTCAAAAAGTTGAAGTTTTTTCATCTCTTGTGTTTATATAAAAAATAGATCGAGAAAAAGTGTTTGCTGAGGTTCTAGACAAAAAAGAAGCCTTTAAAGACTACAAAAACCACTGTTTACCAAAAACGCAAAATTAAAATTTTTGCAAAGGGGTTAGTCCATCGTTTTGGTCAAGAATTTGAAATTTCGTTAACGTTTCGTTTTTCGCAAAATACACCCAGAAAAAGGAATTTGGCGACGTTCTCGTTAGAAAACAAGCCGTTCTAGTCAATATAAAGATGGATTTAAAAAGAAGGCGGAATTGGCATTTTTGCAAAGGGGATAGTCCGTAATTTTTGTCAAAAAGTTAAAGTTTTTTCATGTCTAGTGTTTATGGAAAATAGATCGAGAAAAAGTGTTTGCTGACGTTCTAGACAAAAAAGAAGCCTTTAAAGACTATAAAAACAACCGTTTACGAAAAACGCAAAATTAAAATTTTTCCAAAGGGGCTATTCCATCGTTTTGGTCAAAAACTTGAGATTTCTTCAACTTTCATTTTAATGCAAAATAGAGCAAGAAAAAGTATCTGGGAACGTTCTAGTTAGAAAAAAAGTTTTTATAATCCTTTGTAACCCCCTGTAACCCCTTGTCACCCCTTGTAACCCCTTGTAACCCCCTGTAACCCCTTGTAATCCCTTGTAACCCCTTGTAACCCCCTGTAACCCCTTGTAACCCCTGGTAACCCCCTGTATTCCCATGTCATAGATGGTGAAAAGAAATCGCGAAAAAACGATTTTCGACGTTTTATATAGCAAACAAGCCTTTCTGAACAACGAAAACATCCATTTCCAAAACCCACAAAATTGGCATTTTTCTAAAGGGGTTAGTACATGGTTTTGGTCAAAAATTTGAAATTTTGTTAAGGTTTCGTTTTTCGCAAAATACACCCAGAAAAAGTATTTGGTGACGTTCTCGTTAGAAAACAAGCCTTTCTAGTCAATATAAACATGTATTTAAAAAGAAGGCAAAATTGGCATTTTTGCAAAGGGGATAGTGCATGATTTTTTTCAAGAAGTTGAAGTTTTTTCATGTCTTGTGTTTATCAAAAATAGATCGAGAAAAAGTGTTTGCTGACGTTCTAGACAAAAAAGAAGCCTTTAAAGACTATAAAAACAACCGTTTACGAAAACGCAAAATTAAAATTTTTCCAAAGGGTTAGTCCATCGTTTTGGTCAAAAACTTGAGATTTCTTCAACTTTGATTTTTATGCAAAATAGAGAAAGAAAAACTATCTGGGAACGTTCTAGTTAGAAAAAAAGTTCCTATAATCCTTCGTAACCCCCTGTAACCCCCTGTGACCTTCTGTCACCCCTTGTAACCCCTTGTAACCTCTTGTAACCCCCTGTAACCCCTTGTAACCCCTTGTAATCCCTTGTAACCCCCTGTATTCCCATGTCATAGATCGTGAAAATAAATTGCGAAAAAACGATTTTCGACGTTTTTTATAGCAAACAAGCTTTTCTGAACAATGAAAACATCGGTTTGAAAAACCCACAAAATTGGCATTTTTCCAAAGGGGTTAGTACATGGTTTTGGTCAAAAATTTGAAATTTTGTTAAGGTTTCGTTTTTCGCAAAATACACCCAGAAAAAGTATTTGGTGACGTTCTCGTTGGAAAACAAGCCGTTCTAGTCAATTAAAACATGCATTTAAAAAGAAGGCAAAATTGGCATTTTTGCAAACGGGATAGTCCATGATTTTTGTCAAAAAGTTGAAGTTTTTTCATCTCTTGTGTTTATATAAAAAATAGATCGAGAAAAAGTGTTTGCTGAGGTTCTAGACAAAAAAGAAGCCTTTAAAGACTACAAAAACCACTGTTTACCAAAAACGCAAAATTAAAATTTTTGCAAAGGGGTTAGTCCATCGTTTTGGTCAAGAATTTGAAATTTCGTTAACGTTTCGTTTTTCGCAAAATACACCCAGAAAAAGGAATTTGGTGACGTTCTCGTTAGAAAACAAGCCGTTCTAGTCAATATAAAGATGGATTTAAAAAGAAGGTGGAATTGGCATTTTTGCAAAGGGGATAGTCCGTAATTTTTGTCAAAAAGTTAAAGTTTTTTCATGTCTAGTGTTTATGGAAAATAGATCGAGAAAAAGTGTTTGCTGACGTTCTAGACAAAAAAGAAGCCTTTAAAGACTATAAAAACAACCGTTTACGAAAAACGCAAAATTAAAATTTTTCCAAAGGGGCTATTCCATCGTTTTGGTCAAAAACTTGAGATTTCTTCAACTTTCATTTTAATGCAAAATAGAGCAAGAAAAAGTATCTGGGAACGTTCTAGTTAGAAAAAAAGTTTTTATAATCCTTTGTAACCCCCTGTAACCCCTTGTCACCCCTTGTAACCCCTTGTAACCCCCTGTAACCCCTTGTAATCCCTTGTAACCCCTTGTAACCCCCTGTAACCCCTTGTAACCCCTGGTAACCCCCTGTATTCCCATGTCATAGATGGTGAAAAGAAATCGCGAAAAAACGATTTTCGACGTTTTATATAGCAAACAAGCCTTTCTGAACAACGAAAACATCCATTTCCAAAACCCACAAAATTGGCATTTTTCTAAAGGGGTTAGTACATGGTTTTGGTCAAAAATTTGAAATTTTGTTAAGGTTTCGTTTTTCGCAAAATACACCCAGAAAAAGTATTTGGTGACGTTCTCGTTAGAAAACAAGCCTTTCTAGTCAATATAAACATGTATTTAAAAAGAAGGCAAAATTGGCATTTTTGCAAAGGGGATAGTGCATGATTTTTTTCAAGAAGTTGAAGTTTTTTCATGTCTTGTGTTTATCAAAAATAGATCGAGAAAAAGTGTTTGCTGACGTTCTAGACAAAAAAGAAGCCTTTAAAGACTATAAAAACAACCGTTTACGAAAACGCAAAATTAAAATTTTTCCAAAGGGTTAGTCCATCGTTTTGGTCAAAAACTTGAGATTTCTTCAACTTTGATTTTTATGCAAAATAGAGAAAGAAAAACTATCTGGGAACGTTCTAGTTAGAAAAAAAGTTCCTATAATCCTTCGTAACTCCCTGTAACCCCCTGTGACCTTCTGTCACCCCTTGTAACCCCTTGTAACCTCTTGTAACCCCCTGTAACCCCTTGTAACCCCTTGTAATCCCTTGTAACCCCCTGTATTCCCATGTCATAGATCGTGAAAATAAATTGCGAAAAAACGATTTTCGACGTTTTTTATAGCAAACAAGCTTTTCTGAACAATGAAAACATCGGTTTGAAAAACCCACAAAATTGGCATTTTTCCAAAGGGGTTAGTACATGGTTTTGGTCAAAAATTTGAAATTTTGTTAAGGTTTCGTTTTTCGCAAAATACACCCAGAAAAAGTATTTGGTGACGTTCTCGTTGGAAAACAAGCCGTTCTAGTCAATTAAAACATGCATTTAAAAAGAAGGCAAAATTGGCATTTTTGCAAACGGGATAGTCCATGATTTTTGTCAAAAAGTTGAAGTTTTTTCATCTCTTGTGTTTATATAAAAAATAGATCGAGAAAAAGTGTTTGCTGAGGTTCTAGACAAAAAAGAAGCCTTTAAAGACTACAAAAACCACTGTTTACCAAAAACGCAAAATTAAAATTTTTGCAAAGGGGTTAGTCCATCGTTTTGGTCAAGAATTTGAAATTTCGTTAACGTTTCGTTTTTCGCAAAATACACCCAGAAAAAGGAATTTGGTGACGTTCTCGTTAGAAAACAAGCCGTTCTAGTCAATATAAAGATGGATTTAAAAAGAAGGTGGAATTGGCATTTTTGCAAAGGGGATAGTCCGTAATTTTTGTCAAAAAGTTAAAGTTTTTTCATGTCTAGTGTTTATGGAAAATAGATCGAGATAAAGTGTTTGCTGACGTTCTAGACAAAAAAGAAGCCTTTAAAGACTATAAAAACAACCGTTTACGAAAAACGCAAAATTAAAATTTTTCCAAAGGGGCTATTCCATCGTTTTGGTCAAAAACTTGAGATTTCTTAACTTTCATTTTAATGCAAAATAGAGGAAGAAAAAGTATCTGGGAACGTTCTAGTTAGAAAAAAAGTTTTTATAATCCTTTGTAACCCCCTGTAACCCCTTGTAACCCCTTGTAACCCCCTGTAACCTCTTGTAATCCCTTGTAACCCCTTGTAACCCCCTGTAACCCCTTGTAACCCCTGGTAACCCCCTGTATTCCCATGTCATAGATGGTGAAAAGAAATCGCGAAAAAACGATTTTCGACGTTTTATATAGCAAACAAGCCTTTCTGAACAACGAAAACATCCATTTCCAAAACCCACAAAATTGGCATTTTTCTAAAGGGGTTAGTACATGGTTTTGGTCAAAAATTTGAAATTTTGTTAAGGTTTCGTTTTTCGCAAAATACACCCAGAAAAAGTATTTGGTGACGTTCTCGTTAGAAAACAAGCCTTTCTAGTCAATATAAACATGTATTTAAAAAGAAGGCAAAATTGGCATTTTTGCAAAGAGGATAGTGCATGATTTTTTTCAAGAAGTTGAAGTTTTTTCATGTCTTGTGTTTATCAAAAATAGATCGAGAAAAAGTGTTTGCTGACGTTCTAGACAAAAAAGAAGCCTTTAAAGACTATAAAAACAACCGTTTACGAAAACGCAAAATTAAAATTTTTCCAAAGGGTTAGTCCATCGTTTTGGTCAAAAACTTGAGATTTCTTCAACTTTGATTTTTATGCAAAATAGAGAAAGAAAAACTATCTGGGAACGTTCTAGTTAGAAAAAAAGTTCCTATAATCCTTCGTAACCCCCTGTAACCCCCTGTGACCTTCTGTCACCCCTTGTAACCCCTTTTAACCTCTTGTAACCCCCTGTAACCCCTTGTAACCCCTTGTAATCCCTTGTAACCCCCTGTATTCCCATGTCATAGATCGTGAAAATAAATTGCGAAAAAACGATTTTCGACGTTTTTTATAGCAAACAAGCTTTTCTGAACAATGAAAACATCGGTTTGAAAAACCCACAAAATTGGCATTTTTCCAAAGGGGTTAGTACATGGTTTTGGTCAAAAATTTGAAATTTTGTTAAGGTTTCGTTTTTCGCAAAATACACTCAGAAAAAGTATTTGGTGACGTTCTCGTTGGAAAACAAGCCGTTCTAGTCAATTAAAACATGCATTTAAAAAGAAGGCAAAATTGGCATTTTTGCAAACGGGATAGTCCATGTTTTTTGTCAAAAAGTTGAAGTTTTTTCATCTCTTGTGTTTATATAAAAAATAGATCGAGAAAAAGTGTTTGCTGAGGTTCTAGACAAAAAAGAAGCCTTTAAAGACTACAAAAACCACTGTTTACCAAAAACGCAAAATTAAAATTTTTGCAAAGGGGTTAGTCCATCGTTTTGGTCAAGAATTTGAAATTTCGTTAACGTTTCGTTTTTCGCAAAATACACCCAGAAAAAGGAATTTGGCGACGTTCTCGTTAGAAAACAAGCCGTTCTAGTCAATATAAAGATGGATTTAAAAAGAAGGCGGAATTGGCATTTTTGCAAAGGGGATAGTCCGTAATTTTTGTCAAAAAGTTAAAGTTTTTTCATGTCTAGTGTTTATGGAAAATAGATCGAGAAAAAGTGTTTGCTGACGTTCTAGACAAAAAAGAAGCCTTTAAAGACTATAAAAACAACCGTTTACGAAAAACGCAAAATTAAAATTTTTCCAAAGGGGCTATTCCATCGTTTTGGTCAAAAACTTGAGATTTCTTCAACTTTCATTTTAATGCAAAATAGAGCAAGAAAAAGTATCTGGGAACGTTCTAGTTAGAAAAAAAGTTTTTATAATCCTTTGTAACCCCCTGTAACCCCTTGTCACCCCTTGTAACCCCTTGTAACCCCCTGTAACCCCTTGTAATCCCTTGTAACCCCTTGTAACCCCCTGTAACCCCTTGTAACCCCTGGTAACCCCCTGTATTCCCATGTCATAGATGGTGAAAAGAAATCGCGAAAAAACGATTTTCGACGTTTTATATAGCAAACAAGCCTTTCTGAACAACGAAAACATCCATTTCCAAAACCCACAAAATTGGCATTTTTCTAAAGGGGTTAGTCCATCGTTTTGGTCAAAAATTTGAAATTTTGTTAAGGTTTCGTTTTTCGCAAAATACACCCAGAAAAAGTATTTGGTGACGTTCTCGTTAGAAAACAAGCCTTTCTAGTCAATATAAACATGTATTTAAAAAGAAGGCAAAATTGGCATTTTTGCAAAGAGGATAGTGCATGATTTTTTTCAAGAAGTTGAAGTTTTTTCATGTCTTGTGTTTATCAAAAATAGATCGAGAAAAAGTGTTTGCTGACGTTCTAGACAAAAAAGAAGCCTTTAAAGACTATAAAAACAACCGTTTACGATAACGCAAAATTAAAATTTTTCCAAAGTGTTAGTCCATCGTTTTGGTCTAAAACTTGAGATTTCTTCAACTTTGACTTTTATGCAAAATAGAGAAAGAAAAACTATCTGGGAACGTTCTAGTTAGAAAAAAAGTTCCTATAATCCTTCGTAACCCCCTGTAACCCCCTGTGACCTTCTGTCACCCCTTGTAACCCCTTTTAACCTCTTGTAACCCCCTGTAACCCCTTGTAACCCCTTGTAATCCCTTGTAACCCCCTGTATTCCCATGTCATAGATCGTGAAAATAAATTGCGAAAAAACGATTTTCGACGTTTTTTATAGCAAACAAGCTTTTCTGAACAATGAAAACATCGGTTTGAAAAACCCACAAAATTGGCATTTTTCCAAAGGGGTTAGTACATGGTTTTGGTCAAAAATTTGAAATTTTGTTAAGGTTTCGTTTTTCGCAAAATACACTCAGAAAAAGTATTTGGTGACGTTCTCGTTGGAAAACAAGCCGTTCTAGTCAATTAAAACATGCATTTAAAAAGAAGGCAAAATTGGCATTTTTGCAAACGGGATAGTCCATGATTTTTGTCAAAAAGTTGAAGTTTTTTCATCTCTTGTGTTTATATAAAAAATAGATCGAGAAAAAGTGTTTGCTGAGGTTCTAGACAAAAAAGAAGCCTTTAAAGACTACAAAAACCACTGTTTACCAAAAACGCAAAATTAAAATTTTTGCAAAGGGGTTAGTCCATCGTTTTGGTCAAGAATTTGAAATTTCGTTAACGTTTCGTTTTTCGCAAAATACACCCAGAAAAAGGAATTTGGTGACGTTCTCGTTAGAAAACAAGCCGTTCTAGTCAATATAAAGATGGATTTAAAAAGAAGGCGGAATTGGCATTTTTGCAAAGGGGATAGTCCGTAATTTTTGTCAAAAAGTTAAAGTTTTTTCATGTCTAGTGTTTATGGAAAATAGATCGAGAAAAAGTGTTTGCTGACGTTCTAGACAAAAAAGAAGCCTTTAAAGACTATAAAAACAACCGTTTACGAAAAACGCAAAATTAAAATTTTTCCAAAGGGGCTATTCCATCGTTTTGGTCAAAAACTTGAGATTTCTTCAACTTTCATTTTAATGCAAAATAGAGCAAGAAAAAGTATCTGGGAACGTTCTAGTTAGAAAAAAAGTTTTTATAATCCTTTGTAACCCCCTGTAACCCCTTGTCACCCCTTGTAACCCCTTGTAACCCCCTGTAACCTCTTGTAATCCCTTGTAACCCCTTGTAACCCCCTGTAACCCCTTGTAACCCCTGGTAACCCCCTGTATTCCCATGTCATAGATGGTGAAAAGAAATCGCGAAAAAACGATTTTCGACGTTTTATATAGCAAACAAGCCTTTCTGAACAACGAAAACATCCATTTCCAAAACCCACAAAATTGGCATTTTTCTAAAGGGGTTAGTACATGGTTTTGGTCAAAAATTTGAAATTTTGTTAAGGTTTCGTTTTTCGCAAAATACACCCAGAAAAAGTATTTGGTGACGTTCTCGTTAGAAAACAAGCCTTTCTAGTCAATATAAACATGTATTTAAAAAGAAGGCAAAATTGGCATTTTTGCAAAGAGGATAGTGCATGATTTTTTTCAAGAAGTTGAAGTTTTTTCATGTCTTGTGTTTATCAAAAATAGATCGAGAAAAAGTGTTTGCTGACGTTCTAGACAAAAAAGAAGCCTTTAAAGACTATAAAAACAACCGTTTACGAAAACGCAAAATTAAAATTTTTCCAAAGGGTTAGTCCATCGTTTTGGTCAAAAACTTGAGATTTCTTCAACTTTGATTTTTATGCAAAATAGAGAAAGAAAAACTATCTGGGAACGTTCTAGTTAGAAAAAAAGTTCCTATAATCCTTCGTAACCCCCTGTAACCCCCTGTGACCTTCTGTCACCCCTTGTAACCCCTTTTAACCTCTTGTAACCCCCTGTAACCCCTTGTAACCCCTTGTAATCCCTTGTAACCCCCTGTATTCCCATGTCATAGATCGTGAAAATAAATTGCGAAAAAACGATTTTCGACGTTTTTTATAGCAAACAAGCTTTTCTGAACAATGAAAACATCGGTTTGAAAAACCCACAAAATTGGCATTTTTCCAAAGGGGTTAGTACATGGTTTTGGTCAAAAATTTGAAATTTTGTTAAGGTTTCGTTTTTCGCAAAATACACCCAGAAAAAGTATTTGGTGACGTTCTCGTTGGAAAACAAGCCGTTCTAGTCAATTAAAACATGCATTTAAAAAGAAGGCAAAATTGGCATTTTTGCAAACGGGATAGTCCATGATTTTTGTCAAAAAGTTGAAGTTTTTTCATCTCTTGTGTTTATATAAAAAATAGATCGAGAAAAAGTGTTTGCTGAGGTTCTAGACAAAAAAGAAGCCTTTAAAGACTACAAAAACCACTGTTTACCAAAAACGCAAAATTAAAATTTTTGCAAAGGGGTTAGTCCATCGTTTTGGTCAAGAATTTGAAATTTCGTTAACGTTTCGTTTTTCGCAAAATACACCCAGAAAAAGGAATTTGGCGACGTTCTCGTTAGAAAACAAGCCGTTCTAGTCAATATAAAGATGGATTTAAAAAGAAGGCGGAATTGGCATTTTTGCAAAGGGGATAGTCCGTAATTTTTGTCAAAAAGTTAAAGTTTTTTCATGTCTAGTGTTTATGGAAAATAGATCGAGAAAAAGTGTTTGCTGACGTTCTAGACAAAAAAGAAGCCTTTAAAGACTATAAAAACAACCGTTTACGAAAAACGCAAAATTAAAATTTTTCCAAAGGGGCTATTCCATCGTTTTGGTCAAAAACTTGAGATTTCTTCAACTTTCATTTTAATGCAAAATAGAGCAAGAAAAAGTATCTGGGAACGTTCTAGTTAGAAAAAAAGTTTTTATAATCCTTTGTAACCCCCTGTAACCCCTTGTCACCCCTTGTAACCCCTTGTAACCCCCTGTAACCCCTTGTAATCCCTTGTAACCCCTTGTAACCCCCTGTAACCCCTTGTAACCCCTGGTAACCCCCTGTATTCCCATGTCATAGATGGTGAAAAGAAATCGCGAAAAAACGATTTTCGACGTTTTATATAGCAAACAAGCCTTTCTGAACAACGAAAACATCCATTTCCAAAACCCACAAAATTGGCATTTTTCTAAAGGGGTTAGTCCATCGTTTTGGTCAAAAATTTGAAATTTTGTTAAGGTTTCGTTTTTCGCAAAATACACCCAGAAAAAGTATTTGGTGACGTTCTCGTTAGAAAACAAGCCTTTCTAGTCAATATAAACATGTATTTAAAAAGAAGGCAAAATTGGCATTTTTGCAAAGAGGAGAGTGCATGATTTTTTTCAAGAAGTTGAAGTTTTTTCATGTCTTGTGTTTATCAAAAATAGATCGAGAAAAAGTGTTTGCTGACGTTCTAGACAAAAAAGAAGCCTTTAAAGACTATAAAAACAACCGTTTACGAAAACGCAAAATTAAAATTTTTCCAAAGTGTTAGTCCATCGTTTTGGTCAAAAACTTGAGATTTCTTCAACTTTGACTTTTATGCAAAATAGAGAAAGAAAAACTATCTGGGAACGTTCTAGTTAGAAAAAAAGTTCCTATAATCCTTCGTAACCCCCTGTAACCCCCTGTGACCTTCTGTCACCCCTTGTAACCCCTTTTAACCTCTTGTAACCCCCTGTAACCCCTTGTAACCCCTTGTAATCCCTTGTAACCCCCTGTATTCCCATGTCATAGATCGTGAAAATAAATTGCGAAAAAACGATTTTCGACGTTTTTTATAGCAAACAAGCTTTTCTGAACAATGAAAACATCGGTTTGAACAACCCACAAAATTGGCATTTTTCCAAAGGGGTTAGTACATGGTTTTGGTCAAAAATTTGAAATTTTGTTAAGGTTTCGTTTTTCGCAAAATACACCCAGAAAAAGTATTTGGTGACGTTCTCGTTGGAAAACAAGCCGTTCTAGTCAATTAAAACATGCATTTAAAAAGAAGGCAAAATTGGCATTTTTGCAAACGGGATAGTCCATGATTTTTGTCAAAAAGTTGAAGTTTTTTCATCTCTTGTGTTTATATAAAAAATAGATCGAGAAAAAGTGTTTGCTGAGGTTCTAGACAAAAAAGAAGCCTTTAAAGACTACAAAAACCACTGTTTACCAAAAACGCAAAATTAAAATTTTTGCAAAGGGGTTAGTCCATCGTTTTGGTCAAGAATTTGAAATTTCGTTAACGTTTCGTTTTTCGCAAAATACACCCAGAAAAAGGAATTTGGCGACGTTCTCGTTAGAAAACAAGCCGTTCTAGTCAATATAAAGATGGATTTAAAAAGAAGGCGGAATTGGCATTTTTGCAAAGGGGATAGTCCGTAATTTTTGTCAAAAAGTTAAAGTTTTTTCATGTCTAGTGTTTATGGAAAATAGATCGAGAAAAAGTGTTTGCTGACGTTCTAGACAAAAAAGAAGCCTTTAAAGACTATAAAAACAACCGTTTACGAAAAACGCAAAATTAAAATTTTTCCAAAGGGGCTATTCCATCGTTTTGGTCAAAAACTTGAGATTTCTTCAACTTTCATTTTAATGCAAAATAGAGCAAGAAAAAGTATCTGGGAACGTTCTAGTTAGAAAAAAAGTTTTTATAATCCTTTGTAACCCCCTGTAACCCCTTGTCACCCCTTGTAACCCCTTGTAACCCCCTGTAACCCCTTGTAATCCCTTGTAACCCCTTGTAACCCCCTGTAACCCCTTGTAACCCCTGGTAACCCCCTGTATTCCCATGTCATAGATGGTGAAAAGAAATCGCGAAAAAACGATTTTCGACGTTTTATATAGCAAACAAGCCTTTCTGAACAACGAAAACATCCATTTCCAAAACCCACAAAATTGGCATTTTTCTAAAGGGGTTAGTACATGGTTTTGGTCAAAAATTTGAAATTTTGTTAAGGTTTCGTTTTTCGCAAAATACACCCAGAAAAAGTATTTGGTGACGTTCTCGTTAGAAAACAAGCCTTTCTAGTCAATATAAACATGTATTTAAAAAGAAGGCAAAATTGGCATTTTTGCAAAGGGGATAGTGCATGATTTTTTTCAAGAAGTTGAAGTTTTTTCATGTCTTGTGTTTATCAAAAATAGATCGAGAAAAAGTGTTTGCTGACGTTCTAGACAAAAAAGAAGCCTTTAAAGACTATAAAAACAACCGTTTACGAAAACGCAAAATTAAAATTTTTCCAAAGGGTTAGTCCATCGTTTTGGTCAAAAACTTGAGATTTCTTCAACTTTGATTTTTATGCAAAATAGAGAAAGAAAAACTATCTGGGAACGTTCTAGTTAGAAAAAAAGTTCCTATAATCCTTCGTAACTCCCTGTAACCCCCTGTGACCTTCTGTCACCCCTTGTAACCCCTTGTAACCTCTTGTAACCCCCTGTAACCCCTTGTAACCCCTTGTAATCCCTTGTAACCCCCTGTATTCCCATGTCATAGATCGTGAAAATAAATTGCGAAAAAACGATTTTCGACGTTTTTTATAGCAAACAAGCTTTTCTGAACAATGAAAACATCGGTTTGAAAAACCCACAAAATTGGCATTTTTCCAAAGGGGTTAGTACATGGTTTTGGTCAAAAATTTGAAATTTTGTTAAGGTTTCGTTTTTCGCAAAATACACCCAGAAAAAGTATTTGGTGACGTTCTCGTTGGAAAACAAGCCGTTCTAGTCAATTAAAACATGCATTTAAAAAGAAGGCAAAATTGGCATTTTTGCAAACGGGATAGTCCATGATTTTTGTCAAAAAGTTGAAGTTTTTTCATCTCTTGTGTTTATATAAAAAATAGATCGAGAAAAAGTGTTTGCTGAGGTTCTAGACAAAAAAGAAGCCTTTAAAGACTACAAAAACCACTGTTTACCAAAAACGCAAAATTAAAATTTTTGCAAAGGGGTTAGTCCATCGTTTTGGTCAAGAATTTGAAATTTCGTTAACGTTTCGTTTTTCGCAAAATACACCCAGAAAAAGGAATTTGGTGACGTTCTCGTTAGAAAACAAGCCGTTCTAGTCAATATAAAGATGGATTTAAAAAGAAGGTGGAATTGGCATTTTTGCAAAGGGGATAGTCCGTAATTTTTGTCAAAAAGTTAAAGTTTTTTCATGTCTAGTGTTTATGGAAAATAGATCGAGATAAAGTGTTTGCTGACGTTCTAGACAAAAAAGAAGCCTTTAAAGACTATAAAAACAACCGTTTACGAAAAACGCAAAATTAAAATTTTTCCAAAGGGGCTATTCCATCGTTTTGGTCAAAAACTTGAGATTTCTTAACTTTCATTTTAATGCAAAATAGAGGAAGAAAAAGTATCTGGGAACGTTCTAGTTAGAAAAAAAGTTTTTATAATCCTTTGTAACCCCCTGTAACCCCTTGTAACCCCTTGTAACCCCCTGTAACCTCTTGTAATCCCTTGTAACCCCTTGTAACCCCCTGTAACCCCTTGTAACCCCTGGTAACCCCCTGTATTCCCATGTCATAGATGGTGAAAAGAAATCGCGAAAAAACGATTTTCGACGTTTTATATAGCAAACAAGCCTTTCTGAACAACGAAAACATCCATTTCCAAAACCCACAAAATTGGCATTTTTCTAAAGGGGTTAGTACATGGTTTTGGTCAAAAATTTGAAATTTTGTTAAGGTTTCGTTTTTCGCAAAATACACCCAGAAAAAGTATTTGGTGACGTTCTCGTTAGAAAACAAGCCTTTCTAGTCAATATAAACATGTATTTAAAAAGAAGGCAAAATTGGCATTTTTGCAAAGAGGATAGTGCATGATTTTTTTCAAGAAGTTGAAGTTTTTTCATGTCTTGTGTTTATCAAAAATAGATCGAGAAAAAGTGTTTGCTGACGTTCTAGACAAAAAAGAAGCCTTTAAAGACTATAAAAACAACCGTTTACGAAAACGCAAAATTAAAATTTTTCCAAAGGGTTAGTCCATCGTTTTGGTCAAAAACTTGAGATTTCTTCAACTTTGATTTTTATGCAAAATAGAGAAAGAAAAACTATCTGGGAACGTTCTAGTTAGAAAAAAAGTTCCTATAATCCTTCGTAACCCCCTGTAACCCCCTGTGACCTTCTGTCACCCCTTGTAACCCCTTTTAACCTCTTGTAACCCCCTGTAACCCCTTGTAACCCCTTGTAATCCCTTGTAACCCCCTGTATTCCCATGTCATAGATCGTGAAAATAAATTGCGAAAAAACGATTTTCGACGTTTTTTATAGCAAACAAGCTTTTCTGAACAATGAAAACATCGGTTTGAAAAACCCACAAAATTGGCATTTTTCCAAAGGGGTTAGTACATGGTTTTGGTCAAAAATTTGAAATTTTGTTAAGGTTTCGTTTTTCGCAAAATACACTCAGAAAAAGTATTTGGTGACGTTCTCGTTGGAAAACAAGCCGTTCTAGTCAATTAAAACATGCATTTAAAAAGAAGGCAAAATTGGCATTTTTGCAAACGGGATAGTCCATGTTTTTTGTCAAAAAGTTGAAGTTTTTTCATCTCTTGTGTTTATATAAAAAATAGATCGAGAAAAAGTGTTTGCTGAGGTTCTAGACAAAAAAGAAGCCTTTAAAGACTACAAAAACCACTGTTTACCAAAAACGCAAAATTAAAATTTTTGCAAAGGGGTTAGTCCATCGTTTTGGTCAAGAATTTGAAATTTCGTTAACGTTTCGTTTTTCGCAAAATACACCCAGAAAAAGGAATTTGGCGACGTTCTCGTTAGAAAACAAGCCGTTCTAGTCAATATAAAGATGGATTTAAAAAGAAGGCGGAATTGGCATTTTTGCAAAGGGGATAGTCCGTAATTTTTGTCAAAAAGTTAAAGTTTTTTCATGTCTAGTGTTTATGGAAAATAGATCGAGAAAAAGTGTTTGCTGACGTTCTAGACAAAAAAGAAGCCTTTAAAGACTATAAAAACAACCGTTTACGAAAAACGCAAAATTAAAATTTTTCCAAAGGGGCTATTCCATCGTTTTGGTCAAAAACTTGAGATTTCTTCAACTTTCATTTTAATGCAAAATAGAGCAAGAAAAAGTATCTGGGAACGTTCTAGTTAGAAAAAAAGTTTTTATAATCCTTTGTAACCCCCTGTAACCCCTTGTCACCCCTTGTAACCCCTTGTAACCCCCTGTAACCCCTTGTAATCCCTTGTAACCCCTTGTAACCCCCTGTAACCCCTTGTAACCCCTGGTAACCCCCTGTATTCCCATGTCATAGATGGTGAAAAGAAATCGCGAAAAAACGATTTTCGACGTTTTATATAGCAAACAAGCCTTTCTGAACAACGAAAACATCCATTTCCAAAACCCACAAAATTGGCATTTTTCTAAAGGGGTTAGTCCATCGTTTTGGTCAAAAATTTGAAATTTTGTTAAGGTTTCGTTTTTCGCAAAATACACCCAGAAAAAGTATTTGGTGACGTTCTCGTTAGAAAACAAGCCTTTCTAGTCAATATAAACATGTATTTAAAAAGAAGGCAAAATTGGCATTTTTGCAAAGAGGATAGTGCATGATTTTTTTCAAGAAGTTGAAGTTTTTTCATGTCTTGTGTTTATCAAAAATAGATCGAGAAAAAGTGTTTGCTGACGTTCTAGACAAAAAAGAAGCCTTTAAAGACTATAAAAACAACCGTTTACGATAACGCAAAATTAAAATTTTTCCAAAGTGTTAGTCCATCGTTTTGGTCTAAAACTTGAGATTTCTTCAACTTTGACTTTTATGCAAAATAGAGAAAGAAAAACTATCTGGGAACGTTCTAGTTAGAAAAAAAGTTCCTATAATCCTTCGTAACCCCCTGTAACCCCCTGTGACCTTCTGTCACCCCTTGTAACCCCTTTTAACCTCTTGTAACCCCCTGTAACCCCTTGTAACCCCTTGTAATCCCTTGTAACCCCCTGTATTCCCATGTCATAGATCGTGAAAATAAATTGCGAAAAAACGATTTTCGACGTTTTTTATAGCAAACAAGCTTTTCTGAACAATGAAAACATCGGTTTGAAAAACCCACAAAATTGGCATTTTTCCAAAGGGGTTAGTACATGGTTTTGGTCAAAAATTTGAAATTTTGTTAAGGTTTCGTTTTTCGCAAAATACACTCAGAAAAAGTATTTGGTGACGTTCTCGTTGGAAAACAAGCCGTTCTAGTCAATTAAAACATGCATTTAAAAAGAAGGCAAAATTGGCATTTTTGCAAACGGGATAGTCCATGATTTTTGTCAAAAAGTTGAAGTTTTTTCATCTCTTGTGTTTATATAAAAAATAGATCGAGAAAAAGTGTTTGCTGAGGTTCTAGACAAAAAAGAAGCCTTTAAAGACTACAAAAACCACTGTTTACCAAAAACGCAAAATTAAAATTTTTGCAAAGGGGTTAGTCCATCGTTTTGGTCAAGAATTTGAAATTTCGTTAACGTTTCGTTTTTCGCAAAATACACCCAGAAAAAGGAATTTGGTGACGTTCTCGTTAGAAAACAAGCCGTTCTAGTCAATATAAAGATGGATTTAAAAAGAAGGCGGAATTGGCATTTTTGCAAAGGGGATAGTCCGTAATTTTTGTCAAAAAGTTAAAGTTTTTTCATGTCTAGTGTTTATGGAAAATAGATCGAGAAAAAGTGTTTGCTGACGTTCTAGACAAAAAAGAAGCCTTTAAAGACTATAAAAACAACCGTTTACGAAAAACGCAAAATTAAAATTTTTCCAAAGGGGCTATTCCATCGTTTTGGTCAAAAACTTGAGATTTCTTCAACTTTCATTTTAATGCAAAATAGAGCAAGAAAAAGTATCTGGGAACGTTCTAGTTAGAAAAAAAGTTTTTATAATCCTTTGTAACCCCCTGTAACCCCTTGTCACCCCTTGTAACCCCTTGTAACCCCCTGTAACCTCTTGTAATCCCTTGTAACCCCTTGTAACCCCCTGTAACCCCTTGTAACCCCTGGTAACCCCCTGTATTCCCATGTCATAGATGGTGAAAAGAAATCGCGAAAAAACGATTTTCGACGTTTTATATAGCAAACAAGCCTTTCTGAACAACGAAAACATCCATTTCCAAAACCCACAAAATTGGCATTTTTCTAAAGGGGTTAGTACATGGTTTTGGTCAAAAATTTGAAATTTTGTTAAGGTTTCGTTTTTCGCAAAATACACCCAGAAAAAGTATTTGGTGACGTTCTCGTTAGAAAACAAGCCTTTCTAGTCAATATAAACATGTATTTAAAAAGAAGGCAAAATTGGCATTTTTGCAAAGAGGATAGTGCATGATTTTTTTCAAGAAGTTGAAGTTTTTTCATGTCTTGTGTTTATCAAAAATAGATCGAGAAAAAGTGTTTGCTGACGTTCTAGACAAAAAAGAAGCCTTTAAAGACTATAAAAACAACCGTTTACGAAAACGCAAAATTAAAATTTTTCCAAAGGGTTAGTCCATCGTTTTGGTCAAAAACTTGAGATTTCTTCAACTTTGATTTTTATGCAAAATAGAGAAAGAAAAACTATCTGGGAACGTTCTAGTTAGAAAAAAAGTTCCTATAATCCTTCGTAACCCCCTGTAACCCCCTGTGACCTTCTGTCACCCCTTGTAACCCCTTTTAACCTCTTGTAACCCCCTGTAACCCCTTGTAACCCCTTGTAATCCCTTGTAACCCCCTGTATTCCCATGTCATAGATCGTGAAAATAAATTGCGAAAAAACGATTTTCGACGTTTTTTATAGCAAACAAGCTTTTCTGAACAATGAAAACATCGGTTTGAAAAACCCACAAAATTGGCATTTTTCCAAAGGGGTTAGTACATGGTTTTGGTCAAAAATTTGAAATTTTGTTAAGGTTTCGTTTTTCGCAAAATACACCCAGAAAAAGTATTTGGTGACGTTCTCGTTGGAAAACAAGCCGTTCTAGTCAATTAAAACATGCATTTAAAAAGAAGGCAAAATTGGCATTTTTGCAAACGGGATAGTCCATGATTTTTGTCAAAAAGTTGAAGTTTTTTCATCTCTTGTGTTTATATAAAAAATAGATCGAGAAAAAGTGTTTGCTGAGGTTCTAGACAAAAAAGAAGCCTTTAAAGACTACAAAAACCACTGTTTACCAAAAACGCAAAATTAAAATTTTTGCAAAGGGGTTAGTCCATCGTTTTGGTCAAGAATTTGAAATTTCGTTAACGTTTCGTTTTTCGCAAAATACACCCAGAAAAAGGAATTTGGCGACGTTCTCGTTAGAAAACAAGCCGTTCTAGTCAATATAAAGATGGATTTAAAAAGAAGGCGGAATTGGCATTTTTGCAAAGGGGATAGTCCGTAATTTTTGTCAAAAAGTTAAAGTTTTTTCATGTCTAGTGTTTATGGAAAATAGATCGAGGAAAAAGTGTTTGCTGACGTTCTAGACAAAAAAGAAGCCTTTAAAGACTATAAAAACAACCGTTTACGAAAAACGCAAAATTAAAATTTTTCCAAAGGGGCTATTCCATCGTTTTGGTCAAAAACTTGAGATTTCTTCAACTTTCATTTTAATGCAAAATAGAGCAAGAAAAAGTATCTGGGAACGTTCTAGTTAGAAAAAAAGTTTTTATAATCCTTTGTAACCCCCTGTAACCCCTTGTCACCCCTTGTAACCCCTTGTAACCCCCTGTAACCCCTTGTAATCCCTTGTAACCCCTTGTAACCCCCTGTAACCCCTTGTAACCCCTGGTAACCCCCTGTATTCCCATGTCATAGATGGTGAAAAGAAATCGCGAAAAAACGATTTTCGACGTTTTATATAGCAAACAAGCCTTTCTGAACAACGAAAACATCCATTTCCAAAACCCACAAAATTGGCATTTTTCTAAAGGGGTTAGTCCATCGTTTTGGTCAAAAATTTGAAATTTTGTTAAGGTTTCGTTTTTCGCAAAATACACCCAGAAAAAGTATTTGGTGACGTTCTCGTTAGAAAACAAGCCTTTCTAGTCAATATAAACATGTATTTAAAAAGAAGGCAAAATTGGCATTTTTGCAAAGAGGAGAGTGCATGATTTTTTTCAAGAAGTTGAAGTTTTTTCATGTCTTGTGTTTATCAAAAATAGATCGAGAAAAAGTGTTTGCTGACGTTCTAGACAAAAAAGAAGCCTTTAAAGACTATAAAAACAACCGTTTACGAAAACGCAAAATTAAAATTTTTCCAAAGTGTTAGTCCATCGTTTTGGTCAAAAACTTGAGATTTCTTCAACTTTGACTTTTATGCAAAATAGAGAAAGAAAAACTATCTGGGAACGTTCTAGTTAGAAAAAAAGTTCCTATAATCCTTCGTAACCCCCTGTAACCCCCTGTGACCTTCTGTCACCCCTTGTAACCCCTTTTAACCTCTTGTAACCCCCTGTAACCCCTTGTAACCCCTTGTAATCCCTTGTAACCCCCTGTATTCCCATGTCATAGATCGTGAAAATAAATTGCGAAAAAACGATTTTCGACGTTTTTTATAGCAAACAAGCTTTTCTGAACAATGAAAACATCGGTTTGAACAACCCACAAAATTGGCATTTTTCCAAAGGGGTTAGTACATGGTTTTGGTCAAAAATTTGAAATTTTGTTAAGGTTTCGTTTTTCGCAAAATACACCCAGAAAAAGTATTTGGTGACGTTCTCGTTGGAAAACAAGCCGTTCTAGTCAATTAAAACATGCATTTAAAAAGAAGGCAAAATTGGCATTTTTGCAAACGGGATAGTCCATGATTTTTGTCAAAAAGTTGAAGTTTTTTCATCTCTTGTGTTTATATAAAAAATAGATCGAGAAAAAGTGTTTGCTGAGGTTCTAGACAAAAAAGAAGCCTTTAAAGACTACAAAAACCACTGTTTACCAAAAACGCAAAATTAAAATTTTTGCAAAGGGGTTAGTCCATCGTTTTGGTCAAGAATTTGAAATTTCGTTAACGTTTCGTTTTTCGCAAAATACACCCAGAAAAAGGAATTTGGCGACGTTCTCGTTAGAAAACAAGCCGTTCTAGTCAATATAAAGATGGATTTAAAAAGAAGGCGGAATTGGCATTTTTGCAAAGGGGATAGTCCGTAATTTTTGTCAAAAAGTTAAAGTTTTTTCATGTCTAGTGTTTATGGAAAATAGATCGAGAAAAAGTGTTTGCTGACGTTCTAGACAAAAAAGAAGCCTTTAAAGACTATAAAAACAACCGTTTACGAAAAACGCAAAATTAAAATTTTTCCAAAGGGGCTATTCCATCGTTTTGGTCAAAAACTTGAGATTTCTTCAACTTTCATTTTAATGCAAAATAGAGCAAGAAAAAGTATCTGGGAACGTTCTAGTTAGAAAAAAAGTTTTTATAATCCTTTGTAACCCCCTGTAACCCCTTGTCACCCCTTGTAACCCCTTGTAACCCCCTGTAACCCCTTGTAATCCCTTGTAACCCCTTGTAACCCCCTGTAACCCCTTGTAACCCCTGGTAACCCCCTGTATTCCCATGTCATAGATGGTGAAAAGAAATCGCGAAAAAACGATTTTCGACGTTTTATATAGCAAACAAGCCTTTCTGAACAACGAAAACATCCATTTCCAAAACCCACAAAATTGGCATTTTTCTAAAGGGGTTAGTACATGGTTTTGGTCAAAAATTTGAAATTTTGTTAAGGTTTCGTTTTTCGCAAAATACACCCAGAAAAATTATTTGGTGACGTTCTCGTTAGAAAACAAGCCTTTCTAGTCAATATAAACATGTATTTAAAAAGAAGGCAAAATTGGCATTTTTGCAAAGGGGATAGTGCATGATTTTTTTCAAGAAGTTGAAGTTTTTTCATGTCTTGTGTTTATCAAAAATAGATCGAGAAAAAGTGTTTGCTGACGTTCTAGACAAAAAAGAAGCCTTTAAAGACTATAAAAACAACCGTTTACGAAAACGCAAAATTAAAATTTTTCCAAAGCGTTAGTCCATCGTTTTGGTCAAAAACTTGAGATTTCTTCAACTTTGATTTTTATGCAAAATAGAGAAAGAAAAACTATCTGGGAACGTTCTAGTTAGAAAAAAAGTTCCTATAATCCTTCGTAACCCCCTGTAACCCCCTGTGACCTTCTGTCACCCCTTGTAACCCCTTGTAACCTCTTGTAACCCCCTGTAACCCCTTGTAACCCCTTGTAATCCCTTGTAACCCCCTGTATTCCCATGTCATAGATCGTGAAAATAAATTGCGAAAAAACGATTTTCGACGTTTTTTATAGCAAACAAGCTTTTCTGAACAATGAAAACATCGGTTTGAAAAACCCACAAAATTGGCATTTTTCCAAAGGGGTTAGTACATGGTTTTGGTCAAAAATTTGAAATTTTGTTAAGGTTTCGTTTTTCGCAAAATACACCCAGAAAAAGTATTTGGTGACGTTCTCGTTGGAAAACAAGCCGTTCTAGTCAATTAAAACATGCATTTAAAAAGAAGGCAAAATTGGCATTTTTGCAAACGGGATAGTCCATGATTTTTGTCAAAAAGTTGAAGTTTTTTCATCTCTTGTGTTTATATAAAAAATAGATCGAGAAAAAGTGTTTGCTGAGGTTCTAGACAAAAAAGAAGCCTTTAAAGACTACAAAAACCACTGTTTACCAAAAACGCAAAATTAAAATTTTTGCAAAGGGGTTAGTCCATCGTTTTGGTCAAGAATTTGAAATTTCGTTAACGTTTCGTTTTTCGCAAAATACACCCAGAAAAAGGAATTTGGTGACGTTCTCGTTAGAAAACAAGCCGTTCTAGTCAATATAAAGATGGATTTAAAAAGAAGGTGGAATTGGCATTTTTGCAAAGGGGATAGTCCGTAATTTTTGTCAAAAAGTTAAAGTTTTTTCATGTCTAGTGTTTATGGAAAATAGATCGAGATAAAGTGTTTGCTGACGTTCTAGACAAAAAAGAAGCCTTTAAAGACTATAAAAACAACCGTTTACGAAAAACGCAAAATTAAAATTTTTCCAAAGGGGCTATTCCATCGTTTTGGTCAAAAACTTGAGATTTCTTCAACTTTCATTTTAATGCAAAATAGAGCAAGAAAAAGTATCTGGGAACGTTCTAGTTAGAAAAAAAGTTTTTATAATCCTTTGTAACCCCCTGTAACCCCTTGTCACCCCTTGTAACCCCTTGTAACCCCCTGTAACCTCTTGTAATCCCTTGTAACCCCTTGTAACCCCCCTGTAACCCCTTGTAACCCCTGGTAACCCCCTGTATTCCCATGTCATAGATGGTGAAAAGAAATCGCGAAAAAACGATTTTCGACGTTTTATATAGCAAACAAGCCTTTCTGAACAACGAAAACATCCATTTCCAAAACCCACAAAATTGGCATTTTTCTAAAGGGGTTAGTACATGGTTTTGGTCAAAATTTGAAATTTTGTTAAGGTTTCGTTTTTCGCAAAATACACCCAGAAAAAGTATTTGGTGACGTTCTCGTTAGAAAACAAGCCTTTCTAGTCAATATAAACATGTATTTAAAAAGAAGGCAAAATTGGCATTTTTGCAAAGAGGATAGTGCATGATTTTTTTCAAGAAGTTGAAGTTTTTTCATGTCTTGTGTTTATCAAAAATAGATCGAGAAAAAGTGTTTGCTGACGTTCTAGACAAAAAAGAAGCCTTTAAAGACTATAAAAACAACCGTTTACGAAAACGCAAAATTAAAATTTTTCCAAAGGGTTAGTCCATCGTTTTGGTCAAAAACTTGAGATTTCTTCAACTTTGATTTTTATGCAAAATAGAGAAAGAAAAACTATCTGGGAACGTTCTAGTTAGAAAAAAAGTTCCTATAATCCTTCGTAACCCCCTGTAACCCCCTGTGACCTTCTGTCACCCCTTGTAACCCCTTTTAACCTCTTGTAACCCCCTGTAACCCCTTGTAACCCCTTGTAATCCCTTGTAACCCCCTGTACTCCCATGTCATAGATCGTGAAAATAAATTGCGAAAAAACGATTTTCGACGTTTTTTATAGCAAACAAGCTTTTCTGAACAATGAAAACATCGGTTTGAAAAACCCACAAAATTGGCATTTTTCCAAAGGGGTTAGTACATGGTTTTGGTCAAAAATTTGAAATTTTGTTAAGGTTTCGTTTTTCGCAAAATACACCCAGAAAAAGTATTTGGTGACGTTCTCGTTGGAAAACAAGCCGTTCTAGTCAATTAAAACATGCATTTAAAAAGAAGGCAAAATTGGCATTTTTGCAAACGGGATAGTCCATGATTTTTGTCAAAAAGTTGAAGTTTTTTCATCTCTTGTGTTTATATAAAAAATAGATCGAGAAAAAGTGTTTGCTGAGGTTCTAGACAAAAAAGAAGCCTTTAAAGACTACAAAAACCACTGTTTACCAAAAACGCAAAATTAAAATTTTTGCAAAGGGGTTAGTCCATCGTTTTGGTCAAGAATTTGAAATTTCGTTAACGTTTCGTTTTTCGCAAAATACACCCAGAAAAAGGAATTTGGCGACGTTCTCGTTAGAAAACAAGCCGTTCCAGTCAATATAAAGATGGATTTAAAAAGAAGGCGGAATTGGCATTTTTGCAAAGGGGATAGTCCGTAATTTTTGTCAAAAAGTTAAAGTTTTTTCATGTCTAGTGTTTATGGAAAATAGATCGAGAAAAAGTGTTTGCTGACGTTCTAGACAAAAAAGAAGCCTTTAAAGACTATAAAAACAACCGTTTACGAAAAACGCAAAATTAAAATTTTTCCAAAGGGGCTATTCCATCGTTTTGGTCAAAAACTTGAGATTTCTTCAACTTTCATTTTAATGCAAAATAGAGCAAGAAAAAGTATCTGGGAACGTTCTAGTTAGAAAAAAAGTTTTTATAATCCTTTGTAACCCCCTGTAACCCCTTGTCACCCCTTGTAACCCCTTGTAACCCCCTGTAACCCCTTGTAATCCCTTGTAACCCCTTGTAACCCCCTGTAACCCCTTGTAACCCCTGGTAACCCCCTGTATTCCCATGTCATAGATGGTGAAAAGAAATCGCGAAAAAACGATTTTCGACGTTTTATATAGCAAACAAGCCTTTCTGAACAACGAAAACATCCATTTCCAAAACCCACAAAATTGGCATTTTTCTAAAGGGGTTAGTCCATCGTTTTGGTCAAAAATTTGAAATTTTGTTAAGGTTTCGTTTTTCGCAAAATACACCCAGAAAAAGTATTTGGTGACGTTCTCGTTAGAAAACAAGCCTTTCTAGTCAATATAAACATGTATTTAAAAAGAAGGCAAAATTGGCATTTTTGCAAAGAGGATAGTGCATGATTTTTTTCAAGAAGTTGAAGTTTTTTCATGTCTTGTGTTTATCAAAAATAGATCGAGAAAAAGTGTTTGCTGACGTTCTAGACAAAAAAGAAGCCTTTAAAGACTATAAAAACAACCGTTTACGATAACGCAAAATTAAAATTTTTCCAAAGTGTTAGTCCATCGTTTTGGTCTAAAACTTGAGATTTCTTCAACTTTGACTTTTATGCAAAATAGAGAAAGAAAAACTATCTGGGAACGTTCTAGTTAGAAAAAAAGTTCCTATAATCCTTCGTAACCCCCTGTAACCCCCTGTGACCTTCTGTCACCCCTTGTAACCCCTTTTAACCTCTTGTAACCCCCTGTAACCCCTTGTAACCCCTTGTAATCCCTTGTAACCCCCTGTATTCCCATGTCATAGATCGTGAAAATAAATTGCGAAAAAACGATTTTCGACGTTTTTTATAGCAAACAAGCTTTTCTGAACAATGAAAACATCGGTTTGAAAAACCCACAAAATTGGCATTTTTCCAAAGGGGTTAGTACATGGTTTTGGTCAAAAATTTGAAATTTTGTTAAGGTTTCGTTTTTCGCAAAATACACCCAGAAAAAGTATTTGGTGACGTTCTCGTTGGAAAACAAGCCGTTCTAGTCAATTAAAACATGCATTTAAAAAGAAGGCAAAATTGGCATTTTTGCAAACGGGATAGTCCATGATTTTTGTCAAAAAGTTGAAGTTTTTTCATCTCTTGTGTTTATATAAAAAATAGATCGAGAAAAAGTGTTTGCTGAGGTTCTAGACAAAAAAGAAGCCTTTAAAGACTACAAAAACCACTGTTTACCAAAAACGCAAAATTAAAATTTTTGCAAAGGGGTTAGTCCATCGTTTTGGTCAAGAATTTGAAATTTCGTTAACGTTTCGTTTTTCGCAAAATACACCCAGAAAAAGGAATTTGGCGACGTTCTCGTTAGAAAACAAGCCGTTCTAGTCAATATAAAGATGGATTTAAAAAGAAGGCGGAATTGGCATTTTTGCAAAGGGGATAGTCCGTAATTTTTGTCAAAAAGTTAAAGTTTTTTCATGTCTAGTGTTTATGGAAAATAGATCGAGAAAAAGTGTTTGCTGACGTTCTAGACAAAAAAGAAGCCTTTAAAGACTATAAAAACAACCGTTTACGAAAAACGCAAAATTAAAATTTTTCCAAAGGGGCTATTCCATCGTTTTGGTCAAAAACTTGAGATTTCTTCAACTTTCATTTTAATGCAAAATAGAGCAAGAAAAAGTATCTGGGAACGTTCTAGTTAGAAAAAAAGTTTTTATAATCCTTTGTAACCCCCTGTAACCCCTTGTCACCCCTTGTAACCCCTTGTAACCCCCTGTAACCCCTTGTAATCCCTTGTAACCCCTTGTAACCCCCTGTAACCCCTTGTAACCCCTGGTAACCCCCTGTATTCCCATGTCATAGATGGTGAAAAGAAATCGCGAAAAAACGATTTTCGACGTTTTATATAGCAAACAAGCCTTTCTGAACAACGAAAACATCCATTTCCAAAACCCACAAAATTGGCATTTTTCTAAAGGGGTTAGTACATGGTTTTGGTCAAAAATTTGAAATTTTGTTAAGGTTTCGTTTTTCGCAAAATACACCCAGAAAAAGTATTTGGTGACGTTCTCGTTAGAAAACAAGCCTTTCTAGTCAATATAAACATGTATTTAAAAAGAAGGCAAAATTGGCATTTTTGCAAAGGGGATAGTGCATGATTTTTTTCAAGAAGTTGAAGTTTTTTCATGTCTTGTGTTTATCAAAAATAGATCGAGAAAAAGTGTTTGCTGACGTTCTAGACAAAAAAGAAGCCTTTAAGAGCCAATGTCTGTAATTTTCGAGAATCGATGGACAGTCGTGAATTTTTGAATTTCTTCATATTTTGCCCACATAATCTCTATAGTACACTTATTTCAAAAATCACATTAAAACTTGTAACGGCTTTTTATTTTTTCCTGAATCGGGCAAAGTTTGAAAAACGCTAAATCGGCGCTCTTTCGAGTATGAAATTAGCGAAAATTAAGCATTTTCTTCGCGCTCGTACATAAAAACGTAATGATATCTCTAAATGAAATCAAGTCACAAAGCAAACATAGACTTGTGCTTTATAATTCAGCAATTATCTTTAGATAAGTTGCTTGAATGTGGCTGTGTCGGCCGCAAGAAGAAACACGACTTCGGCTCTTTTCAAAAATGACAAATTTGACCTAACTTCACCATTGAAAAAAACAATTGATACATGGAATTTCAACATGAAACAAACACTATTTTAAAGCACATCCTTTGCCGTTTCTTGTGTTAAAAACGTTTTGGCGGCATTACAAAAGTGCGTCGCTGAGACACCGAAACGTGCAGGGTAGTTTCGCACGTTGGAACGCTCAAACAAGCTAGCCGCGACTGTAGGCACACAAAAGTTTTTGCAAACTTATCTTCTTTTACAAGGGGCACATTACGGAAAGCTCTTAAAATCTTTTGAAAAACGCTTTTCAATTTGATGCTTATAAAAAAAAACTAAGTAGATTAACACTGCATTTGATTGCACGCAAGTAGCTGAAAAAGACGACGCTCAGATTAAGTCCTCATTGAGTGTAAATATTGACCTTGAGTTTCTGCACCTAAAATAAAGCCGCTAGAAACGGCGTGTTAGCTCTAAATGGGATTCGAGATCTCTAAGAATTTACTTACCACAGTCGTTTCAACTGCAAGTGGCCGCAGTTTACTGAAATCTTCCGTCGTTTAGCCTCGTACTAAGTGCTGTGTTGCGTGATGAAAGCCCGTGTGTGATCTGAGTCTGGTCACGCAACCGTACAGAAAAGGATGAATCATCGCACGAGTGTACAAGAAAAAATTTTTTTTTGTTTTGTTTTTTAGTTTTATATTTTATATTCTCCAAAACATGTGGAACCAAACTTGATTATAGGATGTACCAGCCGAAACTCCAATAGCCGAGTCTGCAAAACTTTTCACACTAGTTTTCTTTTATTTGCACTTAGCCTTCTGAGCCTTTGCTTGTGATAAACTAATCTTAACCCCGCTTGGCGTATAGACTTCTCTATCGATCACCTCTGTATGAATTGAGTGGTTTAGGTACACACGTACGTCATATGCCACATGAAGGTAGAGCAGGGAAATGGAAACGAGTAAAACTGTTTAAAGAAAATTGGCCCATGCTCCGCAAAAGAACTTCCTGAAAAACCACAAATCGACAATGGACAATGGACACATTTGATAAGCGAAATACAAGTCTTTAACTTGTTTAAATTACCGAAAGGTATTGCTTTGCTCCTCTGCAGCAAGGGCATCTTCTGGTGAGACCTCAACCTGCTGTTGACGAAATTGTACTTTATCTGATCCCACGCCCCCGAACAGAGGCCCTTAAAGGCCAGTCTACACAGTATGGCCTTAGGCCAGAAAGCTCGTACTGCTAGCTCCGGCCTAAAAAAAGGAACAGTCACCTGGCTCTGTCCGCCACCACCCCCCGGCACTTGTTTGCACGCTAGAAAATAAACCAATTCACTGACAAGTTTTTTTTCATAACGCCAAAATCCGTCGCGTAAATGAAAAAATGCTTTAAAATGCCTCAGCCATTTTACTTACTATCTTTTAACCAAATACGTTGCGGAGAAAAGAGAGAAAAGGCTCAAAATAGCCTTTCATTTCTATTCAAATTTCAGATGGAGAATGCCCTTCTCCTAGGTCTGCACCAGCAGTGACTTGCGTGCTAAAACTCCTTCGTAGTGGTATCTCTCAGGCAAAAAGGACCGCCTAGCGGCGAAGAGCGAGGAGAGAAGTTAGTGGCCATTTTCGAAAAGAAAAAAAAGTGTAAAGGCAGCAACTTCGTCGCTCAGAAAACGTCTGCGTATATAATTTTCTTCAGGCCGCACAGAGTCATCAATTAATGTGCCTTTACGGACTACAACGTGATTTGTGCTCCGCCACCCGGAACCAAACATTTAGCGGTGGTGAGGAAAAACTTTTCTTTTCATGCGCCAATTTTGTGGATCAAACGAAGTCTGCTAGCTCTAAATGTAGTGATAAAGACATGAATTTTTGTATGTGTAGGGTTGATCCTAATGGAGAACCCAATGCCAACCAACCCACCCATCTCTTCCTCCTGCCCTAAACTTAAACAAGCTAAGTAGACTTTTCATGACGTTAGCATTGTCACCTGAGACCTCTCGCGTGCTCGTCTATTTTCGAAACGGAAAAAGAGTGTAAAAGCTGCACCATCGTCGCTCAGCCTAAACGTCTGCGTATATTATTTTCTTTAGCTAGGCCATACAGAGTCATCAATCGATGTGCCGTTATGGACCCCTTCTATGAGCAGCCAGTAGGCTGATCTAGAACGGTACCACGTGATTTGTTGCACCGCCACCCGGAACCAAACATTTAGCAGTGATGTGGAAAAACTCTTATTTCAGTCATGCGCCAATTTTTGTGGATCAAACAAAGATTACCTAACGTAAATGAAGAAAACCTTACTTGTATCATTAGCATGGTAGGGTCGATGTTTGGTTATTGCCCTACATACTCACGTGACTAACAAGTCAGGAGCATACCAAGTGACTCACGACATCTTTTCTATGATCGCAATAAATTTAGCATTACTGGGGCCACAGGCACAACAAACCAAGTCTGAATATGTGCGAGATGCCATACGAACATACAACAAAGACTTGCACCGTAAAACACTTATACCTGGAATTTCTTTTCCGGCGCGTTACGCGTCACGCACTTCCGGAATGTCATCTTCCCTCGTGTTGACAGATTGAAGACATATACAAACTTAACTTTGATTCTGCCGTGATGCAGAATTTAGTCAGCGGTACTGTCCACCCGTCTAGCATTTAAGTTCAGGCAAGTAAATAACTTTTCTGATTTTAAGGTTTCAATACGATTAAAACTATAGCAAGCGAGTATTTCGACAGTATTCCCCCCTACTAACTGTGATTTGAACTGCGTACTCGTGCCTCTTCATTATAGTTTATCGCAAAAATCAGTTGAAAGGAATCATGTTAAACCGAACAGAAACGCCGAAATATAGTCTGAAACCGTTACAACTCTGACTAGCGTTTAAATGTCGAAGTAACTTATGTTTGCGAAGGATTAATATTCCAAGCGTCGAAACTTGCTTGTTGCACGTGCTTTCCTGGTGTCAAAATACCGTTCAGGTTTTGGTCTTTTGAAGGTGCGCATTTGGAATGCCGCCAGAAATATTTTAACACAAACAACAGCAAAGGATATCCTTCAATACAGTTCTTGTTTCATATTGAAATTCTATGTACCAACTGGGTTTTTACGATGGTGAAGTTAGGTCAAATTTGCCATTTTTGAAAAGTGCTGAAACCGTGTTTCTTCTTGCGGCCGGTACAGTCACATTTAAACGGTTTATTTAAAGTTAATTGCTGAATTATAAAGTAAAAATGTGTGTCTGTTTTGTGACTTAATTTCATCTAGAGATATCATTCCGTTTTTATGTACGAGCGCGAAGAAAATGCTC
This sequence comes from Porites lutea, assembly GCF_958299795.1. NCBI lineage: Eukaryota > Metazoa > Cnidaria > Anthozoa > Scleractinia > Poritidae > Porites > Porites lutea. Next base: position 5,196,943 of record NC_133203.1, on the reverse strand, counting down.
AATTTTCGCTAATTTCATACTCGAAAGAGCGCCGATTTAGAGTTTATCAAACTTTGCCTGATTCCTGAAAAAATAAAAAGCAGTTACAAGTTTTAACGTGATTTTTGAAATTAGTGTACTATAGAGATTATTTGGGCGAAATATGAAGAAATTCAAAAATTCACGACTGTCAACCGATTCTCGAAAATTACAGACATTGGCTCTTAAAGACTATAAAAACAACCGTTTACGAAAACGCAAAATTAAAATTTTTCCAAAGGGTTAGTCCATCGTTTTGGTCAAAAACTTGAGATTTCTTCAACTTTGATTTTTATGCAAAATAGAGAAAGAAAAACTATCTGGGAACGTTCTAGTTAGAAAAAAAGTTCCTATAATCCTTCGTAACCCCCTGTAACCCCCTGTGACCTTCTGTTACCCCTTGTAACCCCTTGTAACCTCTTGTAACCCCCTGTAACCCCTTGTAACCCCTTGTAATCCCTTGTAACCCCCTGTATTCCCATGTCATAGATCGTGAAAATAAATTGCGAAAAAACGATTTTCGACGTTTTTTATAGCAAACAAGCTTTTCTGAACAATGAAAACATCGGTTTGAAAAACCCACAAAATTGGCATTTTTTCAAAGGGGTTAGTACATGGTTTTGGTCAAAAATTTGAAATTTTGTTAAGGTTTCGTTTTTCGCAAAATACACCCAGAAAAAGTATTTGGTGACGTTCTCGTTGGAAAACAAGCCGTTCTAGTCAATTAAAACATGCATTTAAAAAGAAGGCAAAATTGGCATTTTTGCAAACGGGATAGTCCATGATTTTTGTCAAAAAGTTGAAGTTTTTTCATCTCTTGTGTTTATATAAAAAATAGATCGAGAAAAAGTGTTTGCTGAGGTTCTAGACAAAAAAGAAGCCTTTAAAGACTACAAAAACCACTGTTTACCAAAAACGCAAAATTAAAATTTTTGCAAAGGGGTTAGTCCATCGTTTTGGTCAAGAATTTGAAATTTCGTTAACGTTTCGTTTTTCGCAAAATACACCCAGAAAAAGGAATTTGGCGACGTTCTCGTTAGAAAACAAGCCGTTCTAGTCAATATAAAGATGGATTTAAAAAGAAGGCGGAATTGGCATTTTTGCAAAGGGGATAGTCCGTAATTTTTGTCAAAAAGTTAAAGTTTTTTCATGTCTAGTGTTTATGGAAAATAGATCGAGAAAAAGTGTTTGCTGACGTTCTAGACAAAAAAGAAGCCTTTAAAGACTATAAAAACAACCGTTTACGAAAAACGCAAAATTAAAATTTTTCCAAAGGGGCTATTCCATCGTTTTGGTCAAAAACTTGAGATTTCTTCAACTTTGATTTTTATGCAAAATAGAGAAAGAAAAACTATCTGGGAACGTTCTAGTTAGAAAAAAAGTTCCTATAATCCTTCGTAACCCCCTGTAACCCCCTGTGACCTTCTGTTACCCCTTGTAACCCCTTGTAACCTCTTGTAACCCCCTGTAACCCCTTGTAACCCCTTGTAATCCCTTGTAACCCCCTGTATTCCCATGTCATAGATCGTGAAAATAAATTGCGAAAAAACGATTTTCGACGTTTTTTATAGCAAACAAGCTTTTCTGAACAATGAAAACATCGGTTTGAAAAACCCACAAAATTGGCATTTTTTCAAAGGGGTTAGTACATGGTTTTGGTCAAAAATTTGAAATTTTGTTAAGGTTTCGTTTTTCGCAAAATACACCCAGAAAAAGTATTTGGTGACGTTCTCGTTGGAAAACAAGCCGTTCTAGTCAATTAAAACATGCATTTAAAAAGAAGGCAAAATTGGCATTTTTGCAAACGGGATAGTCCATGATTTTTGTCAAAAAGTTGAAGTTTTTTCATCTCTTGTGTTTATATAAAAAATAGATCGAGAAAAAGTGTTTGCTGAGGTTCTAGACAAAAAAGAAGCCTTTAAAGACTACAAAAACCACTGTTTACCAAAAACGCAAAATTAAAATTTTTGCAAAGGGGTTAGTCCATCGTTTTGGTCAAGAATTTGAAATTTCGTTAACGTTTCGTTTTTCGCAAAATACACCCAGAAAAAGGAATTTGGCGACGTTCTCGTTAGAAAACAAGCCGTTCTAGTCAATATAAAGATGGATTTAAAAAGAAGGCGGAATTGGCATTTTTGCAAAGGGGATAGTCCGTAATTTTTGTCAAAAAGTTAAAGTTTTTTCATGTCTAGTGTTTATGGAAAATAGATCGAGAAAAAGTGTTTGCTGACGTTCTAGACAAAAAAGAAGCCTTTAAAGACTATAAAAACAACCGTTTACGAAAAACGCAAAATTAAAATTTTTCCAAAGGGGCTATTCCATCGTTTTGGTCAAAAACTTGAGATTTCTTCAACTTTCATTTTAATGCAAAATAGAGCAAGAAAAAGTATCTGGGAACGTTCTAGTTAGAAAAAAAGTTTTTATAATCCTTTGTAACCCCCTGTAACCCCTTGTCACCCCTTGTAACCCCTTGTAACCCCCTGTAACCCCTTGTAATCCCTTGTAACCCCTTGTAACCCCCTGTAACCCCTTGTAACTCCTGGTAACCCCCTGTATTCCCATGTCATAGATGGTGAAAAGAAATCGCGAAAACACGATTTTCGACGTTTTATATAGCAAAAGCCTTTCTGAACAACGAAAACATCCATTTCCAAAACCCACAAAATTGGCATTTTTCTAAAGGGGTTAGTACATGGTTTTGGTCAAAAATTTGAAATTTTGTTAAGGTTTCGTTTTTCGCAAAATACACCCAGAAAAAGTATTTGGTGACGTTCTCGTTAGAAAACAAGCCTTTCTAGTCAATATAAACATGTATTTAAAAAGAAGGCAAAATTGGCATTTTTGCAAAGGGGATAGTGCATGATTTTTTTCAAGAAGTTGAAGTTTTTTCATGTCTTGTGTTTATCAAAAATAGATCGAGAAAAAGTGTTTGCTGACGTTCTAGACAAAAAAGAAGCCTTTAAAGACTATAAAAACAACCGTTTACGAAAACGCAAAATTAAAATTTTTCCAAAGGGTTAGTCCATCGTTTTGGTCAAAAACTTGAGATTTCTTCAACTTTGATTTTTATGCAAAATAGAGAAAGAAAAACTATCTGGGAACGTTCTAGTTAGAAAAAAAGTTCCTATAATCCTTCGTAACCCCCTGTAACCCCCAGTGACCTTCTGTCACCCCTTGTAACCCCTTGTAACCTCTTGTAACCCCCTGTAACCCCTTGTAACCCCTTGTAATCCCTTGTAACCCCCTGTATTCCCATGTCATAGATCGTGAAAATAAATTGCAAAAAAATGATTTTCGACGTTTTTTATAGCAAACAAGCTTTTCTGAACAATGAAAACATCGGTTTGAAAAACCCACAAAATTGGCATTTTTCCAAAGGGGTTAGTACATGGTTTTGGTCAAAAATTTGAAATTTTGTTAAGGTTTCGTTTTTCGCAAAATACACTCAGAAAAAGTATTTGGTGACGTTCTCGTTGGAAAACAAGCCGTTCTAGTCAATTAAAACATGCATTTAAAAAGAAGGCAAAATTGGCATTTTTGCAAACGGGATAGTCCATGATTTTTGTCAAAAAGTTGAAGTTTTTTCATCTCTTGTGTTTATATAAAAAATAGATCGAGAAAAAGTGTTTGCTGAGGTTCTAGACAAAAAAGAAGCCTTTAAAGACTACAAAAACCACTGTTTACCAAAAACGCAAAATTAAAATTTTTGCAAAGGGGTTAGTCCATCGTTTTGGTCAAGAATTTGAAATTTCGTTAACGTTTCGTTTTTCGCAAAATACACCCAGAAAAAGGAATTTGGTGACGTTCTCGTTAGAAAACAAGCCGTTCTAGTCAATATAAAGATGGATTTAAAAAGAAGGCGGAATTGGCATTTTTGCAAAGGGGATAGTCCGTAATTTTTGTCAAAAAGTTAAAGTTTTTTCATGTCTAGTGTTTATGGAAAATAGATCGAGAAAAAGTGTTTGCTGACGTTCTAGACAAAAAAGAAGCCTTTAAAGACTATAAAAACAACCGTTTACGAAAAACGCAAAATCAAAATTTTTCCAAAGGGGCTATTCCATCGTTTTGGTCAAAAACTTGAGATTTCTTCAACTTTCATTTTAATGCAAAATAGAGCAAGAAAAAGTATCTGGGAACGTTCTAGTTAGAAAAAAAGTTTTTATAATCCTTTGTAACCCCCTGTAACCCCTTGTCACCCCTTGTAACCCCTTGTAACCCCCTGTAACCCCTTGTAATCCCTTGTAACCCCTTGTAATCCCTTGTAACCCCTTGTAACCCCCTGTAACCCCTTGTAACCCCTGGTAACCCCCTGTATTCCCATGTCATAGATGGTGAAAAGAAATCGCGAAAAAACGATTTTCGACGTTTTATATAGCAAACAAGCCTTTCTGAACAATGAAAACATCCATTTCCAAAACCCACAAAATTGGCATTTTTCTAAAGGGGTTAGTACATGGTTTTGGTCAAAAATTTGAAATTTTGTTAAGGTTTCGTTTTTCGCAAAATACACCCAGAAAAAGTATTTGGTGACGTTCTCGTTAGAAAACAAGCCTTTCTAGTCAATATAAACATGTATTTAAAAAGAAGGCAAAATTGGCATTTTTGCAAAGGGGATAGTGCATGATTTTTTTCAAGAAGTTGAAGTTTTTTCATGTCTTGTGTTTATCAAAAATAGATCGAGAAAAAGTGTTTGCTGACGTTCTAGACAAAAAAGAAGCCTTTAAAGACTATAAAAACAACCGTTTACGAAAACGCAAAATTAAAATTTTTCCAAAGGGTTAGTCCATCGTTTTGGTCTAAAACTTGAGATTTCTTCAACTTTGATTTTTATGCAAAATAGAGAAAGAAAAACTATCTGGGAACGTTCTAGTTAGAAAAAAAGTTCCTATAATCCTTCGTAACCCCCTGTAACCCCCTGTGACCTTCTGTCACCCCTTGTAACCCCTTGTAACCTCTTGTAACCCCCTGTAACCCCTTGTAACCCGTTGTAATCCCTTGTAACCCCCTGTATTCCCATGTCATAGATCGTGAAAATAAATTGCAAAAAAATGATTTTCGACGTTTTTTATAGCAAACAAGCTTTTCTGAACAATGAAAACATCGGTTTGAAAAACCCACAAAATTGGCATTTTTCCAAAGGGGTTAGTACATGGTTTTGGTCAAAAATTTGAAATTTTGTTAAGGTTTCGTTTTTCGCAAAATACACTCAGAAAAAGTATTTGGTGACGTTCTCGTTGGAAAACAAGCCGTTCTAGTCAATTAAAACATGCATTTAAAAAGAAGGTAAAATTGGCATTTTTGCAAACGGGATAGTCCATGATTTTTGTCAAAAAGTTGAAGTTTTTTCATCTCTTGTGTTTATATAAAAAATAGATCGAGAAAAAGTGTTTGCTGAGGTTCTAGACAAAAAAGAAGCCTTTAAAGACTACAAAAACCACTGTTTACCAAAAACGCAAAATTAAAATTTTTGCAAAGGGGTTAGTCCATCGTTTTGGTCAAGAATTTGAAATTTCGTTAACGTTTCGTTTTTCGCAAAATACACCCAGAAAAAGGAATTTGGCGACGTTCTCGTTAGAAAACAAGCCGTTCTAGTCAATATAAAGATGGATTTAAAAAGAAGGCGGAATTGGCATTTTTGCAAAGGGGATAGTCCGTAATTTTTGTCAAAAAGTTAAAGTTTTTTCATGTCTAGTGTTTATGGAAAATAGATCGAGAAAAAGTGTTTGCTGACGTTCTAGACAAAAAAGAAGCCTTTAAAGACTATAAAAACAACCGTTTACGAAAAACGCAAAATTAAAATTTTTCCAAAGGGGCTATTCCATCGTTTTGGTCAAAAACTTGAGATTTCTTCAACTTTCATTTTAATGCAAAATAGAGCAAGAAAAAGTATCTGGGAACGTTCTAGTTAGAAAAAAAGTTTTTATAATCCTTTGTAACCCCCTGTAACCCCTTGTCACCCCTTGTAACCCCTTGTAACCCCCTGTAACCCCTTGTAATCCCTTGTAACCCCTTGTAACCCCCTGTAACCCCTTGTAACTCCTGGTAACCCCCTGTATTCCCATGTCATAGATGGTGAAAAGAAATCGCGAAAAAACGATTTTCGACGTTTTATATAGCAAACAAGCCTTTCTGAACAACGAAAACATCCATTTCCAAAACCCACAAAATTGGCATTTTTCTAAAGGGGTTAGTACATGGTTTTGGTCAAAAATTTGAAATTTTGTTAAGGTTTCGTTTTTCGCAAAATACACCCAGAAAAAGTATTTGGTGACGTTCTCGTTAGAAAACAAGCCTTTCTAGTCAATATAAACATGTATTTAAAAAGAAGGCAAAATTGGCATTTTGGCAAAGGGGATAGTGCATGATTTTTTTCAAGAAGTTGAAGTTTTTTCATGTCTTGTGTTTATCAAAAATAGATCGAGAAAAAGTGTTTGCTGACGTTCTAGACAAAAAAGAAGCCTTTAAAGACTATAAAAACAACCGTTTACGAAAACGCAAAATTAAAATTTTTCCAAAGGGTTAGTCCATCGTTTTGGTCAAAAACTTGAGATTTCTTCAACTTTGATTTTTATGCAAAATAGAGAAAGAAAAACTATCTGGGAACGTTCTAGTTAGAAAAAAAGTTCCTATAATCCTTCGTAACCCCCTGTAACCCCCTGTGACCTTCTGTCACCCCTTGTAACCCCTTGTAACCTCTTGTAACCCCCTGTAACCCCTTGTAACCCCTTGTAATCCCTTGTAACCCCCTGTATTCCCATGTCATAGATCGTGAAAATAAATTGCAAAAAAATGATTTTCGACGTTTTTTATAGCAAACAAGCTTTTCTGAACAATGAAAACATCGGTTTGAAAAACCCACAAAATTGGCATTTTTCCAAAGGGGTTAGTACATGGTTTTGGTCAAAAATTTGAAATTTTGTTAAGGTTTCGTTTTTCGCAAAATACACTCAGAAAAAGTATTTGGTGACGTTCTCGTTGGAAAACAAGCCGTTCTAGTCAATTAAAACATGCATTTAAAAAGAAGGTAAAATTGGCATTTTTGCAAACGGGATAGTCCATGATTTTTGTCAAAAAGTTGAAGTTTTTTCATCTCTTGTGTTTATATAAAAAATAGATCGAGAAAAAGTGTTTGCTGAGGTTCTAGACAAAAAAGAAGCCTTTAAAGACTACAAAAACCACTGTTTACCAAAAACGCAAAATTAAAATTTTTGCAAAGGGGTTAGTCCATCGTTTTGGTCAAGAATTTGAAATTTCGTTAACGTTTCGTTTTTCGCAAAATACACCCAGAAAAAGGAATTTGGCGACGTTCTCGTTAGAAAACAAGCCGTTCTAGTCAATATAAAGATGGATTTAAAAAGAAGGCGGAATTGGCATTTTTGCAAAGGGGATAGTCCGTAATTTTTGTCAAAAAGTTAAAGTTTTTTCATGTCTAGTGTTTATGGAAAATAGATCGAGAAAAAGTGTTTGCTGACGTTCTAGACAAAAAAGAAGCCTTTAAAGACTATAAAAACAACCGTTTACGAAAAACGCAAAATTAAAATTTTTCCAAAGAGGCTATTCCATCGTTTTGGTCAAAAACTTGAGATTTCTTCAACTTTCATTTTAATGCAAAATAGAGCAAGAAAAAGTATCTGGGAACGTTCTAGTTAGAAAAAAAGTTTTTATAATCCTTTGTAACCCCCTGTAACCCCTTGTCACCCCTTGTAACCCCTTGTAACCCCCTGTAACCCCTTGTAATCCCTTGTAACCCCTTGTAACCCCCTGTAACCCCTTGTAACTCCTGGTAACCCCCTGTATTCCCATGTCATAGATGGTGAAAAGAAATCGCGAAAAAACGATTTTCGACGTTTTATATAGCAAACAAGCCTTTCTGAACAACGAAAACATCCATTTCCAAAACCCACAAAATTGGCATTTTTCTAAAGGGGTTAGTACATGGTTTTGGTCAAAAATTTGAAATTTTGTTAAGGTTTCGTTTTTCGCAAAATACACCCAGAAAAAGTATTTGGTGACGTTCTCGTTGGAAAACAAGCCTTTCTAGTCAATATAAACATGTATTTAAAAAGAAGGCAAAATTGGCATTTTTGCAAAGGGGATAGTGCATGATTTTTTTCAAGAAGTTGAAGTTTTTTCATGTCTTGTGTTTATCAAAAATAGATCGAGAAAAAGTGTTTGCTGACGTTCTAGACAAAAAAGAAGCCTTTAAAGACTATAAAAACAACCGTTTACGAAAACGCAAAATTAAAATTTTTCCAAAGGGTTAGTCCATCGTTTTGGTCAAAAACTTGAGATTTCTTCAACTTTGATTTTTATGCAAAATAGAGAAAGAAAAACTATCTGGGAACGTTCTAGTTAGAAAAAAAGTTCCTATAATCCTTCGTAACCCCCTGTAACCCCCAGTGACCTTCTGTCACCCCTTGTAACCCCTTGTAACCTCTTGTAACCCCCTGTAACCCCTTGTAACCCCTTGTAATCCCTTGTAACCCCCTGTATTCCCATGTCATAGATCGTGAAAATAAATTGCAAAAAAATGATTTTCGACGTTTTTTATAGCAAACAAGCTTTTCTGAACAATGAAAACATCGGTTTCAAAAACCCACAAAATTGGCATTTTTCCAAAGGGGTTAGTACATGGTTTTGGTCAAAAATTTGAAATTTTGTTAAGGTTTCGTTTTTCGCAAAATACACTCAGAAAAAGTATTTGGTGACGTTCTCGTTGGAAAACAAGCCGTTCTAGTCAATTAAAACATGCATTTAAAAAGAAGGTAAAATTGGCATTTTTGCAAACGGGATAGTCCATGATTTTTGTCAAAAAGTTGAAGTTTTTTCATCTCTTGTGTTTATATAAAAAATAGATCGAGAAAAAGTGTTTGCTGAGGTTCTAGACAAAAAAGAAGCCTTTAAAGACTACAAAAACCACTGTTTACCAAAAACGCAAAATTAAAATTTTTGCAAAGGGGTTAGTCCATCGTTTTGGTCAAGAATTTGAAATTTCGTTAACGTTTCGTTTTTCGCAAAATACACCCAGAAAAAGGAATTTGGCGACGTTCTCGTTAGAAAACAAGCCGTTCTAGTCAATATAAAGATGGATTTAAAAAGAAGGCGGAATTGGCATTTTTGCAAAGGGGATAGTCCGTAATTTTTGTCAAAAAGTTAAAGTTTTTTCATGTCTAGTGTTTATGGAAAATAGATCGAGAAAAAGTGTTTGCTGACGTTCTAGACAAAAAAGAAGCCTTTAAAGACTATAAAAACAACCGTTTACGAAAAACGCAAAATTAAAATTTTTCCAAAGAGGCTATTCCATCGTTTTGGTCAAAAACTTGAGATTTCTTCAACTTTCATTTTAATGCAAAATAGAGCAAGAAAAAGTATCTAGGAACGTTCTAGTTAGAAAAAAAGTTTTTATAATCCTTTGTAACCCCCTGTAACCCCTTGTCACCCCTTGTAACCCCTTGTAACCCCCTGTAACCCCTTGTAATCCCTTGTAACCCCTTGTAACCCCCTGTAACCCCTTGTAACCCCTGGTAACCCCCTGTATTCCCATGTCATAGATGGTGAAAAGAAATCGCGAAAAAACGATTTTCGACGTTTTATATAGCAAACAAGCCTTTCTGAACAACGAAAACATCCATTTCCAAAACCCACAAAATTGGCATTTTTCTAAAGGGGTTAGTACATGGTTTTGGTCAAAAATTTGAAATTTTGTTAAGGTTTCGTTTTTCGCAAAATACACCCAGAAAAAGTATTTGGTGACGTTCTCGTTGGAAAACAAGCCTTTCTAGTCAATATAAACATGTATTTAAAAAGAAGGCAAAATTGGCATTTTTGCAAAGGGGATAGTGCATGATTTTTTTCAAGAAGTTGAAGTTTTTTCATGTCTTGTGTTTATCAAAAATAGATCGAGAAAAAGTGTTTGCTGACGTTCTAGACAAAAAAGAAGCCTTTAAAGACTATAAAAACAACCGTTTACGAAAACGCAAAATTAAAATTTTTCCAAAGGGTTAGTCCATCGTTTTGGTCAAAAACTTGAGATTTCTTCAACTTTGATTTTTATGCAAAATAGAGAAAGAAAAACTATCTGGGAACGTTCTAGTTAGAAAAAAAGTTCCTATAATCCTTCGTAACCCCCTGTAACCCCCAGTGACCTTCTGTCACCCCTTGTAACCCCTTGTAACCTCTTGTAACCCCCTGTAACCCCTTGTAACCCCTTGTAATCCCTTGTAACCCCCTGTATTCCCATGTCATAGATCGTGAAAATAAATTGCAAAAAAATGATTTTCGACGTTTTTTATAGCAAACAAGCTTTTCTGAACAATGAAAACATCGGTTTGAAAAACCCACAAAATTGGCATTTTTCCAAAGGGGTTAGTACATGGTTTTGGTCAAAAATTTGAAATTTTGTTAAGGTTTCGTTTTTCGCAAAATACACTCAGAAAAAGTATTTGGTGACGTTCTCGTTGGAAAACAAGCCGTTCTAGTCAATTAAAACATGCATTTAAAAAGAAGGCAAAATTGGCATTTTTGCAAACGGGATAGTCCATGATTTTTGTCAAAAAGTTGAAGTTTTTTCATCTCTTGTGTTTATATAAAAAATAGATCGAGAAAAAGTGTTTGCTGAGGTTCTAGACAAAAAAGAAGCCTTTAAAGACTACAAAAACCACTGTTTACCAAAAACGCAAAATTAAAATTTTTGCAAAGGGGTTAGTCCATCGTTTTGGTCAAGAATTTGAAATTTCGTTAACGTTTCGTTTTTCGCAAAATACACCCAGAAAAAGGAATTTGGTGACGTTCTCGTTAGAAAACAAGCCGTTCTAGTCAATATAAAGATGGATTTAAAAAGAAGGCGGAATTGGCATTTTTGCAAAGGGGATAGTCCGTAATTTTTGTCAAAAAGTTAAAGTTTTTTCATGTCTAGTGTTTATGGAAAATAGATCGAGAAAAAGTGTTTGCTGACGTTCTAGACAAAAAAGAAGCCTTTAAAGACTATAAAAACAACCGTTTACGAAAAACGCAAAATCAAAATTTTTCCAAAGGGGCTATTCCATCGTTTTGGTCAAAAACTTGAGATTTCTTCAACTTTCATTTTAATGCAAAATAGAGCAAGAAAAAGTATCTGGGAACGTTCTAGTTAGAAAAAAAGTTTTTATAATCCTTTGTAACCCCCTGTAACCCCTTGTCACCCCTTGTAACCCCTTGTAACCCCCTGTAACCCCTTGTAATCCCTTGTAACCCCCTGTAACCCCTTGTAACCCCTGGTAACCCCCTGTATTCCCATGTCATAGATGGTGAAAAGAAATCGCGAAAAAACGATTTTCGACGTTTTATATAGCAAACAAGCCTTTCTGAACAACGAAAACATCCATTTCCAAAACCCACAAAATTGGCATTTTTCTAAAGGGGTTAGTACATGGTTTTGGTCAAAAATTTGAAATTTTGTTAAGGTTTCGTTTTTCGCAAAATACACCCAGAAAAAGTATTTGGTGACGTTCTCGTTAGAAAACAAGCCTTTCTAGTCAATATAAACATGTATTTAAAAAGAAGGCAAAATTGGCATTTTTGCAAAGGGGATAGTGCATGATTTTTTTCAAGAAGTTGAAGTTTTTTCATGTCTTGTGTTTATCAAAAATAGATCGAGAAAAAGTGTTTGCTGACGTTCTAGACAAAAAAGAAGCCTTTAAAGACTATAAAAACAACCGTTTACGAAAACGCAAAATTAAAATTTTTCCAAAGGGTTAGTCCATCGTTTTGGTCAAAAACTTGAGATTTCTTCAACTTTGCTTATTATGCAAAATAGAGAAAGAAAAACTATCTGGGAACGTTCTAGTTAGAAAAAAAGTTCCTATAATCCTTCGTAACCCCCTGTAACCCCCTGTGACCTTCTGTCACCCCTTGTAACCCCTTGTAACCTCTTGTAACCCCCTGTAACCCCTTGTAACCCGTTGTAATCCCTTGTAACCCCCTGTATTCCCATGTCATAGATCGTGAAAATAAATTGCGGAAAAACGATTTTCGACGTTTTTTATAGCAAACAAGCTTTTCTGAACAATGAAAACATCGGTTTGAAAAACCCACAAAATTGGCATTTTTCCAAAGGGGTTAGTACATGGTTTTGGTCAAAAATTTGAAATTTTGTTAAGGTTTCGTTTTTCGCAAAATACACCCAGAAAAAGTATTTGGTGACGTTCTCGTTGGAAAACAAGCCGTTCTAGTCAATTAAAACATGCATTTAAAAAGAAGGCAAAATTGGCATTTTTGCAAACGGGATAGTCCATGATTTTTGTCAAAAAGTTGAAGTTTTTTGATCTCTTGTGTTTATATAAAAAATAGATCGAGAAAAAGTGTTTGCTGAGGTTCTAGACAAAAAAGAAGCCTTTAAAGACTACAAAAACCACTGTTTACCAAAAACGCAAAATTAAAATTTTTGCAAAGGGGTTAGTCCATCGTTTTGGTCAAGAATTTGAAATTTCGTTAACGTTTCGTTTTTCGCAAAATACACCCAGAAAAAGGAATTTGGTGACGTTCTCGTTAGAAAACAAGCCGTTCTAGTCAATATAAAGATGGATTTAAAAAGAAGGTGGAATTGGCATTTTTGCAAAGGGGATAGTCCGTAATTTTTGTCAAAAAGTTAAAGTTTTTTCATGTCTAGTGTTTATGGAAAATAGATCGAGAAAAAGTGTTTGCTGACGTTCTAGACAAAAAAGAAGCCTTTAAAGACTATAAAAACAACCGTTTACGAAAAACGCAAAATTAAAATTTTTCCAAAGGGGCTATTCCATCGTTTTGGTCAAAAACTTGAGATTTCTTCAACTTTCATTTTAATGCAAAATAGAGCAAGAAAAAGTATCTGGGAACGTTCTAGTTAGAAAAAAAGTTTTTATAATCCTTTGTAACCCCCTGTAACCCCTTGTCACCCCTTGTAACCCCTTGTAACCCCCTGTAACCCCTTGTAATCCCTTGTAACCCCTTGTAACCCCCTGTAACCCCTTGTAACCCCTGGTAACCCCCTGTATTCCCATGTCATAGATGGTGAAAAGAAATCGCGAAAAAACGATTTTCGACGTTTTATATAGCAAACAAGCCTTTCTGAACAATGAAAACATCCATTTCCAAAACCCACAAAATTGGCATTTTTCTAAAGGGGTTAGTACATGGTTTTGGTCAAAAATTTGAAATTTTGTTAAGGTTTCGTTTTTCGCAAAATACACCCAGAAAAAGTATTTGGTGACGTTCTCGTTGGAAAACAAGCCTTTCTAGTCAATATAAACATGTATTTAAAAAGAAGGCAAAATTGGCATTTTTGCAAAGGGGATAGTGCATGATTTTTTTCAAGAAGTTGAAGTTTTTTCATGTCTTGTGTTTATCAAAAATAGATCGAGAAAAAGTGTTTGCTGACGTTCTAGACAAAAAAGAAGCCTTTAAAGACTATAAAAACAACCGTTTACGAAAACGCAAAATTAAAATTTTTCCAAAGGGTTAGTCCATCGTTTTGGTCAAAAACTTGAGATTTCTTCAACTTTGATTTTTATGCAAAATAGAGAAAGAAAAACTATCTGGGAACGTTCTAGTTAGAAAAAAAGTTCCTATAATCCTTCGTAACCCCCTGTAACCCCCTGTGACCTTCTGTCACCCCTTGTAACCCCTTGTAACCTCTTGTAACCCCCTGTAACCCCTTGTAACCCCTTGTAATCCCTTGTAACCCCCTGTATTCCCATGTCATAGATCGTGAAAATAAATTGCAAAAAAATGATTTTCGACGTTTTTTATAGCAAACAAGCTTTTCTGAACAATGAAAACATCGGTTTGAAAAACCCACAAAATTGGCATTTTTCCAAAGGGGTTAGTACATGGTTTTGGTCAAAAATTTGAAATTTTGTTAAGGTTTCGTTTTTCGCAAAATACACTCAGAAAAAGTATTTGGTGACGTTCTCGTTGGAAAACAAGCCGTTCTAGTCAATTAAAACATGCATTTAAAAAGAAGGCAAAATTGGCATTTTTGCAAACGGGATAGTCCATGATTTTTGTCAAAAAGTTGAAGTTTTTTCATCTCTTGTGTTTATATAAAAAATAGATCGAGAAAAAGTGTTTGCTGAGGTTCTAGACAAAAAAGAAGCCTTTAAAGACTACAAAAACCACTGTTTGCCAAAAACGCAAAATTAAAATTTTTGCAAAGGGGTTAGTCCATCGTTTTGGTCAAGAATTTGAAATTTCGTTAACGTTTCGTTTTTCGCAAAATACACCCAGAAAAAGGAATTTGGTGACGTTCTCGTTAGAAAACAAGCCGTTCTAGTCAATATAAAGATGGATTTAAAAAGAAGGCGGAATTGGCATTTTTGCAAAGGGGATAGTCCGTAATTTTTGTCAAAAAGTTAAAGTTTTTTCATGTCTAGTGTTTATGGAAAATAGATCGAGAAAAAGTGTTTGCTGACGTTCTAGACAAAAAAGAAGCCTTTAAAGACTATAAAAACAACCGTTTACGAAAAACGCAAAATTAAAATTTTTCCAAAGGGGCTATTCCATCGTTTTGGTCAAAAACTTGAGATTTCTTCAACTTTCATTTTAATGCAAAATAGAGCAAGAAAAAGTATCTGGGAACGTTCTAGTTAGAAAAAAAGTTTTTATAATCCTTTGTAACCCCCTGTAACCCCTTGTCACCCCTTGTAACCCCTTGTAACCCCCTGTAACCCCTTGTAATCCCTTGTAACCCCTTGTAACCCCCTGTAACCCCTTGTAACTCCTGGTAACCCCCTGTATTCCCATGTCATAGATGGTGAAAAGAAATCGCGAAAAAACGATTTTCGACGTTTTATATAGCAAACAAGCCTTTCTGAACAACGAAAACATCCATTTCCAAAACCCACAAAATTGGCATTTTTCTAAAGGGGTTAGTACATGGTTTTGGTCAAAAATTTGAAATTTTGTTAAGGTTTCGTTTTTCGCAAAATACACCCAGAAAAAGTATTTGGTGACGTTCTCGTTAGAAAACAAGCCTTTCTAGTCAATATAAACATGTATTTAAAAAGAAGGCAAAATTGGCATTTTTGCAAAGGGGATAGTGCATGATTTTTTTCAAGAAGTTGAAGTTTTTTCATGTCTTGTGTTTATCAAAAATAGATCGAGAAAAAGTGTTTGCTGACGTTCTAGACAAAAAAGAAGCCTTTAAAGACTATAAAAACAACCGTTTACGAAAACGCAAAATTAAAATTTTTCCAAAGGGTTAGTCCATCGTTTTGGTCAAAAACTTGAGATTTCTTCAACTTTGATTTTTATGCAAAATAGAGAAAGAAAAACTATCTGGGAACGTTCTAGTTAGAAAAAAAGTTCCTATAATCCTTCGTAACCCCCTGTAACCCCCAGTGACCTTCTGTCACCCCTTGTAACCCCTTGTAACCTCTTGTAACCCCCTGTAACCCCTTGTCACCCCTTGTAATCCCTTGTAACCCCCTGTATTCCCATGTCATAGATCGTGAAAATAAATTGCAAAAAAACGATTTTCGACGTTTTTTATAGCAAACAAGCTTTTCTGAACAATGAAAACATCGGTTTCAAAAACCCACAAAATTGGCATTTTTCCAAAGGGGTTAGTACATGGTTTTGGTCAAAAATTTGAAATTTTGTTAAGGTTTCGTTTTTCGCAAAATACACTCAGAAAAAGTATTTGGTGACGTTCTCGTTGGAAAACAAGCCGTTCTAGTCAATTAAAACATGCATTTAAAAAGAAGGCAAAATTGGCATTTTTGCAAACGGGATAGTCCATGATTTTTGTCAAAAAGTTGAAGTTTTTTCATCTCTTGTGTTTATATAAAAAATAGATCGAGAAAAAGTGTTTGCTGAGGTTCTAGACAAAAAAGAAGCCTTTAAAGACTACAAAAACCACTGTTTACCAAAAACGCAAAATTAAAATTTTTGCAAAGGGGTTAGTCCATCGTTTTGGTCAAGAATTTGAAATTTCGTTAACGTTTCGTTTTTCGCAAAATACACCCAGAAAAAGGAATTTGGTGACGTTCTCGTTAGAAAACAAGCCGTTCTAGTCAATATAAAGATGGATTTAAAAAGAAGGCGGAATTGGCATTTTTGCAAAGGGGATAGTCCGTAATTTTTGTCAAAAAGTTAAAGTTTTTTCATGTCTAGTGTTTATGGAAAATAGATCGAGAAAAAGTGTTTGCTGACGTTCTAGACAAAAAAGAAGCCTTTAAAGACTATAAAAACAACCGTTTACGAAAAACGCAAAATCAAAATTTTTCCAAAGGGGCTATTCCATCGTTTTGGTCAAAAACTTGAGATTTCTTCAACTTTCATTTTAATGCAAAATAGAGCAAGAAAAAGTATCTGGGAACGTTCTAGTTAGAAAAAAAGTTTTTATAATCCTTTGTAACCCCCTGTAACCCCTTGTCACCCCTTGTAACCCCTTGTAACCCCCTGTAACCCCTTGTAATCCCTTGTAACCCCTTGTAACCCCCTGTAACCCCTTGTAACCCCTGGTAACCCCCTGTATTCCCATGTCATAGATGGTGAAAAGAAATCGCGAAAAAACGATTTTCGACGTTTTATATAGCAAACAAGCCTTTCTGAACAACGAAAACATCCATTTCCAAAACCCACAAAATTGGCATTTTTCTAAAGGGGTTAGTACATGGTTTTGGTCAAAAATTTGAAATTTTGTTAAGGTTTCGTTTTTCGCAAAATACACCCAGAAAAAGTATTTGGTGACGTTCTCGTTAGAAAACAAGCCTTTCTAGTCAATATAAACATGTATTTAAAAAGAAGGCAAAATTGGCATTTTTGCAAAGGGGATAGTGCATGATTTTTTTCAAGAAGTTGAAGTTTTTTCATGTCTTGTGTTTATCAAAAATAGATCGAGAAAAAGTGTTTGCTGACGTTCTAGACAAAAAAGAAGCCTTTAAAGACTATAAAAACAACCGTTTACGAAAACGCAAAATTAAAATTTTTCCAGAGGGTTAGTCCATCGTTTTGGTCAAAAACTTGAGATTTCTTCAACTTTGCTTATTATGCAAAATAGAGAAAGAAAAACTATCTGGGAACGTTCTAGTTAGAAAAAAAGTTCCTATAATCCTTCGTAACCCCCTGTAACCCCCTGTGACCTTCTGTCACCCCTTGTAACCCCTTGTAACCTCTTGTAACCCCCTGTAACCCCTTGTAACCCCTTGTAATCCCTTGTAACCCCCTGTATTCCCATGTCATAGATCGTGAAAATAAATTGCGGAAAAACGATTTTCGACGTTTTTTATAGCAAACAAGCTTTTCTGAACAATGAAAACATCGGTTTGAAAAACCCACAAAATTGGCATTTTTCCAAAGGGGTTAGTACATGGTTTTGGTCAAAAATTTGAAATTTTGTTAAGGTTTCGTTTTTCGCAAAATACACCCAGAAAAAGTATTTGGTGACGTTCTCGTTGGAAAACAAGCCGTTCTAGTCAATTAAAACATGCATTTAAAAAGAAGGCAAAATTGGCATTTTTGCAAACGGGATAGTCCATGATTTTTGTCAAAAAGTTGAAGTTTTTTCATCTCTTGTGTTTATATAAAAAATAGATCGAGAAAAAGTGTTTGCTGAGGTTCTAGACAAAAAAGAAGCCTTTAAAGACTACAAAAACCACTGTTTACCAAAAACGCAAAATTAAAATTTTTGCAAAGGGGTTAGTCCATCGTTTTGGTCAAGAATTTGAAATTTCGTTAACGTTTCGTTTTTCGCAAAATACACCCAGAAAAAGGAATTTGGTGACGTTCTCGTTAGAAAACAAGCCGTTCTAGTCAATATAAAGATGGATTTAAAAAGAAGGTGGAATTGGCATTTTTGCAAAGGGGATAGTCCGTAATTTTTGTCAAAAAGTTAAAGTTTTTTCATGTCTAGTGTTTATGGAAAATAGATCGAGAAAAAGTGTTTGCTGACGTTCTAGACAAAAAAGAAACCTTTAAAGACTATAAAAACAACCGTTTACGAAAAACGCAAAATTAAAATTTTTCCAAAGGGGCTATTCCATCTTTTTGGTCAAAAACTTGAGATTTCTTCAACTTTCATTTTAATGCAAAATAGAGCAAGAAAAAGTATCTGGGAACGTTCTAGTTAGAAAAAAAGTTTTTATAATCCTTTGTAACCCCCTGTAACCCCTTGTCACCCCTTGTAACCCCTTGTAACCCCCTGTAACCCCTTGTAATCCCTTGTAACCCCTTGTAACCCCCTGTAACCCCTTGTAACCCCTGGTAACCCGCTGTATTCCCATGTCATAGATGGTGAAAAGAAATCGCGAAAAAACGATTTTCGACGTTTTATATAGCAAACAAGCCTTTCTGAACAATGAAAACATCCATTTCCAAAACCCACAAAATTGGCATTTTTCTAAAGGGGTTAGTACATGGTTTTGGTCAAAAATTTAAAATTTTGTTAAGGTTTCGTTTTTCGCAAAATACACCCAGAAAAAGTATTTGGTGACGTTCTCGTTAGAAAACAAGCCTTTCTAGTCAATATAAACATGTATTTAAAAAGAAGGCAAAATTGGCATTTTTGCAAAGGGGATAGTGCATGATTTTTTTCAAGAAGTTGAAGTTTTTTCATGTCTTGTGTTTATCAAAAATAGATCGAGAAAAAGTGTTTGCTGACGTTCTAGACAAAAAAGAAGCCTTTAAAGACTATAAAAACAACCGTTTACGAAAACGCAAAATTAAAATTTTTCCAAAGGGTTAGTCCATCGTTTTGGTCAAAAACTTGAGATTTCTTCAACTTTGATTTTTATGCAAAATAGAGAAAGAAAAACTATCTGGGAACGTTCTAGTTAGAAAAAAAGTTCCTATAATCCTTCGTAACCCCCTGTAACCCCCTGTGACCTTCTGTCACCCCTTGTAACCCCTTGTAACCTCTTGTAACCCCCTGTAACCCCTTGTAACCCCTTGTAATCCCTTGTAACCCCCTGTATTCCCATGTCATAGATCGTGAAAATAAATTGCAAAAAAATGATTTTCGACGTTTTTTATAGCAAACAAGCTTTTCTGAACAATGAAAACATCGGTTTGAAAAACCCACAAAATTGGCATTTTTCCAAAGGGGTTAGTACATGGTTTTGGTCAAAAATTTGAAATTTTGTTAAGGTTTCGTTTTTCGCAAAATACACTCAGAAAAAGTATTTGGTGACGTTCTCGTTGGAAAACAAGCCGTTCTAGTCAATTAAAACATGCATTTAAAAAGAAGGCAAAATTGGCATTTTTGCAAACGGGATAGTCCATGATTTTTGTCAAAAAGTTGAAGTTTTTTCATCTCTTGTGTTTATATAAAAAATAGATCGAGAAAAAGTGTTTGCTGAGGTTCTAGACAAAAAAGAAGCCTTTAAAGACTACAAAAACCACTGTTTACCAAAAACGCAAAATTAAAATTTTTGCAAAGGGGTTAGTCCATCGTTTTGGTCAAGAATTTGAAATTTCGTTAACGTTTCGTTTTTCGCAAAATACACCCAGAAAAAGGAATTTGGTGACGTTCTCGTTAGAAAACAAGCCGTTCTAGTCAATATAAAGATGGATTTAAAAAGAAGGCGGAATTGGCATTTTTGCAAAGGGGATAGTCCGTAATTTTTGTCAAAAAGTTAAAGTTTTTTCATGTCTAGTGTTTATGGAAAATAGATCGAGAAAAAGTGTTTGCTGACGTTCTAGACAAAAAAGAAGCCTTTAAAGACTATAAAAACAACCGTTTACGAAAAACGCAAAATTAAAATTTTTCCAAAGGGGCTATTCCATCGTTTTGGTCAAAAACTTGAGATTTCTTCAACTTTCATTTTAATGCAAAATAGAGCAAGAAAAAGTATCTGGGAACGTTCTAGTTAGAAAAAAAGTTTTTATAATCCTTTGTAACCCCCTGTAACCCCTTGTCACCCCTTGTAACCCCTTGTAACCCCCTGTAACCCCTTGTAATCCCTTGTAACCCCTTGTAACCCCCTGTAACCCCTTGTAACTCCTGGTAACCCCCTGTATTCCCATGTCATAGATGGTGAAAAGAAATCGCGAAAAAACGATTTTCGACGTTTTATATAGCAAACAAGCCTTTCTGAACAACGAAAACATCCATTTCCAAAACCCACAAAATTGGCATTTTTCTAAAGGGGTTAGTACATGGTTTTGGTCAAAAATTTGAAATTTTGTTAAGGTTTCGTTTTTCGCAAAATACACCCAGAAAAAGTATTTGGTGACGTTCTCGTTGGAAAACAAGCCTTTCTAGTCAATATAAACATGTATTTAAAAAGAAGGCAAAATTGGCATTTTTGCAAAGGGGATAGTGCATGATTTTTTTCAAGAAGTTGAAGTTTTTTCATGTCTTGTGTTTATCAAAAATAGATCGAGAAAAAGTGTTTGCTGACGTTCTAGACAAAAAAGAAGCCTTTAAAGACTATAAAAACAACCGTTTACGAAAACGCAAAATTAAAATTTTTCCAAAGGGTTAGTCCATCGTTTTGGTCAAAAACTTGAGATTTCTTCAACTTTGATTTTTATGCAAAATAGAGAAAGAAAAACTATCTGGGAACGTTCTAGTTAGAAAAAAAGTTCCTATAATCCTTCGTAACCCCCTGTAACCCCCTGTGACCTTCTGTCACCCCTTGTAACCCCTTGTAACCTCTTGTAACCCCCTGTAACCCCTTGTAACCCCTTGTAATCCCTTGTAACCCCCTGTATTCCCATGTCATAGATCGTGAAAATAAATTGCAAAAAAATGATTTTCGACGTTTTTTATAGCAAACAAGCTTTTCTGAACAATGAAAACATCGGTTTGAAAAACCCACAAAATTGGCATTTTTCCAAAGGGGTTAGTACATGGTTTTGGTCAAAAATTTGAAATTTTGTTAAGGTTTCGTTTTTCGCAAAATACACTCAGAAAAAGTATTTGGTGACGTTCTCGTTGGAAAACAAGCCGTTCTAGTCAATTAAAACATGCATTTAAAAAGAAGGCAAAATTGGCATTTTTGCAAACGGGATAGTCCATGATTTTTGTCAAAAAGTTGAAGTTTTTTCATCTCTTGTGTTTATATAAAAAATAGATCGAGAAAAAGTGTTTGCTGAGGTTCTAGACAAAAAAGAAGCCTTTAAAGACTACAAAAACCACTGTTTACCAAAAACGCAAAATTAAAATTTTTGCAAAGGGGTTAGTCCATCGTTTTGGTCAAGAATTTGAAATTTCGTTAACGTTTCGTTTTTCGCAAAATACACCCAGAAAAAGGAATTTGGTGACGTTCTCGTTAGAAAACAAGCCGTTCTAGTCAATATAAAGATGGATTTAAAAAGAAGGCGGAATTGGCATTTTTGCAAAGGGGATAGTCCGTAATTTTTGTCAAAAAGTTAAAGTTTTTTCATGTCTAGTGTTTATGGAAAATAGATCGAGAAAAAGTGTTTGCTGACGTTCTAGACAAAAAAGAAGCCTTTAAAGACTATAAAAACAACCGTTTACGAAAAACGCAAAATTAAAATTTTTCCAAAGGGGCTATTCCATCGTTTTGGTCAAAAACTTGAGATTTCTTCAACTTTCATTTTAATGCAAAATAGAGCAAGAAAAAGTATCTGGGAACGTTCTAGTTAGAAAAAAAGTTTTTATAATCCTTTGTAACCCCCTGTAACCCCTTGTCACCCCTTGTAACCCCTTGTAACCCCCTGTAACCCCTTGTAATCCCTTGTAACCCCTTGTAACCCCCTGTAACCCCTTGTAACTCCTGGTAACCCCCTGTATTCCCATGTCATAGATGGTGAAAAGAAATCGCGAAAAAACGATTTTCGACGTTTTATATAGCAAACAAGCCTTTCTGAACAACGAAAACATCCATTTCCAAAACCCACAAAATTGGCATTTTTCTAAAGGGGTTAGTACATGGTTTTGGTCAAAAATTTGAAATTTTGTTAAGGTTTCGTTTTTCGCAAAATACACCCAGAAAAAGTATTTGGTGACGTTCTCGTTAGAAAACAAGCCTTTCTAGTCAATATAAACATGTATTTAAAAAGAAGGCAAAATTGGCATTTTTGCAAAGGGGATAGTGCATGATTTTTTTCAAGAAGTTGAAGTTTTTTCATGTCTTGTGTTTATCAAAAATAGATCGAGAAAAAGTGTTTGCTGACGTTCTAGACAAAAAAGAAGCCTTTAAAGACTATAAAAACAACCGTTTACGAAAACGCAAAATTACAATTTTTCCAAAGGGTTAGTCCATCGTTTTGGTCAAAAACTTGAGATTTCTTCAACTTTGATTTTTATGCAAAATAGAGAAAGAAAAACTATCTGGGAACGTTCTAGTTAGAAAAAAAGTTCCTATAATCCTTCGTAACCCCCTGTAACCCCCAGTGACCTTCTGTCACCCCTTGTAACCCCTTGTAACCTCTTGTAACCCCCTGTAACCCCTTGTAACCCCTTGTAATCCCTTGTAACCCCCTGTATTCCCATGTCATAGATCGTGAAAATAAATTGCAAAAAAACGATTTTCGACGTTTTTTATAGCAAACAAGCTTTTCTGAACAATGAAAACATCGGTTTCAAAAACCCACAAAATTGGCATTTTTCCAAAGGGGTTAGTACATGGTTTTGGTCAAAAATTTGAAATTTTGTTAAGGTTTCGTTTTTCGCAAAATACACCCAGAAAAAGTATTTGGTGACGTTCTCGTTGGAAAACAAGCCGTTCTAGTCAATTAAAACATGCATTTAAAAAGAAGGCAAAATTGGCATTTTTGCAAACGGGATAGTCCATGATTTTTGTCAAAAAGTTGAAGTTTTTTCATCTCTTGTGTTTATATAAAAAATAGATCGAGAAAAAGTGTTTGCTGAGGTTCTAGACAAAAAAGAAGCCTTTAAAGACTACAAAAACCACTGTTTACCAAAAACGCAAAATTAAAATTTTTGCAAAGGGGTTAGTCCATCGTTTTGGTCAAGAATTTGAAATTTCGTTAACGTTTCGTTTTTCGCAAAATACACCCAGAAAAAGGAATTTGGTGACGTTCTCGTTAGAAAACAAGCCGTTCTAGTCAATATAAAGATGGATTTAAAAAGAAGGCGGAATTGGCATTTTTGCAAAGGGGATAGTCCGTAATTTTTGTCAAAAAGTTAAAGTTTTTTCATGTCTAGTGTTTATGGAAAATAGATCGAGAAAAAGTGTTTGCTGACGTTCTAGACAAAAAAGAAGCCTTTAAAGACTATAAAAACAACCGTTTACGAAAAACGCAAAATCAAAATTTTTCCAAAGGGGCTATTCCATCGTTTTGGTCAAAAACTTGAGATTTCTTCAACTTTCATTTTAATGCAAAATAGAGCAAGAAAAAGTATCTGGGAACGTTCTAGTTAGAAAAAAAGTTTTTATAATCCTTTGTAACCCCCTGTAACCCCTTGTCACCCCTTGTAACCCCTTGTAACCCCCTGTAACCCCTTGTAATCCCTTGTAACCCCTTGTAACCCCCTGTAACCCCTTGTAACCCCTGGTAACCCCCTGTATTCCCATGTCATAGATGGTGAAAAGAAATCGCGAAAAAACGATTTTCGACGTTTTATATAGCAAACAAGCCTTTCTGAACAACGAAAACATCCATTTCCAAAACCCACAAAATTGGCATTTTTCTAAAGGGGTTAGTACATGGTTTTGGTCAAAAATTTGAAATTTTGTTAAGGTTTCGTTTTTCGCAAAATACACCCAGAAAAAGTATTTGGTGACGTTCTCGTTAGAAAACAAGCCTTTCTAGTCAATATAAACATGTATTTAAAAAGAAGGCAAAATTGGCATTTTTGCAAAGGGGATAGTGCATGATTTTTTTCAAGAAGTTGAAGTTTTTTCATGTCTTGTGTTTATCAAAAATAGATCGAGAAAAAGTGTTTGCTGACGTTCTAGACAAAAAAGAAGCCTTTAAAGACTATAAAAACAACCGTTTACGAAAACGCAAAATTAAAATTTTTCCAGAGGGTTAGTCCATCGTTTTGGTCAAAAACTTGAGATTTCTTCAACTTTGCTTATTATGCAAAATAGAGAAAGAAAAACTATCTGGGAACGTTCTAGTTAGAAAAAAAGTTCCTATAATCCTTCGTAACCCCCTGTAACCCCCTGTGACCTTCTGTCACCCCTTGTAACCCCTTGTAACCTCTTGTAACCCCCTGTAACCCCTTGTAACCCCTTGTAATCCCTTGTAACCCCCTGTATTCCCATGTCATAGATCGTGAAAATAAATTGCAAAAAAATGATTTTCGACGTTTTTTATAGCAAACAAGCTTTTCTGAACAATGAAAACATCGGTTTGAAAAACCCACAAAATTGGCATTTTTCCAAAGGGGTTAGTACATGGTTTTGGTCAAAAATTTGAAATTTTGTTAAGGTTTCGTTTTTCGCAAAATACACTCAGAAAAAGTATTTGGTGACGTTCTCGTTGGAAAACAAGCCGTTCTAGTCAATTAAAACATGCATTTAAAAAGAAGGCAAAATTGGCATTTTTGCAAACGGGATAGTCCATGATTTTTGTCAAAAAGTTGAAGTTTTTTCATCTCTTGTGTTTATATAAAAAATAGATCGAGAAAAAGTGTTTGCTGAGGTTCTAGACAAAAAAGAAGCCTTTAAAGACTACAAAAACCACTGTTTACCAAAAACGCAAAATTAAAATTTTTGCAAAGGGGTTAGTCCATCGTTTTGGTCAAGAATTTGAAATTTCGTTAACGTTTCGTTTTTCGCAAAATACACCCAGAAAAAGGAATTTGGTGACGTTCTCGTTAGAAAACAAGCCGTTCTAGTCAATATAAAGATGGATTTAAAAAGAAGGCGGAATTGGCATTTTTGCAAAGGGGATAGTCCGTAATTTTTGTCAAAAAGTTAAAGTTTTTTCATGTCTAGTGTTTATGGAAAATAGATCGAGAAAAAGTGTTTGCTGACGTTCTAGACAAAAAAGAAGCCTTTAAAGACTATAAAAACAACCGTTTACGAAAAACGCAAAATTAAAATTTTTCCAAAGGGGCTATTCCATCGGTTTGGTCAAAAACTTGAGATTTCTTCAACTTTCATTTTAATGCAAAATAGAGCAAGAAAAAGTATCTGGGAACGTTCTAGTTAGAAAAAAAGTTTTTATAATCCTTTGTAACCCCCTGTAACCCCTTGTCACCCCTTGTAACCCCTTGTAACCCCCTGTAACCCCTTGTAATCCCTTGTAACCCCTTGTAACCCCCTGTAACCCCTTGTAACTCCTGGTAACCCCCTGTATTCCCATGTCATAGATGGTGAAAAGAAATCGCGAAAAAACGATTTTCGACGTTTTATATAGCAAACAAGCGTTTCTGAACAACGAAAACATCCATTTCCAAAACCCACAAAATTGGCATTTTTCTAAAGGGGTTAGTACATGGTTTTGGTCAAAAATTTGAAATTTTGTTAAGGTTTCGTTTTTCGCAAAATACACCCAGAAAAAGTATTTGGTGACGTTCTCGTTAGAAAACAAGCCTTTCTAGTCAATATAAACATGTATTTAAAAAGAAGGCAAAATTGGCATTTTTGCAAAGGGGATAGTGCATGATTTTTTTCAAGAAGTTGAAGTTTTTTCATGTCTTGTGTTTATCAAAAATAGATCGAGAAAAAGTGTTTGCTGACGTTCTAGACAAAAAAGAAGCCTTTAAAGACTATAAAAACAACCGTTTACGAAAACGCAAAATTAAAATTTTTCCAAAGGGTTAGTCCATCGTTTTGGTCAAAAACTTGAGATTTCTTCAACTTTGATTTTTATGCAAAATAGAGAAAGAAAAACTATCTGGGAACGTTCTAGTTAGAAAAAAAGTTCCTATAATCCTTCGTAACCCCCTGTAACCCCCTGTGACCTTCTGTCACCCCTTGTAACCCCTTGTAACCTCTTGTAACCCCCTGTAACCCCTTGTAACCCCTTGTAATCCCTTGTAACCCCCTGTATTCCCATGTCATAGATCGTGAAAATAAATTGCAAAAAAATGATTTTCGACGTTTTTTATAGCAAACAAGCTTTTCTGAACAATGAAAACATCGGTTTGAAAAACCCACAAAATTGGCATTTTTCCAAAGGGGTTAGTACATGGTTTTGGTCAAAAATTTGAAATTTTGTTAAGGTTTCGTTTTTCGCAAAATACACTCAGAAAAAGTATTTGGTGACGTTCTCGTTGGAAAACAAGCCGTTCTAGTCAATTAAAACATGCATTTAAAAAGAAGGCAAAATTGGCATTTTTGCAAACGGGATAGTCCATGATTTTTGTCAAAAAGTTGAAGTTTTTTCATCTCTTGTGTTTATATAAAAAATAGATCGAGAAAAAGTGTTTGCTGAGGTTCTAGACAAAAAAGAAGCCTTTAAAGACTACAAAAACCACTGTTTACCAAAAACGCAAAATTAAAATTTTTGCAAAGGGGTTAGTCCATCGTTTTGGTCAAGAATTTGAAATTTCGTTAACGTTTCGTTTTTCGCAAAATACACCCAGAAAAAGGAATTTGGTGACGTTCTCGTTAGAAAACAAGCCGTTCTAGTCAATATAAAGATGGATTTAAAAAGAAGGCGGAATTGGCATTTTTGCAAAGGGGATAGTCCGTAATTTTTGTCAAAAAGTTAAAGTTTTTTCATGTCTAGTGTTTATGGAAAATAGATCGAGAAAAAGTGTTTGCTGACGTTCTAGACAAAAAAGAAGCCTTTAAAGACTATAAAAACAACCGTTTACGAAAAACGCAAAATTAAAATTTTTCCAAAGGGGCTATTCCATCGTTTTGGTCAAAAACTTGAGATTTCTTCAACTTTCATTTTAATGCAAAATAGAGCAAGAAAAAGTATCTGGGAACGTTCTAGTTAGAAAAAAAGTTTTTATAATCCTTTGTAACCCCCTGTAACCCCTTGTCACCCCTTGTAACCCCTTGTAACCCCCTGTAACCCCTTGTAACCCCCTGTAACCCCTTGTAATCCCTTGTAACCCCTTGTAACCCCCTGTAACCCCTTGTAACCCCTGGTAACCCCCTGTATTCCCATGTCATAGATGGTGAAAAGAAATCGCGAAAAAACGATTTTCGACGTTTTATATAGCAAACAAGCCTTTCTGAACAACGAAAACATCCATTTCCAAAACCCACAAAATTGGCATTTTTCTAAAGGGGTTAGTACATGGTTTTGGTCAAAAATTTGAAATTTTGTTAAGGTTTCGTTTTTCGCAAAATACACCCAGAAAAAGTATTTGGTGACGTTCTCGTTAGAAAACAAGCCTTTCTAGTCAATATAAACATGTATTTAAAAAGAAGGCAAAATTGGCATTTTTGCAAAGGGGATAGTGCATGATTTTTTTCAAGAAGTTGAAGTTTTTTCATGTCTTGTGTTTATCAAAAATAGATCGAGAAAAAGTGTTTGCTGACGTTCTAGACAAAAAAGAAGCCTTTAAAGACTATAAAAACAACCGTTTACGAAAACGCAAAATTAAAATTTTTCCAAAGGGTTAGTCCATCGTTTTGGTCAAAAACTTGAGATTTCTTCAACTTTGCTTATTATGCAAAATAGAGAAAGAAAAACTATCTGGGAACGTTCTAGTTAGAAAAAAAGTTCCTATAATCCTTCGTAACCCCCTGTAACCCCCTGTGACCTTCTGTCACCCCTTGTAACCCCTTGTAACCTCTTGTAACCCCCTGTAACCCCTTGTAACCCCTTGTAATCCCTTGTAACCCCCTGTATTCCCATGTCATAGATCGTGAAAATAAATTGCGGAAAAACGATTTTCGACGTTTTTTATAGCAAACAAGCTTTTCTGAACAATAAAAACATCGGTTTGAAAAACCCACAAAATTGGCATTTTTCCAAAGGGGTTAGTACATGGTTTTGGTCAAAAATTTGAAATTTTGTTAAGGTTTCGTTTTTCGCAAAATACACCCAGAAAAAGTATTTGGTGACGTTCTCGTTGGAAAACAAGCCGTTCTAGTCAATTAAAACATGCATTTAAAAAGAAGGCAAAATTGGCATTTTTGCAAACGGGATAGTCCATGATTTTTGTCAAAAAGTTGAAGTTTTTTCATCTCTTGTGTTTATATAAAAAATAGATCGAGAAAAAGTGTTTGCTGAGGTTCTAGACAAAAAAGAAGCCTTTAAAGACTACAAAAACCAGTGTTTACCAAAAACGCAAAATTAAAATTTTTGCAAAGGGGTTAGTCCATCGTTTTGGTCAAGAATTTGAAATTTCGTTAACGTTTCGTTTTTCGCAAAATACACCCAGAAAAAGGAATTTGGTGACGTTCTCGTTAGAAAACAAGCCGTTCTAGTCAATATAAAGATGGATTTAAAAAGAAGGCGGAATTGGCATTTTTGCAAAGGGGATAGTCCGTAATTTTTGTCAAAAAGTTAAAGTTTTTTCATGTCTAGTGTTTATGGAAAATAGATCAAGAAAAAGTGTTTGCTGACGTTCTAGACCAAAAAGAAGCCTTTAAAGACTATAAAAACAACCGTTTACGAAAAACGCAAAATTAAAATTTTTCCAAAGGGGCTATTCCATCGTTTTGGTCAAAAACTTGAGATTTCTTCAACTTTCATTTTAATGCAAAATAGAGCAAGAAAAAGTATCTGGGAACGTTCTAGTTAGAAAAAAAGTTTTTATAATCCTTTGTAACCCCCTGTAACCCCTTGTCACCCCTTGTAACCCCTTGTAACCCCCTGTAACCCCTTGTAATCCCTTGTAACCCCTTGTAACCCCCTGTAACCCCTTGTAACTCCTGGTAACCCCCTGTATTCCCATGTCATAGATGGTGAAAAGAAATCGCGAAAAAACGATTTTCGACGTTTTATATAGCAAACAAGCCTTTCTGAACAACGAAAACATCCATTTCCAAAACCCACAAAATTGGCATTTTTCTAAAGGGGTTAGTACATGGTTTTGGTCAAAAATTTGAAATTTTGTTAAGGTTTCGTTTTTCGCAAAATACACCCAGAAAAAGTATTTGGTGACGTTCTCGTTAGAAAACAAGCCTTTCTAGTCAATATAAACATGTATTTAAAAAGAAGGCAAAATTGGCATTTTTGCAAAGAGGATAGTGCATGATTTTTTTCAAGAAGTTGAAGTTTTTTCATGTCTTGTGTTTATCAAAAATAGATCGAGAAAAAGTGTTTGCTGACGTTCTAGACAAAAAAGAAGCCTTTAAAGACTATAAAAACAACCGTTTACGAAAACGCAAAATTAAAATTTTTCCAAAGGGTTAGTCCATCGTTTTGGTCAAAAACTTGAGATTTCTTCAACTTTGATTTTTATGCAAAATAGAGAAAGAAAAACTATCTGGGAACGTTCTAGTTAGAAAAAAAGTTCCTATAATCCTTCGTAACCCCCTGTAACCCCCTGTGACCTTCTGTCACCCCTTGTAACCCCTTGTAACCCCTTGTAATCCCTTGTAACCCCCTGTATTCCCATGTCATAGATCGTGAAAATAAATTGCGAAAAAACGATTTTGGACGTTTTTTATAGCAAACAAGCTTTTCTGAAGAATGAAAACATCGGTTTGAAAAACCCACAAAATTGGCATTTTTCCAAAGGGGTTAGTACATGGTTTTGGTCAAAAATTTGAAATTTTGTTAAGGTTTCGTTTTTCGCAAAATACACCCAGAAAAAGTATTTGGTGACGTTCTCGTTGGAAAACAAGCCGTTCTAGTCAATTAAAACATGCATTTAAAAAGAAGGCAAAATTGGCATTTTTGCAAACGGGATAGTCCATGATTTTTGTCAAAAAGTTGAAGTTTTTTCATCTCTTGTGTTTATATAAAAAATAGATCGAGAAAAAGTGTTTGCTGAGGTTCTAGACAAAAAAGAAGCCTTTAAAGACTACAAAAACCACTGTTTACCAAAAACGCAAAATTAAAATTTTTGCAAAGGGGTTAGTCCATCGTTTTGGTCAAGAATTTGAAATTTCGTTAACGTTTCGTTTTTCGCAAAATACACCCAGAAAAAGGAATTTGGTGACGTTCTCGTTAGAAAACAAGCCGTTCTAGTCAATATAAAGATGGATTTAAAAAGAAGGTGGAATTGGCATTTTTGCAAAGGGGATAGTCCGTAATTTTTGTCAAAAAGTTAAAGTTTTTTCATGTCTAGTGTTTATGGAAAATAGATCGAGAAAAAGTGTTTGCTGACGTTCTAGACAAAAAAGAAGCCTTTAAAGACTATAAAAACAACCGTTTACGAAAAACGCAAAATTAAAATTTTTCCAAAGGGGCTATTCCATCGTTTTGGTCAAAAACTTGAGATTTCTTCAACTTTCATTTTAATGCAAAATAGAGCAAGAAAAAGTATCTGGGAACGTTCTAGTTAGAAAAAAAGTTTTTATAATCCTTTGTAACCCCCTGTAACCCCTTGTCACCCCTTGTAACCCCTTGTAACCCCCTGTAACCCCTTGTAATCCCTTGTAACCCCTTGTAACCCCCTGTAACCCCTTGTAACCCCTGGTAACCCCCTGTATTCCCATGTCATAGATGGTGAAAAGAAATCGCGAAAAAACGATTTTCAACGTTTTATATAGCAAACAAGCCTTTCTGAACAACGAAAACATCCATTTCCAAAACCCACAAAATTGGCATTTTTCTAAAGGGGTTAGTACATGGTTTTGGTCAAAAATTTGAAATTTTGTTAAGGTTTCGTTTTTCGCAAAATACACCCAGAAAAAGTATTTGGTGACGTTCTCGTTAGAAAACAAGCCTTTCTAGTCAATATAAACATGTATTTAAAAAGAAGGCAAACTTGGCATTTTTGCAAAGAGGATAGTGCATGATTTTTTTCAAGAAGTTGAAGTTTTTTCATGTCTTGTGTTTATCAAAAATAGATCGAGAAAAAGTGTTTGCTGACGTTCTAGACAAAAAAGAAGCCTTTAAAGACTATAAAAACAACCGTTTACGAAAACGCAAAATTAAAATTTTTCCAAAGGGTTAGTCCATCGTTTTGGTCAAAAACTTGAGATTTCTTCAACTTTGATTTTTATGCAAAATAGAGAAAGAAAAACTATCTGGGAACGTTCTAGTTAGAAAAAAAGTTCCTATAATCCTTCGTAACCCCCTGTAACCCCCTGTGACCTTCTGTCACCCCTTGTAACCCCTTGTAACCTCTTGTAACCCCCTGTAACCCCTTGTAACCCGTTGTAATCCCTTGTAACCCCCTGTATTCCCATGTCATAGATCGTGAAAATAAATTGCGAAAAAACGATTTTCGACGTTTTTTTACAGCAAACAAGCTTTTCTGAACAATGAAAACATCGGTTTGAAAAACCCACAAAATTGGCATTTTTCCAAAGGGGTTAGTACATGGTTTTGGTCAAAAATTTGAAATTTTGTTAAGGTTTCGTTTTTCGCAAAATACACCCAGAAAAAGTATTTGGTGACGTTCTCGTTGGAAAACAAGCCGTTCTAGTCAATTAAAACATGCATTTAAAAAGAAGGCAAAATTGGCATTTTTGCAAACGGGATAGTCCATGATTTTTGTCAAAAAGTTGAAGTTTTTTCATCTCTTGTGTTTATATAAAAAATAGATCGAGAAAAAGTGTTTGCTGAGGTTCTAGACAAAAAAGAAGCCTTTAAAGACTACAAAAACCACTGTTTACCAAAAACGCAAAATTAAAATTTTTGCAAAGGGGTTAGTCCATCGTTTTGGTCAAGAATTTGAAATTTCGTTAACGTTTCGTTTTTCGCAAAATACACCCAGAAAAAGGAATTTGGTGACGTTCTCGTTAGAAAACAAGCCGTTCTAGTCAATATAAAGATGGATTTAAAAAGAAGGTGGAATTGGCATTTTTGCAAAGGGGATAGTCCGTAATTTTCGTCAAAAAGTTAAAGTTTTTTCATGTCTAGTGTTTATGGAAAATAGATCGAGAAAAAGTGTTTGCTGACGTTCTAGACAAAAAAGAAGCCTTTAAAGACTATAAAAACAACCGTTTACGAAAAACGCAAAATTAAAATTTTTCCAAAGGGGCTATTCCATCGTTTTGGTCAAAAACTTGAGATTTCTTCAACTTTCATTTTAATGCAAAATAGAGCAAGAAAAAGTATCTGGGAACGTTCTAGTTAGAAAAAAAGTTTTTATAATCCTTTGTAACCCCCTGTAACCCCTTGTCACCCCTTGTAACCCCTTGTAACCCCCTGTAACCCCTTGTAATCCCTTGTAACCCCTTGTAACCCCCTGTAACCCCTTGTAACCCCTGGTAACCCCCTGTATTCCCATGTCATAGATGGTGAAAAGAAATCGCGAAAAAACGATTTTCAACGTTTTATATAGCAAACAAGCCTTTCTGAACAACGAAAACATCCATTTCCAAAACCCACAAAATTGGCATTTTTCTAAAGGGGTTAGTACATGGTTTTGGTCAAAAATTTGAAATTTTGTTAAGGTTTCGTTTTTCGCAAAATACACCCAGAAAAAGTATTTGGTGACGTTCTCGTTAGAAAACAAGCCTTTCTAGTCAATATAAACATGTATTTAAAAAGAAGGCAAAATTGGCATTTTTGCAAAGGGGATAGTGCATGATTTTTTTCAAGAAGTTGAAGTTTTTTCATGTCTTGTGTTTATCAAAAATAGATCGAGAAAAAGTGTTTGCTGACGTTCTAGACAAAAAAGAAGCCTTTAAAGACTATAAAAACAACCGTTTACGAAAACGCAAAATTAAAATTTTTCCAAAGGGTTAGTCCATCGTTTTGGTCAAAAACTTGAGATTTCTTCAACTTTGATTTTTATGCAAAATAGAGAAAGAAAAACTATCTGGGAACGTTCTAGTTAGAAAAAAAGTTCCTATAATCCTTCGTAACCCCCTGTGACCTTCTGTCACCCCTTGTAACCCCTTGTAATCCCTTGTAACCCCCTGTATTCCCATGTCATAGATCGTGAAAATAAATTGCGAAAAAACGATTTTCGACGTTTTTTTACAGCAAACAAGCTTTTCTGAACAATGAAAACATCGGTTTGAAAAACCCACAAAATTGGCATTTTTCCAAAGGGGTTAGTACATGGTTTTGGTCAAAAATTTGAAATTTTGTTAAGGTTTCGTTTTTCGCAAAATACACCCAGAAAAAGTATTTGGTGACGTTCTCGTTGGAAAACAAGCCGTTCTAGTCAATTAAAACATGCATTTAAAAAGAAGGCAAAATTGGCATTTTTGCAAACGGGATAGTCCATGATTTTTGTCAAAAAGTTGAAGTTTTTTCATCTCTTGTGTTTATATAAAAAATAGATCGAGAAAAAGTGTTTGCTGAGGTTCTAGACAAAAAAGAAGCCTTTAAAGACTACAAAAACCACTGTTTACCAAAAACGCAAAATTAAAATTTTTGCAAAGGGGTTAGTCCATCGTTTTGGTCAAGAATTTGAAATTTCGTTAACGTTTCGTTTTTCGCAAAATACACCCAGAAAAAGGAATTTGGTGACGTTCTCGTTAGAAAACAAGCCGTTCTAGTCAATATAAAGATGGATTTAAAAAGAAGGTGGAATTGGCATTTTTGCAAAGGGGATAGTCCGTAATTTTTGTCAAAAAGTTAAAGTTTTTTCATGTCTAGTGTTTATGGAAAATAGATCGAGAAAAAGTGTTTGCTGACGTTCTAGACAAAAAAGAAGCCTTTAAAGACTATAAAAACAACCGTTTACGAAAAACGCAAAATTAAAATTTTTCCAAAGGGGCTATTCCATCGTTTTGGTCAAAAACTTGAGATTTCTTCAACTTTCATTTTAATGCAAAATAGAGCAAGAAAAAGTATCTGGGAACGTTCTAGTTAGAAAAAAAGTTTTTATAATCCTTTGTAACCCCCTGTAACCCCTTGTCACCCCTTGTAACCCCTTGTAACCCCCTGTAACCCCTTGTAATCCCTTGTAACCCCTTGTAACCCCCTGTAACCCCTTGTAACCCCTGGTAACCCCCTGTATTCCCATGTCATAGATGGTGAAAAGAAATCGCGAAAAAACGATTTTCAACGTTTTATATAGCAAACAAGCCTTTCTGAACAACGAAAACATCCATTTCCAAAACCCACAAAATTGGCATTTTTCTAAAGGGGTTAGTACATGGTTTTGGTCAAAAATTTGAAATTTTGTTAAGGTTTCGTTTTTCGCAAAATACACCCAGAAAAAGTATTTGGTGACGTTCTCGTTAGAAAACAAGCCTTTCTAGTCAATATAAACATGTATTTAAAAAGAAGGCAAAATTGGCATTTTTGCAAAGGGGATAGTGCATGATTTTTTTCAAGAAGTTGAAGTTTTTTCATGTCTTGTGTTTATCAAAAATAGATCGAGAAAAAGTGTTTGCTGACGTTCTAGACAAAAAAGAAGCCTTTAAAGACTATAAAAACAACCGTTTACGAAAACGCAAAATTAAAATTTTTCCAAAGGGTTAGTCCATCGTTTTGGTCAAAAACTTGAGATTTCTTCAACTTTGATTTTTATGCAAAATAGAGAAAGAAAAACTATCTGGGAACGTTCTAGTTAGAAAAAAAGTTCCTATAATCCTTCGTAACCCCCTGTAACCCCCTGTGACCTTCTGTCACCCCTTGTAACCCCTTGTAACCTCTTGTAACCCCCTGTAACCCCTTGTAACCCGTTGTAATCCCTTGTAACCCCCTGTATTCCCATGTCATAGATCGTGAAAATAAATTGCGAAAAAACGATTTTCGACGTTTTTTTACAGCAAACAAGCTTTTCTGAACAATGAAAACATCGGTTTGAAAAACCCACAAAATTGGCATTTTTCCAAAGGGGTTAGTACATGGTTTTGGTCAAAAATTTGAAATTTTGTTAAGGTTTCGTTTTTCGCAAAATACACCCAGAAAAAGTATTTGGTGACGTTCTCGTTGGAAAACAAGCCGTTCTAGTCAATTAAAACATGCATTTAAAAAGAAGGCAAAATTGGCATTTTTGCAAACGGGATAGTCCATGATTTTTGTCAAAAAGTTGAAGTTTTTTCATCTCTTGTGTTTATATAAAAAATAGATCGAGAAAAAGTGTTTGCTGAGGTTCTAGACAAAAAAGAAGCCTTTAAAGACTACAAAAACCACTGTTTACCAAAAACGCAAAATTAAAATTTTTGCAAAGGGGTTAGTCCATCGTTTTGGTCAAGAATTTGAAATTTCGTTAACGTTTCGTTTTTCGCAAAATACACCCAGAAAAAGGAATTTGGTGACGTTCTCGTTAGAAAACAAGCCGTTCTAGTCAATATAAAGATGGATTTAAAAAGAAGGTGGAATTGGCATTTTTGCAAAGGGGATAGTCCGTAATTTTTGTCAAAAAGTTAAAGTTTTTTCATGTCTAGTGTTTATGGAAAATAGATCGAGAAAAAGTGTTTGCTGACGTTCTAGACAAAAAAGAAGCCTTTAAAGACTATAAAAACAACCGTTTACGAAAAACGCAAAATTAAAATTTTTCCAAAGGGGCTATTCCATCGTTTTGGTCAAAAACTTGAGATTTCTTCAACTTTCATTTTAATGCAAAATAGAGCAAGAAAAAGTATCTGGGAACGTTCTAGTTAGAAAAAAAGTTTTTATAATCCTTTGTAACCCCCTGTAACCCCTTGTCACCCCTTGTAACCCCTTGTAACCCCCTGTAACCCCTTGTAATCCCTTGTAACCCCTTGTAACCCCCTGTAACCCCTTGTAACCCCTGGTAACCCCCTGTATTCCCATGTCATAGATGGTGAAAAGAAATCGCGAAAAAACGATTTTCAACGTTTTATATAGCAAACAAGCCTTTCTGAACAACGAAAACATCCATTTCCAAAACCCACAAAATTGGCATTTTTCTAAAGGGGTTAGTACATGGTTTTGGTCAAAAATTTGAAATTTTGTTAAGGTTTCGTTTTTCGCAAAATACACCCAGAAAAAGTATTTGGTGACGTTCTCGTTAGAAAACAAGCCTTTCTAGTCAATATAAACATGTATTTAAAAAGAAGGCAAACTTGGCATTTTTGCAAAGAGGATAGTGCATGATTTTTTTCAAGAAGTTGAAGTTTTTTCATGTCTTGTGTTTATCAAAAATAGATCGAGAAAAAGTGTTTGCTGACGTTCTAGACAAAAAAGAAGCCTTTAAAGACTATAAAAACAACCGTTTACGAAAACGCAAAATTAAAATTTTTCCAAAGGGTTAGTCCATCGTTTTGGTCAAAAACTTGAGATTTCTTCAACTTTGATTTTTATGCAAAATAGAGAAAGAAAAACTATCTGGGAACGTTCTAGTTAGAAAAAAAGTTCCTATAATCCTTCGTAACCCCCTGTAACCCCCTGTGACCTTCTGTCACCCCTTGTAACCCCTTGTAACCTCTTGTAACCCCCTGTAACCCCTTGTAACCCGTTGTAATCCCTTGTAACCCCCTGTATTCCCATGTCATAGATCGTGAAAATAAATTGCGAAAAAACGATTTTCGACGTTTTTTTACAGCAAACAAGCTTTTCTGAACAATGAAAACATCGGTTTGAAAAACCCACAAAATTGGCATTTTTCCAAAGGGGTTAGTACATGGTTTTGGTCAAAAATTTGAAATTTTGTTAAGGTTTCGTTTTTCGCAAAATACACCCAGAAAAAGTATTTGGTGACGTTCTCGTTGGAAAACAAGCCGTTCTAGTCAATTAAAACATGCATTTAAAAAGAAGGCAAAATTGGCATTTTTGCAAACGGGATAGTCCATGATTTTTGTCAAAAAGTTGAAGTTTTTTCATCTCTTGTGTTTATATAAAAAATAGATCGAGAAAAAGTGTTTGCTGAGGTTCTAGACAAAAAAGAAGCCTTTAAAGACTACAAAAACCACTGTTTACCAAAAACGCAAAATTAAAATTTTTGCAAAGGGGTTAGTCCATCGTTTTGGTCAAGAATTTGAAATTTCGTTAACGTTTCGTTTTTCGCAAAATACACCCAGAAAAAGGAATTTGGTGACGTTCTCGTTAGAAAACAAGCCGTTCTAGTCAATATAAAGATGGATTTAAAAAGAAGGTGGAATTGGCATTTTTGCAAAGGGGATAGTCCGTAATTTTCGTCAAAAAGTTAAAGTTTTTTCATGTCTAGTGTTTATGGAAAATAGATCGAGAAAAAGTGTTTGCTGACGTTCTAGACAAAAAAGAAGCCTTTAAAGACTATAAAAACAACCGTTTACGAAAAACGCAAAATTAAAATTTTTCCAAAGGGGCTATTCCATCGTTTTGGTCAAAAACTTGAGATTTCTTCAACTTTCATTTTAATGCAAAATAGAGCAAGAAAAAGTATCTGGGAACGTTCTAGTTAGAAAAAAAGTTTTTATAATCCTTTGTAACCCCCTGTAACCCCTTGTCACCCCTTGTAACCCCTTGTAACCCCCTGTAACCCCTTGTAATCCCTTGTAACCCCTTGTAACCCCCTGTAACCCCTTGTAACCCCTGGTAACCCCCTGTATTCCCATGTCATAGATGGTGAAAAGAAATCGCGAAAAAACGATTTTCAACGTTTTATATAGCAAACAAGCCTTTCTGAACAACGAAAACATCCATTTCCAAAACCCACAAAATTGGCATTTTTCTAAAGGGGTTAGTACATGGTTTTGGTCAAAAATTTGAAATTTTGTTAAGGTTTCGTTTTTCGCAAAATACACCCAGAAAAAGTATTTGGTGACGTTCTCGTTAGAAAACAAGCCTTTCTAGTCAATATAAACATGTATTTAAAAAGAAGGCAAAATTGGCATTTTTGCAAAGGGGATAGTGCATGATTTTTTTCAAGAAGTTGAAGTTTTTTCATGTCTTGTGTTTATCAAAAATAGATCGAGAAAAAGTGTTTGCTGACGTTCTAGACAAAAAAGAAGCCTTTAAAGACTATAAAAACAACCGTTTACGAAAACGCAAAATTAAAATTTTTCCAAAGGGTTAGTCCATCGTTTTGGTCAAAAACTTGAGATTTCTTCAACTTTGATTTTTATGCAAAATAGAGAAAGAAAAACTATCTGGGAACGTTCTAGTTAGAAAAAAAGTTCCTATAATCCTTCGTAACCCCCTGTGACCTTCTGTCACCCCTTGTAACCCCTTGTAATCCCTTGTAACCCCCTGTATTCCCATGTCATAGATCGTGAAAATAAATTGCGAAAAAACGATTTTCGACGTTTTTTTACAGCAAACAAGCTTTTCTGAACAATGAAAACATCGGTTTGAAAAACCCACAAAATTGGCATTTTTCCAAAGGGGTTAGTACATGGTTTTGGTCAAAAATTTGAAATTTTGTTAAGGTTTCGTTTTTCGCAAAATACACCCAGAAAAAGTATTTGGTGACGTTCTCGTTGGAAAACAAGCCGTTCTAGTCAATTAAAACATGCATTTAAAAAGAAGGCAAAATTGGCATTTTTGCAAACGGGATAGTCCATGATTTTTGTCAAAAAGTTGAAGTTTTTTCATCTCTTGTGTTTATATAAAAAATAGATCGAGAAAAAGTGTTTGCTGAGGTTCTAGACAAAAAAGAAGCCTTTAAAGACTACAAAAACCACTGTTTACCAAAAACGCAAAATTAAAATTTTTGCAAAGGGGTTAGTCCATCGTTTTGGTCAAGAATTTGAAATTTCGTTAACGTTTCGTTTTTCGCAAAATACACCCAGAAAAAGGAATTTGGTGACGTTCTCGTTAGAAAACAAGCCGTTCTAGTCAATATAAAGATGGATTTAAAAAGAAGGTGGAATTGGCATTTTTGCAAAGGGGATAGTCCGTAATTTTTGTCAAAAAGTTAAAGTTTTTTCATGTCTAGTGTTTATGGAAAATAGATCGAGAAAAAGTGTTTGCTGACGTTCTAGACAAAAAAGAAGCCTTTAAAGACTATAAAAACAACCGTTTACGAAAAACGCAAAATTAAAATTTTTCCAAAGGGGCTATTCCATCGTTTTGGTCAAAAACTTGAGATTTCTTCAACTTTCATTTTAATGCAAAATAGAGCAAGAAAAAGTATCTGGGAACGTTCTAGTTAGAAAAAAAGTTTTTATAATCCTTTGTAACCCCCTGTAACCCCTTGTCACCCCTTGTAACCCCTTGTAACCCCCTGTAACCCCTTGTAATCCCTTGTAACCCCTTGTAACCCCCTGTAACCCCTTGTAACCCCTGGTAACCCCCTGTATTCCCATGTCATAGATGGTGAAAAGAAATCGCGAAAAAACGATTTTCAACGTTTTATATAGCAAACAAGCCTTTCTGAACAACGAAAACATCCATTTCCAAAACCCACAAAATTGGCATTTTTCTAAAGGGGTTAGTACATGGTTTTGGTCAAAAATTTGAAATTTTGTTAAGGTTTCGTTTTTCGCAAAATACACCCAGAAAAAGTATTTGGTGACGTTCTCGTTAGAAAACAAGCCTTTCTAGTCAATATAAACATGTATTTAAAAAGAAGGCAAAATTGGCATTTTTGCAAAGGGGATAGTGCATGATTTTTTTCAAGAAGTTGAAGTTTTTTCATGTCTTGTGTTTATCAAAAATAGATCGAGAAAAAGTGTTTGCTGACGTTCTAGACAAAAAAGAAGCCTTTAAAGACTATAAAAACAACCGTTTACGAAAACGCAAAATTAAAATTTTTCCAAAGGGTTAGTCCATCGTTTTGGTCAAAAACTTGAGATTTCTTCAACTTTGATTTTTATGCAAAATAGAGAAAGAAAAACTATCTGGGAACGTTCTAGTTAGAAAAAAAGTTCCTATAATCCTTCGTAACCCCCTGTAACCCCCTGTGACCTTCTGTCACCCCTTGTAACCCCTTGTAACCTCTTGTAACCCCCTGTAACCCCTTGTAACCCGTTGTAATCCCTTGTAACCCCCTGTATTCCCATGTCATAGATCGTGAAAATAAATTGCGAAAAAACGATTTTCGACGTTTTTT
The DNA here is from genome assembly GCF_958299795.1 of Porites lutea. Taxonomy (NCBI): domain Eukaryota; kingdom Metazoa; phylum Cnidaria; class Anthozoa; order Scleractinia; family Poritidae; genus Porites; species Porites lutea. The sequence goes on along the minus strand of NC_133203.1, from coordinate 5,157,153 downwards.
TACAGCAAACAAGCTTTTCTGAACAATGAAAACATCGGTTTGAAAAACCCACAAAATTGGCATTTTTCCAAAGGGGTTAGTACATGGTTTTGGTCAAAAATTTGAAATTTTGTTAAGGTTTCGTTTTTCGCAAAATACACCCAGAAAAAGTATTTGGTGACGTTCTCGTTGGAAAACAAGCCGTTCTAGTCAATTAAAACATGCATTTAAAAAGAAGGCAAAATTGGCATTTTTGCAAACGGGATAGTCCATGATTTTTGTCAAAAAGTTGAAGTTTTTTCATCTCTTGTGTTTATATAAAAAATAGATCGAGAAAAAGTGTTTGCTGAGGTTCTAGACAAAAAAGAAGCCTTTAAAGACTACAAAAACCACTGTTTACCAAAAACGCAAAATTAAAATTTTTGCAAAGGGGTTAGTCCATCGTTTTGGTCAAGAATTTGAAATTTCGTTAACGTTTCGTTTTTCGCAAAATACACCCAGAAAAAGGAATTTGGTGACGTTCTCGTTAGAAAACAAGCCGTTCTAGTCAATATAAAGATGGATTTAAAAAGAAGGTGGAATTGGCATTTTTGCAAAGGGGATAGTCCGTAATTTTCGTCAAAAAGTTAAAGTTTTTTCATGTCTAGTGTTTATGGAAAATAGATCGAGAAAAAGTGTTTGCTGACGTTCTAGACAAAAAAGAAGCCTTTAAAGACTATAAAAACAACCGTTTACGAAAAACGCAAAATTAAAATTTTTCCAAAGGGGCTATTCCATCGTTTTGGTCAAAAACTTGAGATTTCTTCAACTTTCATTTTAATGCAAAATAGAGCAAGAAAAAGTATCTGGGAACGTTCTAGTTAGAAAAAAAGTTTTTATAATCCTTTGTAACCCCCTGTAACCCCTTGTCACCCCTTGTAACCCCTTGTAACCCCCTGTAACCCCTTGTAATCCCTTGTAACCCCTTGTAACCCCCTGTAACCCCTTGTAACCCCTGGTAACCCCCTGTATTCCCATGTCATAGATGGTGAAAAGAAATCGCGAAAAAACGATTTTCAACGTTTTATATAGCAAACAAGCCTTTCTGAACAACGAAAACATCCATTTCCAAAACCCACAAAATTGGCATTTTTCTAAAGGGGTTAGTACATGGTTTTGGTCAAAAATTTGAAATTTTGTTAAGGTTTCGTTTTTCGCAAAATACACCCAGAAAAAGTATTTGGTGACGTTCTCGTTAGAAAACAAGCCTTTCTAGTCAATATAAACATGTATTTAAAAAGAAGGCAAAATTGGCATTTTTGCAAAGGGGATAGTGCATGATTTTTTTCAAGAAGTTGAAGTTTTTTCATGTCTTGTGTTTATCAAAAATAGATCGAGAAAAAGTGTTTGCTGACGTTCTAGACAAAAAAGAAGCCTTTAAAGACTATAAAAACAACCGTTTACGAAAACGCAAAATTAAAATTTTTCCAAAGGGTTAGTCCATCGTTTTGGTCAAAAACTTGAGATTTCTTCAACTTTGATTTTTATGCAAAATAGAGAAAGAAAAACTATCTGGGAACGTTCTAGTTAGAAAAAAAGTTCCTATAATCCTTCGTAACCCCCTGTAACCCCCTGTGACCTTCTGTCACCCCTTGTAACCCCTTGTAACCTCTTGTAACCCCCTGTAACCCCTTGTAACCCGTTGTAATCCCTTGTAACCCCCTGTATTCCCATGTCATAGATCGTGAAAATAAATTGCGAAAAAACGATTTTCGACGTTTTTTTACAGCAAACAAGCTTTTCTGAACAATGAAAACATCGGTTTGAAAAACCCACAAAATTGGCATTTTTCCAAAGGGGTTAGTACATGGTTTTGGTCAAAAATTTGAAATTTTGTTAAGGTTTCGTTTTTCGCAAAATACACCCAGAAAAAGTATTTGGTGACGTTCTCGTTGGAAAACAAGCCGTTCTAGTCAATTAAAACATGCATTTAAAAAGAAGGCAAAATTGGCATTTTTGCAAACGGGATAGTCCATGATTTTTGTCAAAAAGTTGAAGTTTTTTCATCTCTTGTGTTTATATAAAAAATAGATCGAGAAAAAGTGTTTGCTGAGGTTCTAGACAAAAAAGAAGCCTTTAAAGACTACAAAAACCACTGTTTACCAAAAACGCAAAATTAAAATTTTTGCAAAGGGGTTAGTCCATCGTTTTGGTCAAGAATTTGAAATTTCGTTAACGTTTCGTTTTTCGCAAAATACACCCAGAAAAAGGAATTTGGTGACGTTCTCGTTAGAAAACAAGCCGTTCTAGTCAATATAAAGATGGATTTAAAAAGAAGGTGGAATTGGCATTTTTGCAAAGGGGATAGTCCGTAATTTTCGTCAAAAAGTTAAAGTTTTTTCATGTCTAGTGTTTATGGAAAATAGATCGAGAAAAAGTGTTTGCTGACGTTCTAGACAAAAAAGAAGCCTTTAAAGACTATAAAAACAACCGTTTACGAAAAACGCAAAATTAAAATTTTTCCAAAGGGGCTATTCCATCGTTTTGGTCAAAAACTTGAGATTTCTTCAACTTTCATTTTAATGCAAAATAGAGCAAGAAAAAGTATCTGGGAACGTTCTAGTTAGAAAAAAAGTTTTTATAATCCTTTGTAACCCCCTGTAACCCCTTGTCACCCCTTGTAACCCCTTGTAACCCCCTGTAACCCCTTGTAATCCCTTGTAACCCCTTGTAACCCCCTGTAACCCCTTGTAACCCCTGGTAACCCCCTGTATTCCCATGTCATAGATGGTGAAAAGAAATCGCGAAAAAACGATTTTCGACGTTTTATATAGCAAACAAGCCTTTCTGAACAACGAAAACATCCATTTCCAAAACCCACAAAATTGGCATTTTTCTAAAGGGGTTAGTACATGGTTTTGGTCAAAAATTTGAAATTTTGTTAAGGTTTCGTTTTTCGCAAAATACACCCAGAAAAAGTATTTGGTGACGTTCTCGTTAGAAAACAAGCCTTTCTAGTCAATATAAACATGTATTTAAAAAGAAGGCAAAATTGGCATTTTTGCAAAGGGGATAGTGCATGATTTTTTTCAAGAAGTTGAAGTTTTTTCATGTCTTGTGTTTATCAAAAATAGATCGAGAAAAAGTGTTTGCTGACGTTCTAGACAAAAAAGAAGCCTTTAAAGACTATAAAAACAACCGTTTACGAAAACGCAAAATTAAAATTTTTCCAAAGGGTTAGTCCATCGTTTTGGTCAAAAACTTGAGATTTCTTCAACTTTGATTTTTATGCAAAATAGAGAAAGAAAAACTATCTGGGAACGTTCTAGTTAGAAAAAAAGTTCCTATAATCCTTCGTAACCCCCTGTGACCTTCTGTCACCCCTTGTAACCCCTTGTAATCCCTTGTAACCCCCTGTATTCCCATGTCATAGATCGTGAAAATAAATTGCGAAAAAACGATTTTCGACGTTTTTTTACAGCAAACAAGCTTTTCTGAACAATGAAAACATCGGTTTGAAAAACCCACAAAATTGGCATTTTTCCAAAGGGGTTAGTACATGGTTTTGGTCAAAAATTTGAAATTTTGTTAAGGTTTCGTTTTTCGCAAAATACACCCAGAAAAAGTATTTGGTGACGTTCTCGTTGGAAAACAAGCCGTTCTAGTCAATTAAAACATGCATTTAAAAAGAAGGCAAAATTGGCATTTTTGCAAACGGGATAGTCCATGATTTTTGTCAAAAAGTTGAAGTTTTTTCATCTCTTGTGTTTATATAAAAAATAGATCGAGAAAAAGTGTTTGCTGAGGTTCTAGACAAAAAAGAAGCCTTTAAAGACTACAAAAACCACTGTTTACCAAAAACGCAAAATTAAAATTTTTGCAAAGGGGTTAGTCCATCGTTTTGGTCAAGAATTTGAAATTTCGTTAACGTTTCGTTTTTCGCAAAATACACCCAGAAAAAGGAATTTGGTGACGTTCTCGTTAGAAAACAAGCCGTTCTAGTCAATATAAAGATGGATTTAAAAAGAAGGTGGAATTGGCATTTTTGCAAAGGGGATAGTCCGTAATTTTCGTCAAAAAGTTAAAGTTTTTTCATGTCTAGTGTTTATGGAAAATAGATCGAGAAAAAGTGTTTGCTGACGTTCTAGACAAAAAAGAAGCCTTTAAAGACTATAAAAACAACCGTTTACGAAAAACGCAAAATTAAAATTTTTCCAAAGGGGCTATTCCATCGTTTTGGTCAAAAACTTGAGATTTCTTCAACTTTCATTTTAATGCAAAATAGAGCAAGAAAAAGTATCTGGGAACGTTCTAGTTAGAAAAAAAGTTTTTATAATCCTTTGTAACCCCCTGTAACCCCTTGTCACCCCTTGTAACCCCTTGTAACCCCCTGTAACCCCTTGTAATCCCTTGTAACCCCTTGTAACCCCCTGTAACCCCTTGTAACCCCTGGTAACCCCCTGTATTCCCATGTCATAGATGGTGAAAAGAAATCGCGAAAAAACGATTTTCGACGTTTTATATAGCAAACAAGCCTTTCTGAACAACGAAAACATCCATTTCCAAAACCCACAAAATTGGCATTTTTCTAAAGGGGTTAGTACATGGTTTTGGTCAAAAATTTGAAATTTTGTTAAGGTTTCGTTTTTCGCAAAATACACCCAGAAAAAGTATTTGGTGACGTTCTCGTTAGAAAACAAGCCTTTCTAGTCAATATAAACATGTATTTAAAAAGAAGGCAAAATTGGCATTTTTGCAAAGAGGATAGTGCATGATTTTTTTCAAGAAGTTGAAGTTTTTTCATGTCTTGTGTTTATCAAAAATAGATCGAGGAAAAGTGTTTGCTGACGTTCTAGACAAAAAAGAAGCCTTTAAAGACTATAAAAACAACCATTTACGAAAACGCAAAATTAAAATTTTTCCAAAGGGTTAGTCTATCGTTTTGGTCAAAAACTTGAGATTTCTTCAACTTTGATTTTTATGCAAAATAGAGAAAGAAAAACTATCTGGGAACGTTCTAGTTAGAAAAAAAGTTCCTATAATCCTTCGTAACCCCCTGTAACCCCCTGTGACCTTCTGTCACCCCTTGTAACCCCTTGTAACCTCTTGTAACCCCCTGTAACCCCTTGTAACCCCTTGTAATCCCTTGTAACCCCCTGTATTCCCATGTCATAGGTCGTGAAAATAAATTGCGAAAAAACGATTTTCGACGTTTTTTTATAGCAAACAAGCTTTTCTGAACAATGAAAACATCGGTTTCAAAAACCCACAAAATTGGCATTTTTCCAAAGGGGTTAGTACATGGTTTTGGTCAAAAATTTGAAATTTTGTTAAGGTTTCGTTTTTCGCAAAATACACTCAGAAAAAGTATTTGGTGACGTTCTCGATGGAAAACAAGCCGTTCTAGTCAATTAAAACATGCATTTAAAAAGAAGGCAAAATTGGCATTTTTGCAAACGGGATAGTCCATGATTTTTGTCAAAAAGTTGAAGTTTTTTCATCTCTTGTGTTTATATAAAAAATAGATCGAGAAAAAGTGTTTGCTGAGGTTCTAGACAAAAAAGAAGCCTTTAAAGACTACAAAAACCACTGTTTACCAAAAACGCAAAATTAAAATTTTTGCAAAGGGGTTAGTCCATCGTTTTGGTCAAGAATTTGAAATTTCGTTAACGTTTCGTTTTTCGCAAAATACACCCAGAAAAAGGAATTTGGTGACGTTCTCGTTAGAAAACAAGCCGTTCTAGTCAATATAAAGATGAATTTAAAAAGAAGGTGGAATTGGCATTTTTGCAAAGGGGATAGTCCGTAATTTTTGTCAAAAAGTTAAAGTTTTTTCATGTCTAGTGTTTATGGAAAATAGATCGAGAAAAAGTGTTTGCTGACGTTCTAGACAAAAAAGAAGCCTTTAAAGACTATAAAAACAACCGTTTACGAAAAACGCAAAATTAAAATTTTTCCAAAGGGGCTATTCCATCGTTTTGGTCAAAAACTTGAGATTTCTTCAACTTTCATTTTAATGCAAAATAGAGCAAGAAAAAGTATCTGGGAACGTTCTAGTTAGAAAAAAAGTTTTTATAATCCTTTGTAACCCCCTGTAACCCCTTGTCACCCCTTGTAACCCCTTGTAACCCCCTGTAACCCCTTGTAATCCCTTGTAACCCCTTGTAACCCCCTGTAACCCCTTGTAACCCCTGGTAAGCCCCTGTATTCCCATGTCATAGATCGTGAAAAGAAATCGCGAAAAAACGATTTTCGACGTTTTATATAGCAAACAAGCCTTTCTGAACAACGAAAACATCCATTTCCAAAACCCACAAAATTGGCATTTTTCTAAAGGGGTTAGTACATGCTTTTGGTCAAAAATTTGAAATTTTGTTAAGGTTTCGTTTTTCGCAAAATACACCCAGAAAAAGTATTTGGTGACGTTCTCGTTAGAAAACAAGCCTTTCTAGTCAATATAAACATGTATTTAAAAATAAGGCAAAATTGGCATTTTTGCAAAGAGGATAGTGCATGATTTTTTTCAAGAAGTTGAAGTTTTTTCATGTCTTGTGTTTATCAAAAATAGATCGAGAAAAAGTGTTTGCTGACGTTCTAGACAAAAAAGAAGCCTTTAAAGACTATAAAAACAACCGTTTACGAAAACGCAAAATTAAAATTTTTCCAAAGGGTTAGTCCATCGTTTTGGTCAAAAACTTGAGATTTCTTCAACTTTGATTTTTATGCAAAATAGAGAAAGAAAAACTATCTGGGAACGTTCTAGTTAGAAAAAAAGTTGCTATAATCCTTCGTAACCCCCTGTAACCCCCTGTGACCTTCTGTCACCCCTTGTAACCCCTTGTAACCTCTTGTAACCCCCTGTAACCCCTTGTAACCCGTTGTAATCCCTTGTAACCCCCTGTATTCCCATGTCATAGATCGTGAAAATAAATTGCGAAAAAACGATTTTCGACGTTTTTTATAGCAAACAAGCTTTTCTGAACAATGAAAACATCGGTTTGAAAAACCCACAAAATTGGCATTTTTCCAAAGGGGTTAGTACATGGTTTTGGTCAAAAATTTGAAATTTTGTTAAGGTTTCGTTTTTCGCAAAATACACCCAGAAAAAGTATTTGGTGACGTTCTCGTTGGAAAACAAGCCGTTCTAGTCAATTAAAACATGCATTTAAAAAGAAGGCAAATTGGCATTTTTGCAAACGGGATAGTCCATGATTTTTGTCAAAAAGTTGAAGTTTTTTCATCTCTTGTGTTTATATAAAAAATAGATCGAGAAAAAGTGTTTGCTGAGGTTCTAGACAAAAAAGAAGCCTTTAAAGACTACAAAAACCACTGTTTACCAAAAACGCAAAATTAAAATTTTTGCAAAGGGGTTAGTCCATCGTTTTGGTCAAGAATTTGAAATTTCGTTAACGTTTCGTTTTTCGCAAAATACACCCAGAAAAAGGAATTTGGTGACGTTCTCGTTAGAAAACAAGCCGTTCTAGTCAATATAAAGATGGATTTAAAAAGAAGGTGGAATTGGCATTTTTGCAAAGGGGATAGTCCGTAATTTTTGTCAAAAAGTTAAAGTTTTTTCATGTCTAGTGTTTATGGAAAATAGATCGAGAAAAAGTGTTTGCTGACGTTCTAGACAAAAAAGAAGCCTTTAAAGACTATAAAAACAACCGTTTACGAAAAACGCAAAATTAAAATTTTTCCAAAGGGGCTATTCCATCGTTTTGGTCAAAAACTTGAGATTTCTTCAACTTTCATTTTAATGCAAAATAGAGCAAGAAAAAGTATCTGGGAACGTTCTAGTTAGAAAAAAAGTTTTTATAATCCTTTGTAACCCCCTGTAACCCCTTGTCACCCCTTGTAACCTCTTGTAACCCCCTGTAACCCCTTGTAATCCCTTGTAACCCCTTGTAACCCCCTGTAACCCCTTGTAACTCCTGGTAACCCCCTGTATTCCCATGTCATAGATCGTGAAAAGAAATCGCGAAAAAACGATTTTCGACGTTTTATATAGCAAACAAGCCTTTCTGAACAACGAAAACATCCATTTCCAAAACCCACAAAATTGGCATTTTTCTAAAGGGGTTAGTACATGGTTTTGGTCAAAAATTTGAAATTTTGTTAAGGTTTCGTTTTTCGCAAAATACACCCAGAAAAAGTATTTGGTGACGTTCTCGTTAGAAAACAAGCCTTTCTAGTCAATATAAACATGTATTTAAAAAGAAGGCAAAATGGCATTTTTGCAAAGAGGATAGTGCATGATTTTTTTCAAGAAGTTGAAGTTTTTTCATGTCTTGTGTTTATCAAAAATAGATCGAGAAAAAGTGTTTGGTGACGTTCTAGACAAAAAAGAAGCCTTTAAAGACTATAAAAACAACCGTTTACGATAACGCAAATTAAAATTTTTCCAAAGTGTTAGTGCATCGTTTTGGTCAAAAACTTGAGATTTCTTCAACTTTGATTTTTATGCAAAATAGAGAAAGAAAAACTATCTGGGAACGTTCTAGTTAGAAAAAAAGTTGCTATAATCCTTCGTAACCCCCTGTAACCCCCTGTGACCTTCTGTCACCCCTTGTAACCCCTTGTAACCTCTTGTAACCCCCTGTAACCCCTTGTAACCCGTTGTAATCCCTTGTAACCCCCTGTATTCCCATGTCATAGATCGTGAAAATAAATTGCGAAAAAACGATTTTCGACGTTTTTTATAGCAAACAAGCTTTTCTGAACAATGAAAACATCGGTTTGAAAAACCCACAAAATTGGCATTTTTCCAAAGGGGTTAGTACATGGTTTTGGTCAAAAATTTGAAATTTTGTTAAGGTTTCGTTTTTCGCAAAATACACCCAGAAAAAGTATTTGGTGACGTTCTCGTTGGAAAACAAGCCGTTCTAGTCAATTAAAACATGCATTTAAAAAGAAGGCAAAATTGGCATTTTTGCAAACGGGATAGTCCATGATTTTTGTCAAAAAGTTGAAGTTTTTTCATCTCTTGTGTTTATATAAAAAATAGATCGAGAAAAAGTGTTTGCTGAGGTTCTAGACAAAAAAGAAGCCTTTAAAGACTACAAAAACCACTGTTTACCAAAAACGCAAAATTAAAATTTTTGCAAAGGGGTTAGTCCATCGTTTTGGTCAAGAATTTGAAATTTCGTTAACGTTTCGTTTTTCGCAAAATACACCCAGAAAAAGGAATTTGGTGACGTTCTCGTTAGAAAACAAGCCGTTCTAGTCAATATAAAGATGGATTTAAAAAGAAGGTGGAATTGGCATTTTTGCAAAGGGGATAGTCCGTAATTTTTGTCAAAAAGTTAAAGTTTTTTCATGTCTAGTGTTTATGGAAAATAGATCGAGAAAAAGTGTTTGCTGACGTTCTAGACAAAAAAGAAGCCTTTAAAGACTATAAAAACAACCGTTTACGAAAAACGCAAAATTAAAATTTTTCCAAAGGGGCTATTCCATCGTTTTGGTCAAAAACTTGAGATTTCTTCAACTTTCATTTTAATGCAAAATAGAGCAAGAAAAAGTATCTGGGAACGTTCTAGTTAGAAAAAAAGTTTTTATAATCCTTTGTAACCCCCTGTAACCCCTTGTAACCCCTTGTAACCCCCTGTAACCCCTTGTAATCTCTTGTAACCCCTTGTAACCCCCTGTAACCCCTTGTAACTCCTGGTAACCCCCTGTATTCCCATGTCATAGATGGTGAAAAGAAATCGCGAAAAAACGATTTTCGACGTTTTATATAGCAAACAAGCGTTTCTGAACAACGAAAACATCCATTTCCAAAACCCACAAAATTGGCATTTTTCTAAAGGGGTTAGTACATGGTTTTGGTCAAAAATTTGAAATTTTGTTAAGGTTTCGTTTTTCGCAAAATACACCCAGAAAAAGTATTTGGTGACGTTCTCGTTAGAAAACAAGCCTTTCTAGTCAATATAAACATGTATTTAAAAAGAAGGCAAAATTGGCATTTTTGCAAAGAGGATAGTGCATGATTTTTTTCAAGAAGTTGAAGTTTTTTCATGTCTTGTGTTTATCAAAAATAGATCGAGAAAAAGTGTTTGCTGACGTTCTAGACAAAAAAGAAGCCTTTAAAGACTATAAAAACAACCGTTTACGAAAACGCAAAATTAAAATTTTTCCAAAGGGTTAGTCCATCGTTTTGGTCAAAAACTTGAGATTTCTTCAACTTTGATTTTTATGCAAAATAGAGAAAGAAAAACTATCTGGGAACGTTCTAGTTAGAAAAAAAGTTGCTATAATCCTTCGTAACCCCCTGTAACCCCCTGTGACCTTCTGTCACCCCTTGTAACCCCTTGTAACCTCTTGTAACCCCCTGTAACCCCTTGTAACCCGTTGTAATCCCTTGTAGCCCCCTGTATTCCCATGTCATAGATCGTGAAAATAAATTGCGAAAAAACGATTTTCGACGTTTTTTATAGCAAACAAGCTTTTCTGAACAATGAAAACATCGGTTTGAAAAACCCACAAAATTGGCATTTTTCCAAAGGGGTTAGTACATGGTTTTGGTCAAAAATTTGAAATTTTGTTAAGGTTTCGTTTTTCGCAAAATACACCCAGAAAAAGTATTTGGTGACGTTCTCGTTGGAAAACAAGCCGTTCTAGTCAATTAAAACATGCATTTAAAAAGAAGGCAAAATTGGCATTTTTGCAAACGGGATAGTCCATGATTTTTGTCAAAAAGTTGAAGTTTTTTCATCTCTTGTGTTTATATAAAAAATAGATCGAGAAAAAGTGTTTGCTGAGGTTCTAGACAAAAAAGAAGCCTTTAAAGACTACAAAAACCACTGTTTACCAAAAACGCAAAATTAAAATTTTTGCAAAGGGGTTAGTCCATCGTTTTGGTCAAGAATTTGAAATTTCGTTAACGTTTCGTTTTTCGCAAAATACACCCAGAAAAAGGAATTTGGTGACGTTCTCGTTAGAAAACAAGCCGTTCTAGTCAATATAAAGATGGATTTAAAAAGAAGGCGGAATTGGCATTTTTGCAAAGGGGATAGTCCGTAATTTTTGTCAAAAAGTTAAAGTTTTTTCATGTCTAGTGTTTATGGAAAAGAGATCGAGAAAAAGAGTTTGCTGACGTTCTAGACAAAAAAGAAGCCTTTAAAGACTATAAAAACAACCGTTTACGAAAAACGCAAAATTAAAATTTTTCCAAAGGGGCTATTCCATCGTTTTGGTCAAAAACTTGAGATTTCTTCAACTTTCATTTTAATGCAAAATAGAGCAAGAAAAAGTATCTGGGAACGTTCTAGTTAGAAAAAAAGTTTTTATAATCCTTTGTAACCCCCTGTAACCCCTTGTCACCCCTTGTAACCCCTTGTAACCCCCTGTAACCCCTTGTAATCCCTTGTAACCCCTTGTAACCCCCTGTAACCCCTTGTAACCCCTGGTAACCCCCTGTATTCCCATGTCATAGATGGTGAAAAGAAATCGCGAAAAAACGATTTTCGACGTTTTATATAGCAAACAAGCCTTTCTGAACAACGAAAACATCCATTTCCAAAACCCACAAAATTGGCATTTTTCTAAAGGGGTTAGTACATGGTTTTGGTCAAAAATTTGAAATTTTGTTAAGGTTTCGTTTTTCGCAAAATACACCCAGAAAAAGTATTTGGTGACGTTCTCGTTAGAAAACAAGCCTTTCTAGTCAATATAAACATGTATTTAAAAAGAAGGCAAAATTGGCATTTTTGCAAAGGGGATAGTGCATGATTTTTTTCAAGAAGTTGAAGTTTTTTCATGTCTTGTGTTTATCAAAAATAGATCGAGAAAAAGTGTTTGCTGACGTTCTAGACAAAAAAGAAGCCTTTAAAGACTATAAAAACAACCGTTTACGAAAACGCAAAATTAAAATTTTTCCAAAGGGTTAGTCCATCGTTTTGGTCAAAAACTTGAGATTTCTTCAACTTTGATTTTTATGCAAAATAGAGAAAGAAAAACTATCTGGGAACGTTCTAGTTAGAAAAAAAGTTGCTATAATCCTTCGTAACCCCCTGTAACCCCCTGTGACCTTCTGTCACCCCTTGTAACCCCTTGTAACCTCTTGTAACCCCCTGTAACCCCTTGTAACCCGTTGTAATCCCTTGTAACCCCCTGTATTCCCATGTCATAGATCGTGAAAATAAATTGCGAAAAAACGATTTTCGACGTTTTTTATAGCAAACAAGCTTTTCTGAACAATGAAAACATCGGTTTGAAAAACCCACAAAATTGGCATTTTTCCAAAGGGGTTAGTACATGGTTTTGGTCAAAAATTTGAAATTTTGTTAAGGTTTCGTTTTTCGCAAAATACACCCAGAAAAAGTATTTGGTGACGTTCTCGTTGGAAAACAAGCCGTTCTAGTCAATTAAAACATGCATTTAAAAAGAAGGCAAAATTGGCATTTTTGCAAACGGGATAGTCCATGATTTTTGTCAAAAAGTTGAAGTTTTTTCATCTCTTGTGTTTATATAAAAAATAGATCGAGAAAAAGTGTTTGCTGAGGTTCTAGACAAAAAAGAAGCCTTTAAAGACTACAAAAACCACTGTTTACCAAAAACGCAAAATTAAAATTTTTGCAAAGGGGTTAGTCCATCGTTTTGGTCAAGAATTTGAAATTTCGTTAACGTTTCGTTTTTCGCAAAATACACCCAGAAAAAGGAATTTGGTGACGTTCTCGTTAGAAAACAAGCCGTTCTAGTCAATATAAAGATGGATTTAAAAAGAAGGCGGAATTGGCATTTTTGCAAAGGGGATAGTCCGTAATTTTTGTCAAAAAGTTAAAGTTTTTTCATGTCTAGTGTTTATGGAAAAGAGATCGAGAAAAAGAGTTTGCTGACGTTCTAGACAAAAAAGAAGCCTTTAAAGACTATAAAAACAACCGTTTACGAAAAACGCAAAATTAAAATTTTTCCAAAGGGGCTATTCCATCGTTTTGGTCAAAAACTTGAGATTTCTTCAACTTTCATTTTAATGCAAAATAGAGCAAGAAAAAGTATCTGGGAACGTTCTAGTTAGAAAAAAAGTTTTTATAATCCTTTGTAACCCCCTGTAACCCCTTGTCACCCCTTGTAACCCCTTGTAACCCCCTGTAACCCCTTGTAATCCCTTGTAACCCCTTGTAACCCCCTGTAACCCCTTGTAACCCCTGGTAACCCCCTGTATTCCCATGTCATAGATGGTGAAAAGAAATCGCGAAAAAACGATTTTCGACGTTTTATATAGCAAACAAGCCTTTCTGAACAACGAAAACATCCATTTCCAAAACCCACAAAATTGGCATTTTTCTAAAGGGGTTAGTACATGGTTTTGGTCAAAAATTTGAAATTTTGTTAAGGTTTCGTTTTTCGCAAAATACACCCAGAAAAAGTATTTGGTGACGTTCTCGTTAGAAAACAAGCCTTTCTAGTCAATATAAACATGTATTTAAAAAGAAGGCAAAATTGGCATTTTTGCAAAGGGGATAGTGCATGATTTTTTTCAAGAAGTTGAAGTTTTTTCATGTCTTGTGTTTATCAAAAATAGATCGAGAAAAAGTGTTTGCTGACGTTCTAGACAAAAAAGAAGCCTTTAAAGACTATAAAAACAACCGTTTACGAAAACGCAAAATTAAAATTTTTCCAAAGGGTTAGTCCATCGTTTTGGTCAAAAACTTGAGATTTCTTCAACTTTGATTTTTATGCAAAATAGAGAAAGAAAAACTATCTGGGAACGTTCTAGTTAGAAAAAAAGTTGCTATAATCCTTCGTAACCCCCTGTAACCCCCTGTGACCTTCTGTCACCCCTTGTAACCCCTTGTAACCTCTTGTAACCCCCTGTAACCCCTTGTAACCCGTTGTAATCCCTTGTAACCCCCTGTATTCCCATGTCATAGATCGTGAAAATAAATTGCGAAAAAACGATTTTCGACGTTTTTTATAGCAAACAAGCTTTTCTGAACAATGAAAACATCGGTTTGAAAAACCCACAAAATTGGCATTTTTCCAAAGGGGTTAGTACATGGTTTTGGTCAAAAATTTGAAATTTTGTTAAGGTTTCGTTTTTCGCAAAATACACCCAGAAAAAGTATTTGGTGACGTTCTCGTTGGAAAACAAGCCGTTCTAGTCAATTAAAACATGCATTTAAAAAGAAGGCAAAATTGGCATTTTTGCAAACGGGATAGTCCATGATTTTTGTCAAAAAGTTGAAGTTTTTTCATCTCTTGTGTTTATATAAAAAATAGATCGAGAAAAAGTGTTTGCTGAGGTTCTAGACAAAAAAGAAGCCTTTAAAGACTACAAAAACCACTGTTTACCAAAAACGCAAAATTAAAATTTTTGCAAAGGGGTTAGTCCATCGTTTTGGTCAAGAATTTGAAATTTCGTTAACGTTTCGTTTTTCGCAAAATACACCCAGAAAAAGGAATTTGGTGACGTTCTCGTTAGAAAACAAGCCGTTCTAGTCAATATAAAGATGGATTTAAAAAGAAGGCGGAATTGGCATTTTTGCAAAGGGGATAGTCCGGAATTTTTGTCAAAAAGTTAAAGTTTTTTCATGTCTAGTGTTTATGGAAAATAGATCGAGAAAAAGTGTTTGCTGACGTTCTAGACAAAAAAGAAGCCTTTAAAGACTATAAAAACAACCGTTTACGAAAAACGCAAAATTAAAATTTTTCCAAAGGGGCTATTCCATCGTTTTGGTCAAAAACTTGAGATTTCTTCAACTTTCATTTTAATGCAAAATAGAGCAAGAAAAAGTATCTGGGAACGTTCTAGTTAGAAAAAAAGTTTTTATAATCCTTTGTAACCCCCTGTAACCCCTTGTCACCCCTTGTAACCCCTTGTAACGCCCTGTAACCCCTTGTAATCCCTTGTAACCCCTTGTAACCCCCTGTAACCCCTTGTAACTCCTGGTAACCCCCTGTATTCCCATGTCATAGATCGTGAAAAGAAATCGCGAAAAAACGATTTTCGACGTTTTATATAGCAAACAAGCGTTTCTGAACAACGAAAACATCCATTTCCAAAACCCACAAAATTGGCATTTTTCTAAAGGGGTTAGTACATGGTTTTGGTCAAAAATTTGAAATTTTGTTAAGGTTTCGTTTTTCGCAAAATACACCCAGAAAAAGTATTTGGTGACGTTCTCGTTAGAAAACAAGCCTTTCTAGTCAATATAAACATGTATTTAAAAAGAAGGCAAAATTGGCATTTTTGCAAAGAGGATAGTGCATGATTTTTTTCAAGAAGTTGAAGTTTTTTCATGTCTTGTGTTTATCAAAAATAGATCGAGAAAAAGTGTTTGCTGACGTTCTAGACAAAAAAGAAGCCTTTAAAGACTATAAAAACAACCGTTTACGAAAACGCAAAATTAAAATTTTTCCAAAGGGTTAGTCCATCGTTTTGGTCAAAAACTTGAGATTTCTTCAACTTTGATTTTTATGCAAAATAGAGAAAGAAAAACTATCTGGGAACGTTCTAGTTAGAAAAAAAGTTGCTATAATCCTTCGTAACCCCCTGTAACCCCCTGTGACCTTCTGTCACCCCTTGTAACCCCTTGTAACCTCTTGTAACCCCCTGTAACCCCTTGTAACCCGTTGTAATCCCTTGTAACCCCCTGTATTCCCATGTCATAGATCGTGAAAATAAATTGCGAAAAAACGATTTTCGACGTTTTTTATAGCAAACAAGCTTTTCTGAACAATGAAAACATCGGTTTGAAAAACCCACAAAATTGGCATTTTTCCAAAGGGGTTAGTACATGGTTTTGGTCAAAAATTTGAAATTTTGTTAAGGTTTCGTTTTTCGCAAAATACACCCAGAAAAAGTATTTGGTGACGTTCTCGTTGGAAAACAAGCCGTTCTAGTCAATTAAAACATGCATTTAAAAAGAAGGCAAAATTGGCATTTTTGCAAACGGGATAGTCCATGATTTTTGTCAAAAAGTTGAAGTTTTTTCATCTCTTGCGTTTATATAAAAAATAGATCGAGAAAAAGTGTTTGCTGAGGTTCTAGACAAAAAAGAAGCCTTTAAAGACTACAAAAACCACTGTTTACCAAAAACGCAAAATTAAAATTTTTGCAAAGGGGTTAGTCCATCGTTTTGGTCAAGAATTTGAAATTTCGTTAACGTTTCGTTTTTCGCAAAATACACCCAGAAAAGGGAATTTGGTGACGTTCTCGTTAGTAAACAAGCCGTTCTAGTCAATATAAACATGGATTTAAAAAGAAGGCGGAATTGGCATTTTTGCAAAGGGGATAGTCCGTAATTTTTGTCAAAAAGTTAAAATTTTTTCATGTCTAGTGTTTATGGAAAATAGATCAAGAAAAAGTGTTTGCTGACGTTCTAGACAAAAAAGAAGGCAAAATTGGCATTTTTGCAAAGAGAATAGTGCATGATTTTTTTCAAGAAGTTGAAGTTTTTTCATGTCTTGTGTTTATCAAAAATAGATCGAGAAAAAGTGTTTGCTGACGTTCTAGACAAAAAAGTAGCCTTTAAAGACTATAAAAACAACCGTTTACGAAAAACGCAAAATTAAAATTTTTCCAAAGGGGCTATTCCATCGTTTTGGTCAAAAACTTGAGATTTCTTCAACTTTCATTTTAATGCAAAATAGAGCAAGAAAAAGTATCTGGGAACGTTCTAGTTAGAAAAAAAGTTTTTATAATCCTTTGTAACCCCCTGTAACCCCTTGTCACCCCTTGTAACCCCCTGTAACCCCTTGTAATCCCTTGTAACCCCTTGTAACCCCCTGTAACCCCTTGTAACCCCTGGTAACCCCCTGTATTCCCATGTCATAGATGGTGAAAAGAAATCGCGAAAAAACGATTTTCGACGTTTTATATAGCAAACAAGCCTTTCTGAACAACGAAAACATCCATTTCCAAAACCCACAAAATTGGCATTTTTCCAAAGGGGTTAGTACATGGTTTTGGTCAAAAATTTGAAATTTTGTTAAGGTTTCGTTTTTCGCAAAATACACCCAGAAAAAGTATTTGGTGACGTTCTCGTTGGAAAACAAGCCGTTCTAGTCAATTAAAACATGCATTTAAAAAGAAGGCAAAATTGGCATTTTTGCAAACGGGATAGTCCATGATTTTTGTCAAAAAGTTGAAGTTTTTTCATCTCTTGTGTTTATATAAAAAATAGATCGAGAAAAAGTGTTTGCTGAGGTTCTAGACAAAAAAGAAGCCTTTAAAGACTACAAAAACCACTGTTTACCAAAAACGCAAAATTAAAATTTTTGCAAAGGGGTTAGTCCATCGTTTTGGTCAAGAATTTGAAATTTCGTTAACGTTTCGTTTTTCGCAAAATACACCCAGAAAAAGGAATTTGGTGACGTTCTCGTTAGAAAACAAGCCGTTCTAGTCAATATAAAGATGGATTTAAAAAGAAGGTGGAATTGGCATTTTTGCAAAGGGGATAGTCCGTAATTTTTGTCAAAAAGTTAAAGTTTTTTCATGTCTAGTGTTTATGGAAAATAGATCGAGAAAAAGTGTTTGCTAACGTTCTAGACAAAAAAGAAGCCTTTAAAGACTATAAAAACAACCGTTTACGAAAAACGCAAAATTAAAATTTTTCCAAAGGGGCTATTCCATCGTTTTGGTCAAAAACTTGAGATTTCTTCAACTTTCATTTTAATGCAAAATAGAGCAAGAAAAAGTATCTGGGAACGTTCTAGTTAGAAAAAAAGTTTTTATAATCCTTTGTAACCCCCTGTAACCCCTTGTCACCCCTTGTAACCCCTTGTAACCCCCTGTAACCCCTTGTAATCCCTTGTAACCCCTTTTAACCCCCTTTAACCCCTTGTAAACCCTGGTAACCCCCTGTATTCCCATGTCATAGATGGTGAAAAGAAATCGCGAAAAAACGATTTTCGACTATTATATATATTATATATTATGCAAAGGGGATAGTCCGTAATTTTTGTCAAAAAGTTAAAGTTTTTTCATGTCTAGTGTTTATGGAAAATAGATCGAGAAAAAGTGTTTGCTGACGTTCTAGACAAAAAAGAAGCCTTTAAAGACTATAAAAACAACCGTTTACGAAAACGCAAAATTAAAATTTTTCCAAAGTGTTAGTCCATCGTTTTGGTCAAAAACTTGAGATTTCTTCAACTTTGATTTTTATGCAAAATAGAGAAAGAAAAACTATCTGGGAACGTTCTAGTTAGAAAAAAAGTTGCTATAATCCTTCGTAACCCCCTGTAACCCCCTGTGACCTTCTGTTACCCCTTGTAACCCCTTGTAACCTCTTGTAACCCCCTGTAACCCCTTGTAACCCCTTGTAATCCCTTGTAACCCCCTGTATTCCCATGTCATAGATCGTGAAAATAAATTGCGAAAAAACGATTTTCGACGTTTTTTATAGCAAACAAGCTTTTCTGAACAATGAAAACATCGGTTTGAAAAACCCACAAAATTGGCATTTTTCCAAAGGGGTTAGTACATGGTTTTGGTCAAAAATTTGAAATTTTGTTAAGGTTTCGTTTTTCGCAAAATACACCCAGAAAAAGTATTTGGTGACGTTCTCGTTGGAAAACAAGCCGTTCTAGTCAATTAAAACATGCATTTAAAAAGAAGGCAAAATTGGCATTTTTGCAAACGGGATAGTCCATGATTTTTGTCAAAAAGTTGAAGTTTTTTCATCTCTTGTGTTTATATAAAAAATAGATCGAGAAAAAGTGTTTGCTGAGGTTCTAGACAAAAAAGAAGCCTTTAAAGACTACAAAAACCACTGTTTACCAAAAACGCAAAATTAAAATTTTTGCAAAGGGGTTAGTCCATCGTTTTGGTCAAGAATTTGAAATTTCGTTAACGTTTCGTTTTTCGCAAAATACACCCAGAAAAAGTATTTGGTGACGTTCTCGTTAGAAAACAAGCCGTTCTAGTCAATATAAACATGGATTTAAAAAGAAGACGGAATTGGCATTTTTGCAAAGGGCATAGGCCGTAATTTTTGTCAAAAAGTTAAAGTTTTTTCATGTCTAGTGTTTATGGAAAATAGATCGAGAAAAAGTGTTTGCTGACGTCCTAGACAAAAAAGAAGCCTTTAAAGACTATAAAAACAACCGTTTACGAAAAACGCAAAATTAAAATTTTTCCAAAGGGGCTATTCCATCGTTTTGGTCAAAAACTTGAGATTTCTTCAACTTTCATTTTAATGCAAAATAGAGCAAGAAAAAGTATCTGGGAACGTTCTAGTTAGAAAAAAAGTTTTTATAATCCTTTGTAACCCCCTGTAACCCCTTGTCACCCCTTGTAACCCCTTGTAACCCCCTGTAACCCCTTGTAATCCCTTGTAACCCCTTGTAACCCCCTGTAACCCCTTGTAACCCCTGGTAACCCCCTGTATTCCCATGTCATAGATGGTGAAAAGAAATCGCGAAAAAACGATTTTCGACGTTTTATATAGCAAACAAGCCTTTCTGAACAACGAAAACATCCATTTCCAAAACCCACAAAATTGGCATTTTTCCAAAGGGGTTAGTACATGGTTTTGGTCAAAAATTTGAAATTTTGTTAAGGTTTCGTTTTTCGCAAAATACACCCAGAAAAAGTATTTGGTGACGTTCTCGTTGGAAAACAAGCCGTTCTAGTCAATTAAAACATGCATTTAAAAAGAAGGCAAAATTGGCATTTTTGCAAACGGGATAGTCCATGATTTTTGTCAAAAAGTTGAAGTTTTTTCATCTCTTGTGTTTATATAAAAAATAGATCGAGAAAAAGTGTTTGCTGAGGTTCTAGACAAAAAAGAAGCCTTTAAAGACTACAAAAACCACTGTTTACCAAAAACGCAAAATTAAAATTTTTGCAAAGGGGTTAGTCCATCGTTTTGGTCAAGAATTTGAAATTTCGTTAACGTTTCGTTTTTCGCAAAATACACCCAGAAAAAGGAATTTGGTGACGTTCTCGTTAGAAAACAAGCCGTTCTAGTCAATATAAAGATGGATTTAAAAGAAGGTGGAATTGGCATTTTTGCAAAG